>NC_092711.1:148490736-148832856 GCF_047496885.1 Scyliorhinus torazame
TCTGTAGGACCCGCACAGCTCCGGGTCCTTCTCCCGCTTCAAGATCAGTGAGATCGTAGCCTGTGACATTGTCGGGGGAAGCCCCCCTCTCTCCCTTGCCTCATTAAATGTCCTCATCGGCAGCGACCCCAGCATCCCAGAGAACATTTTATAAAACTCCACCGGGTACCCGTCCGGTCCTGGGGCTTTACCCGACTGCATGGCCTTCAGCCCTTCTGATATTTCTTCAATCTCGATCTGGGCCCCCAGCCCTTCTATCGTCCACCTTCGGGAGCCTCAGCCCCCCTAAGAATTGCCTTATCCGTTCCGGCCTGGCTGGGGGTTCCGACTCATATAGCGTGTTATAAAACTCCTTAAATACCTTATTAACCCCTGCTGACCAACTTCTGGTCTCTGTTCTTCATTTTCCCAATCTCCCTGGCTGCCTCCCTCTTTCTGAGCTGCTGCGCAAGCTTTCTGCTGGCCTTCTCTCCATATTCATATATCGCCCCCCCTCACCTTCCTCAGCTGCTCCACCGCCTTCCCTGTAGTTAGCAAGCCAAACTCTGCCTGTAGCCTCCGTCATTCCCTTAAAAGCCCTGCCTCTGGGGTCTCTGCATAATCTCCTGTCAACCTAAAGTATTTCCTCTATCAGTCGATCCGTCTCTGCTCTATCTACCTTCTCCCTGTGGGCCCATATCAAAATCAGCTCCCCTCTGACCACCGCCTTCAGTGCCTCCCAGACCATTGCTGCCGAGACTTCCCCCGTGTCATTAACTTCCAGATAGTTCTGGATGCATGTCCTCACCCGCCCGCACACCTCCTCATCCGCTAACAGTCCAACATTCAATCTCCAATGCGAACGCTGGCCACACTCCTTGCTCACCTGTATGTCCAGCCAGTGCAGGGCATGATCCGAGACCGTGATCACTGAGTACTCAGTGTCCATTATCCCCCTTAGTAAAACCCGGTTCAAGGTGAAAAAGTCGATCCGGGAGTACACTTTATGTACGTGTGTGTAGAAAGAGAACTCCTTCACTCTCGGCCGCCCAAACCTCCATGGGTCCATAAGACCATAAGACATAGGAGCGGAAGTAAGGCCATTCAGCCCATCGAGTCCACTCCACCATTCAATCATGGCTGATTTCAACTCCATTTACCCGCTCTCTCTCCGTAGCCCTTAATTCCTCGAGAAATCAAGAATTTATCAACTTCTGTCTTAAAGACACTCAACGTCCCGGCCTCCACCGCCCTCTGTGGCAATGAATTCCACAGACCCACCACTCTCTGGCTGAAGAAATTTCTCCTCATCTCTGTTCTAAAGTGACTCCCTTTTATTCTAAGGCTGTGCCCCCGGGTCCTAGTCTCCCCCGCTATTGGAAACAACATCCCTACGTCCACCCTATCTAAGCCATTCATTATCTTGTAAGTTTCTATTAGATCTCCCCTCAACCTCCTAAACTCCAATGAATATAATCCCAGGATCCTCAGACGTTCATCGCATGTTAGGCCTACCATTCCTGGGATCATCCGTGTGAATCTCCGCTGGACCCGCTCCAGTGCCAGTATGTCCTTCCTGAGGTGTGGGGCCCAAAATTGCTCACAGTATTCTAAATGGGACCTAACTAATGCTTTATAAAGCTTCAGAAGTACATCCCTGCTTTTATATTCCAAGCCTCTTGAGATAAATGACAACATTGCATTTGCTTTCTTAATTGCGGACTCAACCTGCAAGTTTACCTTTAGAGAATCCTGGGACTAGCACTCCCAAGTCCCTTTGCACTTCAGCATTATGAATTTTGTCACCGTTTAGAAAATAGTCCATGCCTTTACTCTTTTTTCCAAAGTGCAAGACCTCGCACTTGCCCACGTTGAATTTCATCAGCCATTTCTTGGACCACTCTCCTAAACTGTCTAAATCTTTCTGCAGCCTCCCCACCTCCTCAATACTACCTGCCCCGCCACCTATCTTTGTATCACTCTCCCCATCTGCTCCATAAACCCCTCTAGCTCCTTTGCCATTGCTGGCACCCTGCCGTCCTTGAGCTCGACCGGTCTAGCCTTGGGTCAATGACTGTGTTGAAGTCCCCCCACCCCCATGACCAGTCCATGCGTCCAGGTCCGGGATCTTCCCAACATCCTCCTTATAAACTCCACATCATCTTAGTTTGGCGCGTAGACATTCACGAGTACCCAGGAATGGCAGTCCTTCCAGCTTCCCATTAACCATGATGTACCGACCTCCCATATCCACAACTATTCTTCCCACCTCGATTGACACTCGCTTATTAATTAGAATCGCGACCCCTCTAGTCTTAGAGTCCAGCCCCGAATGCAATACCTGCGAGTCTCACCCCTTCCTTAGTCTAGTCTGATTGATTACCCTAAGATGCGTCTCCTGTAACATTGCCACATCCGCCTTCAATCCCCTCGCGTGATCACGTGTGCCCTCTTAACTGGCCCATTAAGCCCTCTAATGTTCCACGTGATCAGGCTGGTGGAGGTGCTTCCCTTCCCTCCGCCCCCCTTCCCCCCCCACCGATCAGCCATCACCTTTCTTAGGCCAGTGTCCAGCTTGCACCCCGCGAACCCGCAGGCCCACCCCCAGGCAGCTTCCGTCCGCGACCTCCCTTTTGTCCCCCAGCAACAGTCCCTCCCCCATCAGCAGAGCAATTCCCCCCTCCCCCCAGTAACAGCATAGTAAAAACAGCCCCCTTCAACAAGCATAACATCTGCTCACCCACATCCCACTGCGCTTCCATGAGCCAGCCAGCCCAGCTAGCTTGGCAGCACCAGCCCATGGCACCAAACATTTTCCCACCTATTGTTCCCCCCCCCCCCCATCCCGCTCGGATACACATATGCAAGAGAAAAAACATTCCCAGCCCAATTATCCGAAAGAAACAAAAAGACAAGAAAGGCCCCACATTGAAAATTCACACCTCCATCCCCCACCAGTACAAATGCAAACTTTAACTTACAAAAATACGCAGCAGCTCCAGGATCGATACAGAAGGCATTACAAATCTAGTGCAAAAACAAAAGTATTTTTAACGTGAACACTGCAGCAAAGTTCAAACACCTCAGGCCCTGCCAGCCCTTTGCCGATGACATTCATGTCCTGTAGAATTGAGCAGTTCTGCAAGATCTTGATGTGACGTTTGTTGAGATTTGTGTCTGCAAATCATCGCTTCCTCTATCCTGCAAAAGGAGTTTACAAATGTTATCACTGACAGTACAGGATAGAAATTCAGAACAAACAATTCAATTTCCTATAGAACTCTTTTCTTCTTTCATTCCCCAAAAGTTGACCATCTCCATCCCAAAAACTCACCCCGCCCCATTCAGTTCTCAATCTGCTGTACCTAGTATACACCCTCCCAATTCTCCTCAATGTGCTAATTCATACTGATCAACAAATCCATGCCGACTGAAAATTTTATACAATGTACAATACTGAATTACGTGACACATGAGTGAGGAGAGGAAGAACCTACTTTGGGCAGAACATAATCATGTCCTGGAACTTATTGCCTAAGGTTGACAAAGTGAAGATGATCAATGAGTTTCAAGTGAAATTCGATAGGTGATTGAAGGAGAAATACTGCAGGAGAATGGGGATATAGAGGCTGGTTTAGCACAGGACTAAATCGCTGGCTTTGAAAGCAGACCAAGGCAGGGCAGCAGCACGGTTCAATTCCCGTACCAGCCTCCCCGAACAGGCGCCGGAATGTGGCGACTAGGGGCTTTTCACAGTAACTTCATTTGAGGCCTACTTGTGACAATAAGCGATTTTCATTTCATTTCATTTTTCATATAGAGGGTGAATGGGACTGACTGACTGACTGACTGCATTGGTACAGACTCGAGTTACCAAAGGGACTCCTTCTCTGTCTAAATGCCTCTATGCTTGGAAATAAATTGAAAGGTAGAATGAGAAAAGAAATGGAAAGAAGGAGAAAAGAATGGCTAGCACAGTAGTTGGCACTGCTGCCTCACAACGCCAGTGTCCCAGGTTCAATTCCAGCCTTGGGTGACACAGTCCAAAGATGTGTAGGTCAGGTCGATTGGCCATGCTAAATTGTCCCTTAATGTCCAAAGGCTAGGAGGAGTTACGGGGATTGGGCGGGGTTTTGGGCCGAGGAAGGGTGGCCTTAGCAGAGGGTCGGTGCGGACGTGATCGGCCGAATGGCCTCCGTCTGCACAAAGGGATTCTATGATTTAAAAATACAACACTTTACTAAAGAAGAAAATAATGCTACGAGGAGAACCATGAATAAAAAGTACATTATAACACACATCAATGCCCCATGGTAGCAAAATGTCCATTTAAATATCAGCCATCTCCTGGGGAAACATTGATTTCCCCCCAGATGTTTCACAGAGGAGGAAGTTTCAACCTCCAGCTCATTGAAACGTCACAATGGAGCACTACCTCAATCAGCCAGTAGGAATCACTCTGTTCCTCGGTGACGTCTCCGGGTTCCAGTGCGCAGGCCCGGCGCGCGGTCACGCGAGCCCCACCCCACCCCACCCCTCCTCGGACATCCACGAGACAAGGCTTCCAGGCAACCAGCTGACGGCCAGAGCGAGAAGCCGCTCAGTCTTCTCCCCGGCCCTGCCCATGTCTAAGGGAGAGGCGTTGCGCATGCGCGGGGAACACCCACCCCTGACCTTTCTGCTGAGGTATTGACCAAAGAGAGGAGTACCGGAAGGATTCTGACCCAGCAGCCAATCAGAACGTGGGTTCTGTGCAATTGAAGGTTGAAGTTCACGCAGACGGAAACGTCCTCCTGTCTACAACATCTGTGAGTAAAACACTTTCTTTTCTCCCCCTTTCCATTTATTTTCTCATTCTGACCTTCAATTGGTCACTTGCAGCAACTGAAGGGAAAGGAAGTGAATCCAGGGAGGGTGCAGACTCTGGAAAGGTTGGCCCAGGTCTCTCTCTCTATCTTAAAGACATTGACATCCTTTGCTCCCTCAGCTTGACACATTTATTTGTCTGGCTAAAAGGATGGTCTCTTTCCTAATGTTCACAATTAAAGGGCTGGTTTTCCCAGGAGATGGCTGACATTTAATATGGACAGAGAGATATCTGATGCTGTTATGTGGTACACATTCATAGAATCCCTAAAGTGCAGAAGGAGGACATCCAGTCCATCGAGTTTGCACCGTCCCTCCCAAAGAGCACCCTACCCAGGCCCAGTCCCCCACCCACTCCCCATAACCTCATACAACCATTGGACACTAAGGGGCAATTTAGCATGGCCGATCCACCTAACCTGCACATCTTTGGATATATGAGATATATTATTTATGGTTATGGATAATGTACATTTATTAGTATTTCTAGTCTTATAATATAGTATTGTAACTGTTAATTATTTCCAGTCATAGGTTCATTACAGTACAGAAAGCCCCCATTCAACAGCTCAAATTGGTTTGTTATGTAACCCTGCAAGTGCATTTCCTTGCAGTGCACATGCAATCATATTTTGAAATTATTGATCATATCTAAATGTTTACCCTCATAGGCAGCAAGTTCAAAGTCAAATAAATCGCTGCCTAAGTAGATATCTTTCTCACAAATCCCTGTACCTTCACCAACTGAAACAGGACTCGGTGACCATGAATCTGTCAATCAGTTTGAATCAGCACCTTCAAGAGAATTGGGAGGATGAATATTAGATTCAGCAAAGTGAGAATGGAGGGATTATGTTGGCCGGAGATTTACAGCTTTTGGGGAATGAGAGGAAAGACTTCCATAGAAACTGGAATTGTCTGTTTTGAATTTCTATCCTTTACTGCCGGTGCTAACTTTTGTAAACTCCTTTTACAGTATACCAGAAGTTGGATATCCTATAGACACAATTCTCCAAACAAATGTCATGTGAGTATTTGACAGAGTCACTTGATTCATCAGGCCCTGAATATCTTCAACCTTTGAATCTAGAAGGAGAAATATTTGTTTGTTCTGTCTGCTTTAAACAATTTCAAACATCAGTGCACTGACTGTGGAAAGAGCTTACGCCATTTAAACAAGCTGAAATATTATCACACCATTCAGTGAGGAGAGACCATACCCATGTTCTCTGTGTGGACAAGGCTTCAACTGAATGTTCAGCTTGAAAAATCGCAAGGATACCTGCACCATGGAGAAACCGTGGAAATGTGGTGATTGTGGGAAGGGATTTCGTGCCCCTTCTGATCTGGAGATTCATCGACGCAGCCACACTGGGGAGAGGCCGTTCACCTGCTCTGTGTGCGCGAAGGGGTTCAGTAGGTCATCCATCTTGCAGACGCACCAGCGAGTTCACAGCGGAGAGAGGCGGTTTACCTGCCCTGACTGTGGGAAAGGATTCACTCATTCATGGAACCTGCAGACACACCAGCGAGTTCACACTGGAGAGAGACCATTCACCTGTTCTGAGTGTGGGAAGGGGTTCAGTCGGTTGTCCAGCCTTCAGATACACCGGCGAGTTCACACCGGGGAGAGGCTGTTCTCCTGTTCTGCATGTGGGAAGGGATTCACTGATCCATCCAACCTGTGGAAGCACCAGCGAGTTCACACAGGGGAGAAGCCTTTCACCTGCTCCAAGTGTGGGAAGGGATTCTGTGATTCATCACATCTGCTGGCACACCAGCGAGTTCACACTGGCGAGAGGCCATTCATTTGCTCTCAGTGTGGGAAGGGATTCACTCAGTTCTCAAACCTACTCACACATCGGCGACTTCACACCGGGGAGAGGCCATTCACCTGCCCGGAGTGTGAGAAGGGATTCACTCAGTTAATATGCCTGCAGAAACACCAACGAGTTCACAAGTGATTAGAGGTGTTCGATTATGCTGTTAATCACATCCATGACTGAACCATGTTCATTCTGTCAGTTAATGAATAGGGAGAGTCAGAGGGCTTCTTGCAGTTGGACTGACCAGTCTCACAACTTTGCTTCAAATGGTTTGATGTACTTTGCGACTTACAGCAAAAATATAGCTACATGTTTCACATGGATCACCGAATCAAGGGATATTTTGAAGACAGAATATACTGACTGTGCTTTTATGTTTGGAACCTCCCAATTGTGCCACATTGGCATGGAAATGGTCTGTGGGGATTCGGAAGGTTCTTTTGTTTAATTTATCTGGGTGTTTCTCACAGAAGATTATTGCTGATTTGGTCCTGTGTAATTTACAGTTCATTTGCAGTTTGTGCAAGAGAAGAGGAGGCTGGATGATTTTCCTAGCTTGGAGCTCGAAACCTTCGGTGGTCCCCACGCTGAAAGACAGTGAGCCGAAGGCGGTCAGCTTGAACAGTGAGCTTGGAAAGAGGTGTGAAGCAGCTGCAGGATCTGACAGGGGAGGCAGTCAGTCTGTGCAAGAAGGCAGTGGAACATATAAAATAGAGGGGAGGCAGTGGCATATTGGTATTGTCACTGGGCTAGTAATCCAGAGACCCAGATAATGCCCTGGGGACTCGGATTCAAATCCACAGCAGATGAGCACATTTGATTGCAATAAAAAAAAGTGTGGAATTAAAAGTTGAATGATGACCATGAAATCATTGTCAGTTGTTGTAAAACCCCCCACCTGGTTTACTAATGTCCTTCAGGGAAGGAAATCTGCTGTCCTTAACCGGTCTGGCCTACATGTGACTCCAGACCCAAGCAACGTGATTGACTCTTTTTTTTTCTAAATAAATTTAGAGTGCCCAATTCATATTTTTTTCCAATTAAGGGTCAATTTAGCTTGGCCAATCCACCTAGCTTGCACATCTTTTGGTTGTGGGGGCGAAACCCACGCAAACACGGGGAGAATGTGCAAACTCCACATGGACAGTGACCCAGAGCCGCGATCGAACCTGGCACCTCGGCGCCATGATGCCGCAATGCTAACCCACTGCGCCACCGTGCTGCCCTACGTGATTGACTCTTAAAATGTCCTCTGAAATGACCTAGCAAGCCACTCAGTTCATGAGTAATTAGGGATGGGCAATAAATGCTGGCTCAGCCAGTGATGCCCAATCCTATGATCGAATAAAAATAAACATACAAACTAGGAGTTTGGCCACGAGAGTCTGTTCCACCATTCATATGATCTGATTTTAACGTCAACTCCACATTCCTGCTGCCCCTGTTCATCCTCTTGCTGGTCAAGAATTTATCCAGCTCTGCCTTCAAAATATTCAAAGACTCTGCTTCCACTGCCCTTTGAGGAAAAGAGTTCCAAAGACTCACAACCCTCTGAGAGAGAAAAAGGTTCTCCTCATCTCTGTCTTAAATGATCGATAACTTATTTTTAAACAGCCCACATCCACCGATGAAAACCCCTCAGGATCTTGAATATTTGATCAACTCACCTCTTTCTTTTCTAGATTCCAGTGGATACAATCGGAACCTGTCCAACCTTTCCTCATGAGACAAGCCGCCCATTCTTCTGAATTGCTTGTAAACCATTTCCATCTTTCCTTAAATAAGGAGACCGATACTGTCCACAGTGCTCCAGGTGTGGTCTCACCAGTGCCCTGTATAACTGAAGCACAACCTCCCTACTCTTGTAATCCAGTCTCCTTGCAATAAACAATATTCTGTTAGCTTTCCTAATTACTTGGAATCCTCACAGCGAGAAAATGTATTTAAAATGTATTTATTTATTTAAGGGGAAGTTATGGTGTTTTATTTTTCAATATACAATTGAAAATATTTTAATGCACCAGGTGATCTTCAAGCTGGTGCCATTGAAATTAAAATGAAAAATGAAATGAAATAAATCGCTTATTGTCACAAGTAGGCTTCAAATTAAGTTGCTGTGACAAGCCCCTAGTCGCCACATTCTGGCACCTGTTTGCGGAGGCTGTTACGGGAATTGAACCGTGCTGCTGGCCTGCTGTGGTCTGCTTGCAAAGCCAGCGATTTAGCCCTGTGCTAAACAGCCCAAAATGGATGGAGGGAAAGGAAAATGTTTTTAAAAATAATTAAAATGTTGCATTGTGAAGCTATGGTATTATCAGGAAAACTCTTTTAAAGGTTACATTTTAAAACTTTGGACTGAATTTTGTGAGGAACCCACCTTTGATAGAAATTGAGTGTGGGACATTCTCCCTCCTGAAGCAAGATTAACCCGAGGCTGGGAAGGTGCCGTTCTTCATAAAGCACGGGTCAATATACCCATCAACACGGGTCCAGTGGCGGACACCTGGACAGCAAAGAGAAGCTTTGTATATCCAAGTTAACAAAGAACTGCTGTTGCCGGGCGAAAGACTTTTCCTGGTTGGTTAACAAACTCCAGGCCTGAGAGAAGTATTCTGTGAACATTTTTATTATTTAAAACTCTCGGGACAGAGTGTGTGCACCTCGGCAGCCGGCTGCAAGAAGAAGTCTCTCTCTTCCTCCCACCTTTGTGTTACATTCGGTCTCGAGTGAGTTCATCTTTCATCCGAAATGTCTCATCAGAATAACTCCTCTTTTTTTTTGAAAGTCTGTAAAAGTGTGATAAATAAAAGTCATCAACGCCTGTTTCACCATAAATAGAACTTCCAACTCTAACCTGACAGAATTTAGTCAGATCAGCAGCACCAAGATCCTTCCGAGTTTTATCCTTTTAAATGAATGTTCTCAGGCCCCAGCTTCTGCAGGTGGCTGTGTTCTGTTATGTTTTTTGTTTGTGTGAGAGTGTCATGGGAGTATACCTTTCAGAAATAGGTGTTGGATTGTATCATGGGAGTGAAACTTTAAGAAATGGGTGTTTACGAACTAGCTGCAGTGATGTCATTGTGTGGGTGGAGCTGGGTTGTGTCTCTGACTTTCACTTTCGTTTTGAGCTGGAAGCTGTTTGTGGCTTTGTGTCTTATCTTCGTTTTAGGCAGTTGAAAGCTGAATCAGACCAGGAAGGTTCATTTTGTCTCTCTCTATGTTAAAAGGTACCCAGATCACTTGATAATTTAAAAGTGATAACTGTCTTGTGTAAAGAATTTAGACCTACTGCTTTGTTAAAAGGGGTGTTTGGCTGATGGATGTTATTAGGAAAGTTTTTAAGGGTTACATATAGAGTACCGTGTCTGCGGGGGTATTTGTGTTGGTAGTTGATAAAATGTTTACTGTGTGTTTATAAAATGTGAACTGAATTCATAGAATAAACATTGTTTTGTTTAAAAATACTTAAAGTCTCTGTTGCATCACACCTGGAAAGTGGGCCCTTGTGCTCCTCATAACCAAAATCTAATAAAAGTTGTGGGTCAGGAATGTAGGAATCTGTAATTTATGGGATCTTAACTTGTCGAACTACGCCAAGTTTGGGGGAAGATTAGTTGATGAATCAAAGTCCTGGCGCAATACGACAAGTTGTAAGATTTGTAATATTTGTGGACTATGCCAAGTTGTTCGATTCCTTGTATTATTCGACTGTGTAAAGTTGAAGGAATTTATATCATTTCTGCTATTCGGTTATCAGTAGCACTTTGCGAATACTGGAACTCAGCAGAAATTTCAGTTAAAACTTCTCAGGTGCCAAAAATAATTCTTTTATTTGTAGTTGCTTGATTACAATTTGAAAGTCATTTAAAAGGCAATTCGTAGACAATTCGAAGCTTTCAGAGAATTACAGGCATTATCTTTTTTACTTAGGCAGACAGCTCGAAAGTAACTTTTAAACGGTCAAAGTTTGGCAATGAAACATGAAGAGAGAGAGAGAAAGCTAATCTTCAGCTAAACTGACTAAACTAACAGAAAGACAACACAACACAAAGACAGAAATTAAGGACAGACAACACAAAAGACAACACACCAAAGACAACACTAAAATGGCGGGCGGAAACTTTTCAGTTATATACTTTCATATCTGTCTTAAGTCATCTAATCACACCCCAATATAATCCTAATTGGTTTGGGTTAGACTCAAACACATTTGATTTGATGGCAAGCCGTCCATCTTCAATGTGCAACATTAGCTTTTCTGACCTAGCTGTTATCTGCATTGTGAACAATGGTGCCTTCATGTTGCTGTGGTATTCAGTCTTTGTCCGTGACAATTAGCACAAGCAGTGTCAAATTGTCTTGCAACTGTGCTGTTTTAATGTCACACTGACTTTGAAAATATGCATTTGCCAGAACAACGGACCTCAGTAACAGTGAATTATGCTGTATAAGTGGGTATTTAAAACTGGAGCTTAATATCTATGCTTAAACAGCTATCTTTTACCTATACTAGTTGTATTCGAAATACCTGGCTTCTAGAGTCAGGTAAACTCCATGACATACTTTGGAGTTTTCTAAACCCAGGCCCATAACAAGAGTGTCTGGCAGTGTACGAGTATCTGTAATTTTAGAAAAAGGGGTTAATTATTACACTTTGAAACTACAACTTGTATGTTCACCAGCTTTATAACTTGTTTTTTAAAAAGATTATTTTACAATAAATCATTTTTTCTGTGTTCGCTGAAAGAAGCCTGGGAGTAACATTATCAAATTGGCCAGTTTTGTGGGTGAGTTAGATGTTTAAATTATTGCTGTGACCTGTGGAGAAGGGGGCTGGATTTAACTGTCGTAAAAACTCACCTAGTTCACGAATGTACTTCAGGAAAGTAAATCTGCCGTCCTTACCATGTGTGGCCTACATGTGACTCCAGACCCTCGCAGTGAAGTGGTTGACTGCTAACTGCACCCACCCCCCCCCCCCCCCCCCCTTCCACTGAAATGGCCGAGTAAGTCACTCAGTTCAAGGTCAATTAGGGGTGGGCAACAAATGCTGGCCGAGCCAGTGACGCCCACATCCCAAGAGCGAATTTTAAAAAATTTGAGACATTGTGTTTAGCTTAGTAATGACGATATAGTTAATGGGAGGGGATGAAGCAGTCAGGTGCTGGGCTTTTCAGTTTATTAATTCAGTTTTAGATCAGGATGTGCTCGCAGTACAGTTCAATTAAATACCTAACTGGGGATAGGCAGGAGAAGTCTTAGGCTGGCAGTTTAAACAGCAGGAGGACTTCTTAAAACAATATGTAGACAGTCCAACTAGGGAAGGGGCGGTACTGGACCTGGTATTGGGGAATGAGCCCGGCCAGGTGGTAGACGTTTCAGTAGGGGAGCATTTCGGGAACAGTGACCACAATTCAGTAAGTTTAAGTGCTGGTGGACAAGGATAAGAGTGGCCCTAGGATGAATGTGCTAAATTGGGGGAGGGCTAATTATAACAATGTTAGGCGGGAACTGAAGACCCTAGATTGGGGGCGGATGTTTGAGAGCAAATCAACATCTGACATGTGGGAGGCTTTCAAGTGTCAGTTGAAAGGAATTCAGGACCAGCATGTTCCTGTGAGGAAGAAGGATAAATACGGCAATTTTCGGGAACCTTGGATAACGAGAGATATTGTAGGCCTCGTCAAAAAGAAAAAGGAGGCATTTGTCAGGGCTAAAAGGCTGGGAACAGACGAAGCCTGTGTGGAATATAAGGAAAGTAGGAAGGAACTTAAGCAAGGAGTCAGGAGGGCTAGAAGGGGTCACGAAAAGTAATTGGCAAATAGGTTTAAGGAAAATCCCAAGGCTTTTTACACGTACATAAAAAGCAAGAGGGTAGCCAGGGAAAGGGTTGGCCCACTGAAGGATAGGCAAGGGAATCGATGTGTGGAGCCAGAGGAAATGGGCGCGGTACTAAATGAATACTTTGCATCAGTATTCACCCAAGAGAAGGAATTGGTAGATGTTGAGTCTGGAGAAGGGTGTGTAGATAGCCTGGGTCACATTGAGATCCAAAAAGACGAGGTGTTGGGCGTCTTAAAAAATATTAAGGTGGATAAGTCCCCAGGGCCTGGTGGATCTACCCTAGAATACTGAAGGAGGCTGGAGAGGAAATTGCTGAGGCCTTGACAGAAATCTTTGGATCCTCACTGTCTTCAGGTGATGTCCCGGAGGACTGGAGAATAGCCAATGTTGTTCCTTTGTTTAAGAAGGGTAGCAAGGATAATCCAGGGAACTACAGGCTGGTGAGCCTTACTTCAGTGGTAGGGAAATTACTGGAGAGAATTCTTCGAGACAGGATCTACTCCCATTTGGAAGCAAATGGACGTATTAGTGAGAGGCAGCATGGTTTTGTGAAGGGGAGGTTGTGTCTCACTAACTTGATAGAGTTTTTCGAGGAGGTCACAAAGATGATTGATGCAGGTAAGGCAGTGGATGTTGTCTATATGGACTTCAGTAAGGCCTTTGACAAGGTCCCTCATGGTAGACTAGTACAAAAGGTGAAGTCACACGGGATCAGGGGTGAGCTGGCAAGGTGGATACAGAACTGGCTAGGTCATAGAAGGCAGAGAGTAGCAATGGAAGGATGCTTTTCTAATTGGAGGGCTGTGACCAGTGGTGTTCCGCAGGGATCAGTGCTGGGACCTTTGCTGTTTGTAGTGTATATATAAATGATTTGGAGGAAAATGTAACTGGTCTGATTAGTAAGTTTGCAGATGACACAAAGTTGGTGGAATTGCGGATAGCGATGAGGACTGTCAGAGGATACAGCAGGATTTAGATTGTTTGGAGACTTGGGCAGAGAGATGGCAGATGGAGTTTAATCCGGACAAATGTGAGGTAATGCATTTTGGAAGGTCTAATGCAGGTAGGGAATATACAGTGAATGGTAGAACCCTCAAGAGTATTGAAAGTCAGAGAGATCTACGAGTACAGGTCCACAGGTCACTGAACGGGGCAACACAAGTGGAGAAGGTAGTCAAGAAGGCATACGGCATGCTTGCCTTCATTGGCCGGGGCATTGAGTATAAGAATTGGCAAGTCATGTTGCAGCTGTATAGAACCTTAGTTAGGCCACACTTGGAGTATGGTATTCAACTCTGGTCGCCACACTACCAGAAGGATGTGGAGGCTTTAGAGAGGGTGCAGAAGAGATTTACCAGAATGTTGCCTGGTATGGAGGGCATTAGCTATGAGGAGCGGTTGAATGAACTCGGTTTGTTCTCACTGGAACGACGGAGGTTGAGGGGCGATCTGATAGAGGTCTACAAAATTATGAGGGGCATAGACAGAGTGGATAGTCAGAGGCTTTTCCCCAGGGTAGAGGGGTCAATTACTAGTGGGCATAGGTTTAAGGTGAGGGGGGCAAGGTTTAGAGTAGATGTACGAGGCAAGTTTTTTACGCAGAGGGTTGTGGGTGCCTGGAACTCGCTACCGGAGGAGGTGGTGGAAGCAGGGACGATAGTGACATTTAAGGGGCATCTTGACAAATACATGAATAGGATGGGAATAGAGGGATATGGACCCAGGAAGTGTAGAAGATTGTAGTTTAGTCGGGCAGCATGGTCTGCACGGGCTTGGAGGGCCGAAGGCCCTGTTCCTGTGCTGTACATTTCTTTGTTCTTTGTTCTAGTTTGAGACGGGCAAGAATCTGCAGCTGGTAGCTGAAGGATATCTCTTTCTCCAAGTGGGGTATCTATTAAGCAAGTATGCCTGGGTCTGCTAACTGTATTTAAAGGTGGATTTTGACCGGAGATGGGTTTGTTTGAGTGGAGATAAAGATAGCAGTTACGGGTATTGTTTAATTGTAATGTTCGTAGAATCCCTGCAGTGCAAAAGGAGGCCATTTGGTCCATCGAGTCTGCACCCACCCTATGAAAGAGCTCTCCACACCGCCCTATTCCAATAACCCTTTAACTTAACCTGCACATGGGACTTCCGGTGACGGCGGGCGGGAGGCAGCCGCACATTGGAGGGCTTCCACTCAGGAATAGAATTTTCGGGGTTTTAACGCCCGGTCCGAGGGGCAACGGAGGCTGAGAAAGTTGTAAGAAGGCACAGTGAGGAGAAATGTCCAAGTTTGGGAAAAAAACGGCCGTGAAAAAGGGGTTAATGAAAGTCCGCCGGTGAGAGGAAAAGTCAGCGCGGGAACTATAAGGAAAGCGGAGGCTGGGGCACCAGGGGAGGCCGCATTGCTCACACAGAAGGTGTGGCCGTGCAACTTGAAAAACAGTTCACAAAGCACATGGAAGCGATGAAGAAGGAGATGGGGGCAGTATTGAAAGTGCTGGTGGAGGAGGCGATTGCCCCAGTGAGGTGGGCAGTATCGAGCGCAGCGGCTGAGGTGCGGGAGCAAGGTGAGGCACTGAAGGAAGTGGAAGAGGCACTATTGCAACACAGTGATCAACTCACCTTTATGGGGAAGGAGCTGCGGAGGGTGATATAGACCAATAAGGGCCTGCGAGCCAAAATGGAACACCTGGAAAACGGATCCAGGCAGCCGAATCTGAGGATCGTGGGTCTGCCTGAAGGGGTGGAAGGCCTGAGGCCAACGTAGTATTTTGCCACGATGTTGGCAGAGCTATTGAGGGAGGGGGACGATCCCTCCCGATATGAACTGGATCGGGCTCATTGGTCGTGGAAGCCTATATCAAAAGTGAGTGAGCCGCCAAGAGTAGTAACTGTTTGTAACTGCATTGAATATTAGGGAGTGGGGGGGAGGGAGATTGGGGGGTGGACTCTATATGTCAATGGTGACCATAGGTGATTCCTGATTCCTTTTTCTTTTTTTTTTCCTTGGGATGTTTCGTTTTATTTGTTGCTTATATTGTCAGGTGGGCTGTTGTTTGGGGGTTGGTGGGAGGATGGGATCGTTGTTGTTAATAAGGGGATTGACATTGTATTTGTTACCGTTTACGGTTTGTTGGTGGGGTGTAAATTTTGAAGAAAATGTGAAAATGGAGAATAAAAATAGTTTTTTTCTAAACTTAACCTGCACATCCCTGGACACTAAGGGCAATTTAGCACGCCCAATCCAACTAATCTGCACATCTTTGGACTGTGGGAGGAAACTGGAGCACCCGGAGGAAACCCATGCAGACTCAGGGTGAAAGTGCAAACTCCACACAGACAGTCACCCAAGTCAGAATTGAACCCAGATCCCTGCCGTTGTGATGCAGCAGTGCTAACCACTGTACCACCATGCTGTCCTGTTCAATGGGTTTGTAAGCTATTTTCTTTGTGATGCTTAAATTTGTAATACTGTGTTTGTCATAACGTTTGTTTTAATATACCAAATCCCTATATATGCGTGAAATTACTCCTGGAATGAAGTATCATTTCCTCACAGTCTTACAAATTAAATTAAATATTTTGGTTTCTGTCCAGTATCCTAGCAACTGTTGGGGTCTGGTCCAGGAGCATAAACCTGCCATGAAGTACAGAAAAAGCAGATCAAGCTGCCTGGACGCAGATACATCTCGAAACAGCTTCAGGACAGCAGAGAAGAAACTGCTCCTCAACAGGAAGGGAGAGACAGAGGCATCGAGAAACAGCAAAGGCTTCTGCTGTCAGTACCTGATGGACAGATTGAAAGTGCTGTGTCCACAGAACCAGAAACAAGGAACCACCTCTCGTCCAAAGATGTGCAGGTTGGGTGGATTGGCCATTCTAAATTGCCCCTAATATCCAAAATGGTTAGGTGGGGTTACTGGGTTACGGGAATAGGGTGGAGGTCTGGATTAATTATGTGGCTTTTTCCAAGGGCCAGTGCAGACTCGATGGGCCGAATGGCCTCCTTCTGCATTGTAAATTCTATTTATTTATGTCCCTGTGAATCCGATTCCATCTGTTAAGCTAACCTTTGAAAGTAACCTCTGGCCATTCAACAGTGGAAGGCATCACAGTGGCGGGGGCAATCCTACACCTCAAAAATCTTCCCCTCAGACAATGCAACATGGTAGCACTGTTGCTTCACAGCACCAGGGTCCCAGGTTCGATTCCCGGCTTGGGTCACTGTCTGCGGAGTCTGCACATTCTCCCCGTGTCTGCGAGGGTTTCCTCCGGGTGCTCCGGCTTCCTCCCCCAAGTCCCGAAAAATGTGCTGTTAGATAATTTGGACATTCTGAATTCTCCCTCTGTGTACCTGAACAGGCGCTGGAATGTGGCGACTGGGTGCTTTTCAGAGTAACTTCATTCCAGTGTTAATGTAAGCCTACTTGTGATAAGAAAGATTATTATCTCAACTTCAACAATCCCCAGCTGGCACCCACAATAGAGACTGAACGGATTCTGTATTTATAAGTCTCATTTTATCTTCATCTGTAATTAATCTTTGTGAGTGTGTAAATAACCTTCCGAGCAATTACGTGAAGTAAACTGACCTTTTCTTTGTATTATAAAGGCTTTGTTGCTGGGTGATTTTATATTGACTCTCTCATTCCAAGTGTGAAATGTCCACACTCATATACACGTCCATTGTTCACAGGAAACTGTGGGCAAACACCTTTTAAAGTACCGGGACACTGACATTTTATTTTCCTTCAGTATTTCGCCTTCACTGTTAGACAAACATTCTCTGTTATCGTGTTATAATCCTGACAGCCTGATGGTGAAGTAAAAAACTGCAACCAATCTTTTCTTGATATAGATTTATTCACGGTGAAACATTACAGGTATATACATCCTGACCCCATCCTATGTCATGTCAAAATGTCTCTCTCTACATGTGCTCAAGTGACCATCCAATCAAAACCTGCATATTGAACTTCGTTTGGCATAATTAACACCCACAGAGCACCAAAAATGTGTCTAATGTCAGAAAATGTGAAGTTATACACTTTGGTAGGAAGAATAAAAGAGCTGAATATTATTTAAATGGAGAAAGACTGCAGCACTGAGGGAGTTGGGGCTCCTTGCGCATAAGTCACAGAAGTCCAGCATGCAAATTCAGCAGGCCTTTATTTCCAAGATAATGGAGTATAAAAATAGGGAAGACCTGCTAAAACTATACAAGGCGTTTGTTACACCACACATGGAACACTGAACAGTTTTGGTCCCCTTATCTAAGGAGAGGTATAATGGCATTGGAGGCAGTCCAGAGAAGATTCACATGGTTTATCCCGGATATGGAGGTATTTTATGATGAGGAGAGGTTGAGTAAGTTAGGCAAGTATTCATTGGACTTTAGAAGAATGAGAGGTGACTGTTGAGACATGTAGGATTCTCAGGGGGCTTGACAAGGTCAATGCTGAGAGGGTGTTTCACCTTATAGGAGAGTCTCGGGGGGGGGGGGGGAAGCACGGTGGCGCAGTGGGTTAGTCCTGCAGCCTCATGGCGCCGAGGTCCCAGGTTCGATCCCAGCTCTGGGTCACTGTCTGTGTAGAATTTGCACATTCTCCCTGTGATTGCGTGGGTTTCACCCCCACAACCCAAATATGTGCAGGGTAGGTGAATTGGTAATGCTAAATTGCCCATTAATTGGAACAAATGAATTGGGTACTCTAAATTTTTATTTTTAAATAGGAGAGTTTTGGAGCAGAGGGCATAATCCAGAGTATGGGGTCGCCCATTTAAGACAGAGAGGAGGAGGAATTTCTTCTCAGAGAGTATTAAATCTGAGGAATTCCTGACCACAGGGGCCTGTAGAGGCAACACTTGTGTCTCAGCGGGCTGGATTAGTAACTGAATTGCTTCTCATGCTCGGAGCAGCTGAATGGCTTCTCCCTGGTGTGAACCCGCTGGTGTTCTAAATCTCTTCATTAAACCTCTTTATGCAGTGAGAGCAACTGAATGGTCTCTCCTCAGTGTGAATGCACTGATGGGACATCAGTTTTGCTGTACTTTTAAAAGCACTCCCACACTCAAGAGCATTTAAACGGTCTCTGTTGGTGTGAGTGACATGGTGTTTTAGTGGGCTGGAGGACTGAGTGAATCCCTTCCCACATTCATTGGATGTGAACGTCCTCTCTCTAGTGTGAACAAGTTGGTGTGTCAGCAGACTGGATAACTCAGTGAATCCCTTCCCACACATGGAGCAGGAGAACGGTCTCTCCCCAGTGTGAACTCTCTAGTGTGTCTTCAGGGAGGATAACAGAATGAATCCCTTCCCACACTCTGTACAGGTGAACGGTCTCTCCCCAGTTCGACTGCATCGATGAACTTCCAGTTCAAATGCAAATCTGTATCCATTACCACAGGCCCCACATTTCCATAGTTTCTCCCGAGTGTAGAACACTGAGAACTGTCCAGGTTCTGAAGTGAGTTGAAGTCTCGTCCACACACGGAACGCGGGCACGGTCTGACCTGAGTCAGTGCATTGGAAAACTTTAAAGTCACACAATGTTTCAAATCTTTTGAAGCAGACAGAACAGAAGAACATTTCTCCTTCTAGATTCAAAGACTGATTATATTCAGGTTCCGATGAATTGAGTGACTCTGTCAGATCTTGACATGATGTTTCTGTCTGTAATTCCCCCTCTTTTAATATCCTGTAAAAGGTGTGCACAAAAGTTATCGCTCTCATTCCAGGATAGAAATTCAGAACAGACAATTCTAGTTTCAGTGGAACATTAGGTGGGATTACTGTGTAACGGGGATTGGGTGGGGGCATGGGGAGGGTGCTCGTTCAGTGGGTCGGTGCAGACTCAATAGACCGAATGGTCTCATTCTGCACTGTAGGGATTCTATTCTATGAACATTCTTTCCTCTCTCATTCTCCCAAATCTGTAAATCTCCGTCCCACACACTCTCCCTCCATTCTCACTCTGTTGTATCTAATATTCACCCTCGCAATTCTCCTGAAGGTGCTGATTCAGCCCGAGCAACAGATCCATGCTCACTGCTTCCTGTCCTGGACACAGAGACCTAAAAAGCTTCCTGCAGGCTGCCAGACAGATATATGTCTATATGCCTGGACTAAAAATGTGTTTAACATACAGACTGGATTCACTTCCTTTTCCTTCAGTTGCTGCAAATCACCAATGTCCCCCCAGAATGAGAAACGAAATGGAAAGGGGGAAACATTGATTTCCTCCCAGATGTTGCACAGAAGAGGAAGTTTTAGATCTTTTAGTTTATTGACATTTCCACAATACAAAAGGACATAGCTAAATGCAGAACAACCCCCGCCCCAGCGGTAACAGCACAGCGGTGGAAACGTGCCCAACATGTATGTGGGAAAGCATGCGTGTGAAAAGCAGTGCATGCATGTCAGCAAGAGCGGGTGTGTGTGAAGGAGTATCTGAGCAAATGTCTGCATGTACCTGTCTGTAAGTGTGTGTGTGTGTGAGAGAGAGAGAACGAGCAGCACAGACCATCGGAAAAGGACACTGACGCGGGCACGGCGGAAGAGAGAGAGAGAGAACACCTCTCCCTCCCAAGAGGGAATACAGTTCAGACCAAAAAAGCAATTCCATTACCCAAGAGGCCAAGGTACAGGGTAGACACAAAAAAAACACAATGGACACAATGCAAAAATCATATCAACTGAACACCAGAGACAAATACCTCCAAACAATCAATAAGAAAACAAAGCCGCCAGCACCCGAGCCAGCAAACGCTCTCCGCCCTATCCCTGATTCCAGCAGCAGCCCCACATCGGTGGAAAGGCACCCAATACATTCGTATGGGAAAGCATGTGTGTGAACATCAGTGCATGCATGGCTGTGAGAACTGTGCGTTGCCAGAGTGTATATGAGTGAATGTCTGTGCATGCCTGTCAGAGTGTGTGTGAGAGTGAGCAGCACAGTCCACCGGGAAAGGACACACAGGCGTGGAGCATGGCTGAGGAATGAGAGAGAACCTCCCTCCCCCTCACCAGCACTGCGAGCTGACCACACCCCCAGTCCACAGAAGCATGAGGGGCCGCACCTGGCAAGCACACAGCCGCTGGTAAAAAAACAATAACACAATAGCAAACATACAATTCCCCACCAATTACACGGAGACCAACATCAGTACAAAACAAAAACATCAGCACCCTGCATAGCCCCCAAACCAGGAGCAGCCACAAACCAGGTCACCATGCTGGAACGGCTGTTGCTTCCGGATGTGGAAGGGGAGGGAAGAATTGGGGATATATATACAAGTGGCTGGGGGAGCAGAGAGGCGAGCGGGTGGTGAAGATCAAGGAGAAATGGGAAGCGGAGTTGGGAGGGGAGATCAATTGGGGAGTTTGGAATGAGGCACTGTGTAGGGTAAACGGGACCTCCTCTTGTGCAAGGATGAGCCTGATACAGTTTAAGGTGGTGCACAGGGTGCATATGACACAGGGGCGAATGAGTGGGTTCTTCCAGGGGGTAGCAGATAAGTGTGGAGGTGTGGGCGGGGGCCAGCGAATCACGTGTACATATTTTGGGGTTGCGAAAAATTGGGACGATTCTGGGTGGGAGTATTCGCGGTCTTAGCCAAGATAGTGGAGGAGGAGGTGGACCCAGACCCTTTGGTGGCAATATTTTGGGTTTCAGAGAAGCTAGAGCTCATGCAGAGAAGGAAGGCCGATGTTGTGGCCTTCGCCTCTCTGATTGCACAACGGCAAATTTTGCTGGAGTGACGGTCAGCATCGCCACCGGGGATGGCAGCTTGGTTGGGTGACCTGTATGACTTCCTGCGGTTAGAAGATATAAAGTATGAGTTAATGGGCTCTTATGAGGAAAGGTGGGGGATGTTTGTGACTATGTGTGAGGGGCTCTTTGTCGGGGGGGGGGGGGGGGGGGGGTGAAAATGGTGGAAAATCTGTACAGACTGTATAGTTGATTGCTGGGAAGCATGTTTTCCGGGGTGTTTATTTTCTGTAACCTGCTTTGATACATGTTTGTAATAAAATACATTAAAAACAAACAAACAGGAGTCACCAGTAGGTTATGAGATACCCTGATAAGACCTCAAGAGTTACACAGTCAATTGGGCCGCTGCCTTGCCTCTCCCACAGTACCAGAATCTGGTCTCCCGACACTGTCCAGTTCAAAGACTGCAAGAGTGAGCTCTCCTCCACCTTCAGCCCGGCAGCATGCCAACAAAAATCCGCCCCTTCCAGCAGGCATAGACATAGAACATACAGTGCAGAAGGAGGCCATTCGGCCCATCGAGTCTGCACCGACCCACATTAATCCCTCACTTCCACCTTATCCCCGCAACCCAATAACCCCTCCCAACCCTTATGGACACTACGGGTAATTTAGCATGGCCAATCCACCTAACCTGCACGTCTTTGGACTGTGGGAGGAAACCGGAGCACCCGGAGGAAACCCACGCGGACACGGGGAGAACGTGCAAACTCCGCACAGACAGTGACCCAGCGGGGAATCGAACCTGGGACCCTGGCGCTGTGAAGCCACAGTGCTAATCACTTGTGCTACCGTGCTGCCCAGGCTCCTCCTCCCCTTCATCAAATTGGTAGCAGGCTTGTACTCCCTTGCCCCAGTCCTGGCTGCAGTCAGAAAAAGGCAGTCACCATACAAAACACCAGGTCTGGAAACAGTGTTACAGCCAAAACGGCGCACACCGAGCCATGCTGCAGGCTTCAATACACTACAACCCACGACAATGTAGCTGTACAAATGGATAACTGCCGCATCACAGTGACATGAGGAAACCAATTACAGAAGAAACAAATACATAGTGAACAGGGCCCTCAGATTCGTTGTCCCCTCGCACTCGGCACAATTTTGGTCTGCCACAATCAGTGTGCCCTCGCCCTCAGTATGGCTTTGCGCTCGGTGTGCGCTCATGCTCGGTATGGCTTCGTGCTCAGTGTGCCCTCACGCTCGGTGTGCACTTGTCTTCGCATTGGTGTGCAGACGCATTGGTGTCCCCTCGCACTCGCACTCCTCCCACCTGCATTTCTCCTGCTGCTTTCCCCCCAATCCTTCTCCCCTGAAGGTACTGACTCTCGGGTTCAGTTTCACTCTCACCTATTGCTCTCCCCAATATGTCTCCCAGGTGCCTAAATTTTTCCACCTGAAGTTAACAAATTGTTTTGCTAAGGAGGGGCGTCACAATCAAATCCAGTGACTGCCGATATGTACTTTGTGTCAGGGTGAGGTGACTGCGCTCCCCACCCCAGTTTTCATCCCAGTCCCATGAGTTTGGTGACTGGTCTCCGGATGAGTAATGGCGTTCGTAGCTCCCAGGCTGCCCCGCGCTGGGGAAACCGCTCTATCCGCTGCGCGGGCGGGCGGCTCGGGAGTGCGCATGTCCAAGGGAGGGGGCAGCTGCTCACATGCGGGAAAGAGCCCTCCCCTGGATTGGATTGGATTTGTTTATTGTCACGTGTACCGAGGTACAGTGAAAAGTATTTTTCTGCGAGCAGCTCAACAGATCATTAAGTACATGAGAAGAAAAGGGAATAAAAGAAAATACATAATAGGGCAACACAACATTTACAATGTAACTACAAAAGCACTGGCATCGGATGAAGCATACAGGGTGTAGTGTTAATGAAATCAGCCCATAAGAGGGTCATTTAGGAGTCTGGTGACAGTGGGGAAGAAGCTGTTTTTGAGTCTGTTCATGCGTGTTCTCAGACTTCTGTATCTCCTGCCCGATGGAAGAAGTTGGAAGAGTGAGTAAGCCGGGTGGGAGGGATTTTTGATTATACTGCCCGCTTTCCCCAGGCAGCAGGAGGTGTAGATGGAGTCAATGGATGGGAGGCAGGTTTGTGTGATGGACTGGGCGGTGTTCACGACTCTCTGAAGTTTCTTGCGGCCCTGGGCCGAGCAGTTGCCATACCAGGCTGTGATGCAGCCTGATAGGATGCTTTCTATGGTGCATCTGTAAAAGTTGACCTTCCTGCTGAGATGTTGACCAATGAAAAAAGTTTGAGGACTGGTGGGACTCTGGTTCTGCAGCCAATCAGAGCGTGGGCTTTGTGTGAGTGATGATTTAGCTTCACACAAACTGAAACTTCCCCCTGTCCCCAACATCTGTGAGTAAAACACTTTCTTTTCCATCCCTTTCCATTTCTTTTCTCATTCTGACCTCAACTGAAGGGAATGGAAGTAAATCCAGGGAGGGTGCAGACTCTGGAAAGGTTGGCTCATGTCTCTCTCTCTCTCTTAAAGACATTGACATCCTTTGCTCCCTCAGCTTGACACATGAAAAAATGAAATGAAAATCGCTTATTGTCACAAGTAGGCTTCAACTGAAGTTACTGTGAAAAGCCCCTAGTCGCCACATTCCAGCACCTGTTCGGGGAGGCTGGTACAGGAATTGAACCATGCTGCTGGCCTGCCTTAGTCTGCTTTCAAAGCCAGCGATTTAACCCTGTGCTAAACCAGCCCCACATTTATTTGTCTGGCTAAAAGGATCGTCTCTTTCCTAATGTTCACAGATAAGGGGCTGGATTCCCGTGGAGATAGCTGACAATTAAGGGGACAGTAAGTTAATACGGGCTAGATATGTCCAGTGTTGTTATCTGGTACAGATTAGATGTATTATTTTTGGTTCTGTAATAAAGTATATTAACTAATATTTCTAATCTTGTAATATAATACTACAGCTACATTATATATTTCCAGACATAGAGTCATGACGGCACAGAACAAATCAATTTAATAGCTTGTCCATTCTGACTCTCTGTAGAGCTAAACAATCAGTCCCATTTCTCCTCGCTATCCCTGTTCCCCTGAAAGTTTATTTCCTTCATGTACCCATTCAATTTCATTGTGAAATTCTTAATCATCTCTGCTACCACCAACTTCAGAGGCAGGCGGTTCGAGGGCTCTTCCTCCAAAATAAAGTTATTCCTTGAAGCAACCCCATGCTGTCTTTAACCCCCCCCCCCCCCCCCCGCCCAAACATCCCTAAATGTCTAATCAAATAATACAGTTCTATATATTACCCAAACGTTTAGTCCAGTAATATAGACATATCATAGAATCACAGAATTTACAGTGCAGAAGGAGGCCATTCAGCCCATCAAGTCTGCACCAGCCGTTGGAAAGAGCACCCTACCCAAGCCCACACCTCCACCCTCCCTGTAATCCAGTAACTCCACCCAACCTTTTTGAACACTAACGGCAATTTAGCATGGCCAATCGACCTAACCTGCACTTCTTTAGACTGCAGGAGGAAACCGGAGCACCTGGAGGAAACCCACGCAGACACGGGAAGAATGTGCAGACCCCGCACAGACAGTGACCCAAGCCAGGAATTGAACCTGGGACCCTGGAGCTGTGAAGTAACTGTGCTAACCACTATGCTACTGTAGCTGCAGAAAGACTTTCAGGTCCCTGTTTTCAGGACAGGAGGCAGTGAACATGGATTTGCCTTTCAACCTGAATCAGCATCCTTCAGGAGAATTGGGAGGGTGAATATTAGATACAGCAGAGTGAGAATGGAGGGAGAGTGTGTGGGGTGGAGATTTGCAGTTTTTGAGGAATGAAAGAGGACTGAATGTTCCAGAGAAACTAGAATTGTCTGTTCTTAATTTCTATCCGATGCTGACAGTGATGACTTTTGTAAACTCATTTTACAGGGCATCAGAAATCTCAAGCCAAATCTCACTTCAAGATCTGACAGTCACTTGATTCATCAGGACATGATTATCATCGGCCTTTCAATCTAGAACGAAAAATAATTTTACTGTTCTGTCTTCTTCAAAAGGCTTTATTAAACATCAATCTGACCAGAAAAAACTACCAAGACCCAGGCATCTGATTGAGAGTCTTCCAGTTCACTGACTGTGGAAAGAGCTTTAACCAGTTACACAGCCTGAAAAAACATTGCACAGCGGGGAGAGACCGTACTCACGTTCAGTGTGGATAACTCAGCTGATCATCGAACCTGGAGAGCCACCATGAAGAAACCGTGGAAATGTTGGGACTGTGGGAAAGGATTCTGCTCCCCATCGGTGCTGGAAACACATCGACATGTTCACACTGGGGAGAGACCGTTCACCTGCTCTGTGTGTGGGAAGGGATTCAGTCATTCATCCCAACTGCTGACAGACCAGCGAGTTCACTCCGAGGAGAGGCCGTTCACCTGCAGTGTGTGGGGGAAGGGATTCTCTCAATTAACCAACCTGCTGACACACCAGAGAGTTCACTCCGAGAAGAGGCCGTTCACCTGCTCTGTGTGCGGGAGGGGATTCACTCAGTCATCCATCCTGCTGAGACATCAGCGAGTTCATACAGGTGAGAAGCCATTGACCTGCCCTCTGTATGGTAAGGGGCTCAGTGATTCATCCCAACTGCAGAGACATTGGCGAATTCACACTGAGGAGAGGCCATTCACCTGCTCTCAGTGTGGGAAGGGATTCACTGAGTTATCCCACCTGCAGACAGACCCTTTAAATGCTCTGACTGTGCGAACGGCTTCAAAAGCTTTTGGGAACTGATGGCCCAACAGCACAGTCACATTGAGGCGAGACCATTTAGCTACTCTCTGCACACAGAGGTTTAGAACATCATTTACACTGTGGGTACATCAGCGAGTTCACACCAGAGAGAGGCCATTCACCTGCTCTCAGTGTGGAAAGGGATGCACTCAGTTATCCAGCCTGCTGAGACACCAGCGAGTTCACACTGGGGAGAAGCCCTTCACCTGCTCTGTGTGGGAAGGGATTGACTCAGTTTCCAGCCTGAAGAAACATCAGCGAATTCACAAGGCATTGGAGGAGTTGGACTCTGCTACAATTTCTGCTGTTAATCACATCCAGGACTGAACCATGTTAATTCTGACACTTGGTGAAGTGGGAGGGTCGGAGGGTTTCTTTCTGCTGGACTGGCCGGTCTCACGACTTTGCTTCAAGTGGGCTGATGCTCTTAGAGCCTGGGAGAGCACATTTCCACTGAAATGGTCCACAAAGGCTGAGGAAGGACATTTATTTTATCCTCGACAGTAAATAGCATTCCCCCCCACTACAGACAGATATAACATAAATACAGAAAGAACTGAAAAATGTAGCAGATCTGGCAGCTGTGGAAAGAGGAGAGGGCGTGATCTCACGGAAAAGTTTCAAAGTGTTATTTGTGGCCAGTTTGTTCTGAGTTTCTCCCTGACTCTGTCGGCGAGTTCTCTGCCGCTATTTAACCACATTTGGTCACTTTTTTGGTTCTGGGGGAATTTCTCCCTGGTCAGGCCCACACTGAGAATTATCTTCATCACTGGGGAGCTGAACTCGCCGGTCAGACCGGCTTCTCACAGATCCGCCCACCGTTTGGAAAGGGTGCCCCAATCTCTATAAGTGAGCTTGAGGCTCCCCCACCCACGAGCAATATCACTCCCCACACACATGACGTTATCCCACAACTCCCCATGGGCTATGGGGTCACTGATGACCCCCCTTTCTCAGGGCTTCCAATGTCTGTGTGGACCAGTACTGAACGGCGCGTGGCTGGGGTTTCCCTGGTGACGCTGATAGATGCTGGGAGCCGATAGATCCTGGGTTTTAAACCCAGTTAAGTGTGCGAGGCTCGATCCCGCACATTGTGGGCACGATCCTGATTGCGACGCCTTGCGAGACCCGGTTAGATCTCATGGGAGATCTCTCCCAACATCTACCGGCCACACGGCGCCTCCTGTTCGGGCGCAACACAGCAGTTAGACCATACCCAGAGTTAACGTTTCACGTCCAATGTAACTCTACTTCAGAACTAAAGAGAGGGAGAAATGTGATGGGTTTAATGCTGATGAGAAAGGGGGAGGGTCAGGTAGAACAAAGGGGAAAGTCAGGGATTGGTTAGAGGGTGGGCGAGATTAAAAGGCAAAAATGTCCTGGAACAAAAGGCAAAGGGAGAGGTAATGGTTGTAGTAAAGAATCAAAGCATTGGGGCAGAGTAAGTGTTAATGGCAGAATAAAGGACAGCTCTGTCTGCAAGCAAAAAACATGAAAACATGATGCAGATTGGCACTCGGCAAAAAACAAATCAAAATGGAGGAGAGAGTTCAGGGTGTGAAGTTGTTGAACTCAATGTTGAGTCCAGAAGGCTGTAAAGTGCCTCATGGGAAGATGAGGGGCTGTTTGTCCAGCTTGTGTTGGGCTTCTCCGGAACATTGCAGCAGGCCGAGGACAGAAATGTGAGCCTGAGAGCAAGGTGGTGAATTCTAATGGCAGCAAGCGGAAGGTCAGGGTCATGCTTGTGGACTGAGCGGAGATGTTCCACAAAGAGGGCAGGGAACAGGCTCCAGATGAATTAAAGAGAAACAATTTGGGTCCAGAACATTGTGAACATCTTTTTACTCTGGTTGTCTTTGATCCTCAGCCATTTTCTGTTTTTTTAAATCGTGTTCTGTTTCATCACTAAACATTTATTCGTAAAAATATTAGATTTTTCTGTACTTTTCATTAGATTGATGCACTTTAGGGAAAGTGGGTGAGAGGGATTGACAGGCTCGTTCCAGAAAGTGAGTCCCTCTGTGGTAATTGGCAAAGGAGCCAGAAGGGTAGATGAAACTTTGTTTTATTTTTTGTCTGCGAGTTGTTCTGATCTGCCTGAAAGTATTTTTAATAGTATCTTTCCAAAGGAGAAATATTTGAAAGGGAAGAATTTGCAAGTCTGTGGGTAAAGAGCAGAGCAGTTGGATGAATCAAATAATTCTTTCAAAGATAATAGTAGTACAAATGGACTCCTCCTGCAGCCTGGGAATCTGAGCCTCTTACTTTTGTGGGGGTTAAAAGGGACAAATTTCAAGGGCAACATGGTGGCGCAGTGGTTAGCATTGCTGCCTCATAGTGCCAAGGTCCCAGGTTTGATCCTGGCTCTGGGTCACTATCTGTGTGGAATTTGTACATTCTCCCTGTGTTTGCATGGGTTTTGCCCCCACAACCCAAATCTGTGTAGGTGGATTGGCCACGCTAAATTGTCCCTTAATTGGAAAAACAAAATTAATTGGGTACTCTAAATTTATTTTTCAAAAAAGGGACATATTTCATTGCAGCCTCTTCCCTGTATACGTATTTAAAGAGATAGGTTTCTCCAAGTGACCTATATAACAATTGGTTGGAGACTAATTCCCAATCACACCTCTAACAACTTCCTGTTTCTCTAATAGTGCGATCCCCATGGCAGTTTCCCAACTGAGACACAGGCCCCGTTCTTCTCAGCTAAATTCAGCCCTCAGCTCCGTCGCCCGGCTATCATTGACACGAGCAATAGAGACAGAAAGGTGCCCGAGGCTCAAATGGGAAGTCGAAACTTGTGGCTCTAAACCAACACTTCAACATTTGCCAGTCAAATCCATGTTATTTATACTGGGGGTTTTATTATTAGATTTAGGCACTGGAGGCAAAGGGTGGGGGTTTTAAAGGGTAACTTTTCCTTTCTAACTTTGTATTGACGACAGTGTCAGCTGTGGCTCAGTGGGCAGCTCTTTCACCTCTGAGTCAGAAGGTTGTGGGTTCAAATCCCAGTCCAGGCACCCGAGGACAAAAATCACATCCAACATTCCTCGTCCCAGCACTGAGTGAGTGCTGCACTGTCAGAACAGCCTTGTTTCAAATAAGGTGTTAAACTGAGGCCCTGTCTGCCCCTCTCGGGTGGGTGTAAAAGTTCCCACAGCCACTCTTTTGAAGAAGAGCAGGGGAATTATCCCCGGTGGCCTGGTCAATATTTACCCCTCAATCACTAAAAACAGATCATCTGCTCATTATCACATTGCTGTTTGAGGGATCTTGCTGTGTGTAAACTGGTTGATGCGAGTCCTACATTGCAACAGTGACTACACTTCAAAAGTACTTCATTGAATGTAAAGCACTTTGGGATGTCCTGTGGGTGTGAAAGACGCTATAGAAATGTAAGTTTTTAAATTGAAGATTTCTGTTATCTGATCTTGTTATCTGGAACTTAATTAATTTCAGCCACTCTGAACTTAGCATTTCATAAATTTACTTTGGTTCGGATAAGGCTTTCATCAATTAAGGCAAAGACAGAACTCACTGGTAAGAAAATTTACAAAATAAATTTATTAAATGAAAAATGTTTACTGAACAACTTTCAGACATTGACTTTTACAACTTCATGTGGGTGATCAGTCTGTAGAAGCGTAACCCTCTCTGGCTCCTTCTTTGACAGTAATTCTTGCAAAATTCAGCCTCGGGGGTCTTCAGTACTTGGCCAGCAAGGAAGACCTTCGGAACCTCTACTTTTATCCCCAAAGTGACCATTACCTCACGTCAGAGTTGGGCCTGTTGTAATATGACAATTGGTCAATTTGGTCATTGGATTAATTTAATTGGATCCCCACCTTCTCTCATTATCTTAGACAGAAATACAATAGAACTGTTTCATACTATCCCTTTATCTGATTCTATACAATCCCTTATTCATACCGTTTCAAATGTTGAGGCTAATCAGAGCTTGAAGGTCTCTCTTGCCAGAACATTTATCCTCATTGCACTTTCTTTATATACACAGCAAGTAAGTGTTTACATTTTGACAGCAAATAAAACTCAGTCTTTCACTCAAACTACTGATTAATTAACTGTAACTCAATTAAGACTCAATACTTATTCAATCATCTGTTACTGACAGGTCGCTAATTAATACAGAAATCTTTAATTAATACATTTATTAAATACAAGATACACTCGTTCAAAGAGATAGTTAATGGAACATTGAGCCTTATTTCTTTTTATTATTTATTCATGGGAACGTGGACGTCGCTGGTGAGGCCACCATTTATTGCCCATTTCTAATTACCCTTGAACTGAGTGGTTTGCTTGGCCATCTCATTTACAAGTCAAGCACAACATTGCTGTGGATCTGGAGTCACATGTAGGCCAGGCCACACAAGGACAGCAGATTTCCTTCCTTACAGGTCATTAGTAAAACAGATGGGTTTTTACAACAATCGACAATGTTTCCATGGTCATCATTCGACTTTTAATTCAAGACTTGTATTAAATCTCAATTTCACCATCTGCTGCAGCTGGATTTGAACCCAGAGCATTAATCTGGGTCCCTGGATTACTAGCCCAGTGACAATGCCACTACGCCACTGCCTCATCCACATACCCTTGGCAGAATATTATGTCCAGTACCTTCTCAAACTTCTAAAATACTTTATTTATTCAAACAAATTCTGCTAACTCTGCAGTTTTTAGAAACATTTTGGTTGATAGTGTTAATTTTTAAAATAAAGATCTATTCTTTACAATATAATATCCGAATACACCAATTTACTACTGATAATTATTGTTCACAAATGAATAATCATTGGTTTAATGACTGACTATTTTGGTATGAAATCAATACAGAGTTAATCTAGAAAAGATACAAAATGTGAAATGGCTGCAAGGAGCCACATTTTAGAAGTTAAAAGAGCTTCCTTGACCTTGTTCCTTGTGACACTGAATACACTATGAAAATAACAATTTAAAAACTATATTTGATTACACGTGTTATTAGTTTCCGACATTACAGCAGTAAATGTTTCAAAAGTACTTCATTGTCTATAAAAGACTTTAGAAGGTCCAGAGGTCATGAGAGGTGCTCTTGAAATGCACCGGTTCTAATTGTCAGCAAACTAGTATATATTACACTCGGTGTCCTCACCAAAATCATTGATAAAGATTGAATCTTAATTTTTGTAATAACTGTGTTTTTGACACCATTTCGATCACTCTGTGAAACTCCAGACACATTATATCCAATTATTTGTTGTAAAACACAGCGAGGTGTGATTTGGAATGCACTGTCGACAAACGGTGCTGGAAGCTGATTGAACTGGATCTTCAAAAAATAAATTTAATGCATTCATGAAAAGAAACAAAGTAGTCGAACAATGGGATTAAATGGGTAGCTTTACAAAGAGCTGGCATGGGAAACATGGGCCAAGTGAATTCCTTCTCTGCTCTGGGAGCCTTGTGTACATGTGGAGTGGTAATGACCCGGAACCTACTTCCTATGAGGGCAGCAAATGGAGAGGTGATAGAAGAATTTCAAAAGGAAATTGGATGGCACTTGAGGGAAATGAATGCTCAGGGATTCGGGACAATGGGGCTGACTGGTTGGTTCTATAGAGAATTGGCATGGATTCAATGGGCTGAATGGCCACATTCCCCACTCTCCAGATTCTGTGAGCTCAGAAGAGAAATTTCAGCTGCTCTAGTCTCTCCAACTCCCTCAAATTCCTCATCCCTGGTGTCATTTTCTTAATGGTGGCACCCTCTCTGAGAACTTCACATCTTTCCTAACGTGGGGGGCCCACATATAGGGTTCCATTCTAGAGGGGTAGAATTGAAAAACAGGGAGGTGATGTTCAATTTGTTAGTACCAGGATTAGACTACACTGGGAGCACTGTCAACATTTGTGATCCCCATTTAGTAAAAGGAAATCGAGGCACTGGAGAAGGTACAACAGAGATTCACAAGAACAATACCAGAACTGAGAGTATTTCACCCTCAGGAAAGGCTGGGGCTGCTTTTCTCTAGAAAAGAGAAGACTGAAGGGTGACCCGATGGAAGTCTTTAAGATGAGAAAGGGGTTCAATAATCCAATAGGGATTTGATGAGAAACCTCTTTACCCAGCGAGTGGTGAGAATGTGGAACTCGCCACCACAGTGAGTGGTTGAGGTGAACAGCATGAATACATTGAAGGGGAAGCTAGATACATACATGAGGGAGAAAGGAATAGAAGGAGATGCTGATGGGGGAGATGAAGAGAGGTGGGTGGAGGCTCATGTGGAGCATTGATACTGACAGAGACCAATCGAATCGTCTGGCCTGGTCTTGCAGACTCAATGGAACAGAGACAAATACATTTATTTCAGATCTACCTGTAGTGGGGGAAAAACACTATTCACTATCCAGGATAAATTAAATGTCCTTCATCAGCTTTTGTGGATCATTTCAGTGGAAATGTGCTCTCCCAGGCTCAAAGAGCATCAGCCCACTGGAAGCAAAGTCGTGAGACCGGCCAAAATAAACCCATTGCATAGAACCTTGGTTAAACCCCAGCTGAAGCAGTGTGTGCAGTTTTAATTCCCTTACCTTCGAAAAGATATTATTGCTTCACAGAGGGAGTGCAACGAAGGTTCACCAGACTTGTTCCTGGGATGGTTGAACTGTCCTATGAGGAGAGATTGGGGAAACTGGGCCTGTATTCTCCAAGTTGTGAAGAATGAGAACAAAGAACAAAGAAAGGTACAGCACAGGAACAGGCCCTTAGGCCCTCCAAGCCTGTGCCGACCATGCTGCCGAACTGAACTAAAATCTTTTACACTTTCGGGGTCCGTATCCCTATATTCCCATCCTATTCATGTATTTGTCAAGATGCCCCTCAAACATCACTATCGTCCCTGCTTCCACCACCTCCTCCGGCAGTGAGTTCCAGGCACCCACTACCCTCTGTGAAAAACTTGCCTCGTACATCTCCTCTAAACCTTGCCCATCACATCTTAAACCTTTGCCCCCTAGTAAATGACCCCTCTACCCTGGGAAAGAGTCTCTGACTATCCACTCTGTCTATGCCCCTGTCTATAATTTTGTAGACCTCTATCAGGTCGCCCCTCAACCTCCGTCGTTCCAGTGAGAACAAACCAAGTTTATTCAACCGCTCCTCATAGCTAATGCCCTCCATACCAGGCAACATCCTGCTCAATCTCTTCTGCACCCTCTCTAAAGCCTCCACATCTTTCTGGTAGTGCGGCGACCAGAATTGAACACTATACTCTAAGTATGTCCTAACTAAGGTTCTGTACAGCTGCAACATGACTTGCCAATTTTCATACTCAATGCCCTGGCCAATGAAGGCAAGCATGCCTTACGCCTTCTTGATTACCTTCTCCATCTGTGTTGCCCCTTTCAGTGACCTGTGGACCTGTACACCTAGATCTCTCTGACTGTCAATACTTGAGGGCTCTACCATTCACTGTATATTCCCTACCTGTATTAGACCTTTGATTGAGAACAGAAACAGTAACAGCAAATCCAACCCCTGTAATCAATTGTGAACTTGTTGGTGTCTCAGCAGGTGCGATGAATCACAAAATCCCTTCCCACATTGAGAGCAGATAAATGGCCTCTCCCCAGTGTGAACTCGCTGGTGTCTCTGCAGGTTGGATGACTCACTGAATCCCTTCCCACACTGAGAGCAGGTGAATGGCTTCTCCCCAGTGTGAACCCGCTGGTGTGACAGCAGATTGTGTAACTGAGTGAATCCCTTCCCACACTGAGAGCAGGTGAATGGCTTCTCCCCAGTGTGAACTCGCTGGTGTGAGTGCAGGTTGGATGAGTGAGTGAATCCCTTCCCACACTGAGAGCAGATGAATGGCCTCTCCCCAGTGTGAATGCGTCGATGAGCTTCCAGTTCTGATGGGGCTCTGAATCCCTGTCCACAGTCCCCACATTTCCACGGTTTCTCCATGTTTTGGGTGTCCTCGTGTCTCTCCAGGTCAGACAATCAGTTGAAGCCTCGTCCACACACAGAACACGTGTACGGTCTCTCCCCGCTGTGAATGGTGTGATTTTTTTTCAGGCTGTGCAACTAGTTAAAGCTCTTTCCACAGTCAGTGCTCTGGAACACTCTCACTCGGGTGTGTGTGTGTCTCGGGGCTTTTCCAGTCACACTGATGTTTAAAATCTTTTGAAGCCAACAGGTCGGGCAAACATTTCTCCTTCCAGATTAAATGGCCAATGAACCGAGTGAATCTGTCAGATCTAGACGTGATGTTTGAGATTTCTGTCTGTAAATCCTATCCTGTAAAAGGAGTTTAGAACAGACATCACAGTCAGTACAGGATAGAAATTCAGAACAGACAATTCTAGTTCCTGGAGAACATTCTTTCCTCTCTCATTCCCCAAAGCTGTAAATCTCCGTCCCACACATTCTCCCTCCATTCTCACTCTGCTGTATCTAATATTCACCCTCCCAATTCTCCTGAAGGTGCTGATTCAGGCTGATTGACAGATCCATGCTCACTGCTTCCTGTCCTGGACACAGAGATCATAACAATTAGGAGCTGCAGTCAGCCATTCGGCCCAACAAGCCTGCTCAACCATTCAATGAGATCATTGGCCGATCTACCTCAGCACCATTTTCCAACACTACCCCCCCCCTTGACATTGTCAATATCTCGAAAACTGACAATCTCTGTCTTGAAAATTCATTGATGACTGAGGCTCCAGAGTCCTCTGGGGTAGAGAATTCCAAAGCTTCACCACATTGTCTTTAAATTCATTGCTGGGGGGCACAGTGGATTAACCCTGCTGCCTCTCAGCACTGAGGTCCCAGGTTCGATCCCGGCCCCGGGTCACTGTCCATGTGGAGTTTGCACATTCTCCCCGTGTCTGCGTGGGTCTCACCTCCACAACCCAAGAAAATGTGCAGGGTAGGTGGATTGGCCATGCTAAATTGCCCCTTAATTGGAAAAAAAAAGAATTTGGTAGTCCAAATTTTTTTTAAAACAATTAATTCATTGACAGGGGATTTGGGGGTCGCAGGTTAGCCCAGCATTTATTGTCCATCCCTAGTTGTCCTTCAGAAGGTGGTGGTGAGCTGCCTTCTTGAACTTCTGCAGTCTCTGAGGTGTAGGTGCACCCACTGTGCTGGTAGGGAGGAGTTCCAGGATGTTGCCCCAGCAACAATGAAGGAAGGGCGATATATTTCCAAGTCAGTCTGGTGAGTGACTTGGAGGTGACCCTCCAGGGGGTGAGGTTCCAGGTATCTGCTGCTCTTGTACTTCTAGATGGTAGTGGTTGTGGGTTTGGAAGGTGCTGTCTATGGAACCTTGGTGAGTTACTGCAGTGGTACACACGGCTGCCACTGTTCATCGGCGGTGGAGGGAGTGAATGTTTGTGGAAGGGGGAGCAATCAAAATGGCTGCTTTGTCCTGGATGGTGTCGAGCTTCTTGAGTGTTGTTGGAGCTGCACTCATCCAGGCAAGTGGAGAGTATTCCATTGCACTCCTGACTTGTGCCCTGTAGATGGTGGACAGGCTTTGGGGGTTCAGGAACTGAGTTACTTACCGTAGGATTCCAAGCCTTTGACCTGCCCTGGTAGCCACAGTATTAATGTGGCTAGTCCACTTCAGATTCTGATCAATAGTAACCCCCCAGGGTGTGGGTTGTGGGAGATTCAGCGATGGGAATGCCATTGCATGTCAAGGGGCGGTGGTTAGATCCTCTCTTGTAGGAGATGGTCATTGCCTGGCACTTGTGTTACATCCTTGAGTGAAGAAATCCCTCCTCATCTCAGCTTTCTCTTCATTTTCCTGCCGGTTCCCCATGACCCTCGACTCCCTCGTCAATCAGAAATCTGTCTGTGGGGGACCACGTGAAGTGGTGGTGCTCACCAATGGTTTAAGGGCAACAAATTCTGAGCTTCAGAGAGGGACTAGACTGGGCTGCCCTCTGTCTCCCTTGCTGTTTGCGTTGGCCATTGAGCCATTGCCAGAGGCTATTAGATCGGATCCTCTGATATTGGGACTGGGCGGGAGGGGGTGTGGGGGGGGGGGGGGGGGGGGTGAGGCAGCACAAGATCATGCTGTGTGCAGATGACAGGCTGCAGTTTGTGTTGAACCCAGTGTTTCAGTCCCAGCCATTACTGGAGTCGTGGATAGATTTAGCGGCTTCTCTGGTTACGAGATCAGTTTTACTGAGTCTGAGGCCATGCCAGTGGGGAGGGGTTGAGGGGTAAGCCCCCTCCTCTTGCTAACTTCCCCTTCAGAAGACCCCCCCCCCCCCCCCCCCCCCCGCCCCCCACACCATGCCATTTAAAAACCTGGGAATGTCAATGGCCCCTCTTTCAGACAACTGTATGGGGACAACTGAAATGAAAATCGCTTATTGTAACAAGTAGGCTGCCCACTATGCTACTGTGGGCAGCATCGTAGCATAGTGGTTAGCACAGTTGCTTAACAGCTCCAGGATCCCAGGTTCGATTCCCGGATTCAGTGTGTGTGTGGGTTTCCTCCGGGTGCTCCGGTTTCCCCTCACAGTTCAAAGATGTGCGGTTTAGGTAGATTGGCCATGCTAAATTGCCCTTAGTGTCCAAAAAAGATTAAGTGGGATTACTGAGTTGCAGGGATAGGGTGGAGGTGTGGGCTTGCGTAGGGTGCTTTTTCCAAGGGCCGGTGCAGACTCGATAGGCCGAATGGCCTCCTTCAGCACTATAAATTGTATGATTCGATGAAATGAAGTTACTGTGATAAGCCCCTAGCCGCCACATTCTGACGCCTGTTCGGGGAGGCTGTTACGGGAATTGAACAGTGCTGCTGGCCTCCTTGGTCTGCTTTAAAAGCCAGCTATTTAGCCCTGTGTTAAACCAGCCCCATAGCTTTCCACAGCTGATGGTGGCTATTAGGTGGGACCTTGCCCAATGGTCGGCTCTTCCGATTTCATGGTGAGGGAGGATCGCCTTCATTAAAGTGAATTTGTTGCCCAGACTGTTGTACTCTCTGCAGATACTGCCTATACTGTTGTCGACCAGAGTCATGAAGGAAATTAATAAAATTAGGCAGGACCTACTCAGTTAATGATAGGAACAAAAAGAAACCTTGCCACAAGTTTGTTGAGTTCCCATCACCAGGAGCTAAGGGAGGGTATGGTCGCCCAAAAATCAGGCTTCATCAATTGGCCTCTCGTCTTAGGTTCATAAGGGATTGGGTTAGGATGGAGCCAACATTCATCTGGCTCAATACAGAAGCAGACCAATCAGTTCTCCCTCGATTCAAAACTTGCATAGGTTGATTATGGAATGCATCTCCATGCAATTTGTATTGTCTGTAGTTCATTCTGAGTCTGATGCATTGGGTAAAGTATGGGACTCCTATCTCAAATCATAGGCTCCAATTTCACTGACTTGCTCCTCCTGGGCTTTCCATGAGTGAATTCAATTTAACTTAGGCCAGGAGTAGGGTACAGTGGTTGGTACTGCTACCTCACAGCACCAGGGACCCAGGTTCAATTCCAGCCTTGGATGGGTGTCTGTGTGGAGTTTGCACATTCTCCTCATGTTTCCTCCGGGTGCGCCGGTTTCCTCCCATTGTCCAAAGATGTCCAGAAAAATGGATTGGTTACACTAAATTGCCCCTCAGTGATCAAGATGTGTAGGTTACGTGGGTTGACCATGATCAATGCACCAGGTTATGAGGATAGGATGGGGCGTGGGCTTCAGTGAAATGCTCTTTCTGAGGCTCAGTGCAGATGTGAAGGGGTGAATGGCCTTCTGCACTACAGGAGGTCTATGTCATCTATGTTGTGTTATTCATTTTAATTTGATTATGCTGTTAGTCTGTTTGTAATATTTTTGCGTTTACAAACTGAATTGTTATCCTCCGTTTTTATATAATCTTACTCTCTTTCCCCACTCACTATTTTAACCTGTTAACTGGTTGTTCAATTAAACTGGCATTTAAGAACATAAGAACTAGAAGCAGGAGTAGGCCATCTGGCCCTCGAGCCTGCTCCACCATTCAATGAGATCATGGCTGATCTTCTGTGGACTCAGCTCCACTTTCCGGCCCAAACACCATAACCCTTAATCCCTTTATTCTTCAAAAAACGATCTATCTTTATCTTAAAAACATTTAATGAAGGACCCTCTACTGCTTCACTGGGCAAGGAATTCCATAGATTCACAACCCTTTGGGTGAAGAGGTTCCCTCTAAACTCAGTCCTAAATCTACTTCCCCTTATTTTGAGGCTATGCCCCCCTAGTTCTGCTTTCACCCGCCAGTGGAAACAACCTGTCCGCATCTATCCTATCTATTCCCTTCATAATTTTATATGTTTCTATAAGATCCCCCCTCGTCCTTCTAAATTCCAATGAGTACAGTCCCAGTCTACTCAACCTCTCCTCATAATCCAACCCCTTCAGCTCTGGGATTAACCTAGTGAATCTCCTCTGCACACCCTCCAGTGCCAGTACGTCCTTTCTCAAGTAAGGAGACCAAAACTGAACACAATACCCCAGGTGTGGCCTCACTAACACCTTATACAATTGCAGCATAACCTCCCTTGTCTTAAACTCCATCCCTCTAGCAATGAAGGACAAAATTCCATTTGCCTTCTTAATCACCTGTTGCACCTGTAAACCAACGTTTTGCGACTCATGCACGAGCACACCCAGGTCTCTCTGCACAGCAGCATGTTTTAATATTTTATCATTTAAATAATAATCCCTTTTGCTGTTATTCCTACCAAAATGGATAACCTCACATTTGTCAACATTGTATTCCATCTGCCAGACCCTAGCCCATTCACTTAGCCTATCCAAATCCCTCTGCAGACTTCCAGTATCCTCTGCACTTTTTGCTTTACCACTTATCTTTGTGTCGTCTGCAAACTTGGACACATTGCCCTTGGTTTCATCTCGAGGTTCTGGTCCCTCAAATGTGTAGCTTGTATTTATGTTGGCACTATATCTTGTTCCACTGTGTGCCCATTTGCCACCATTTTTTGTGTTACTCTGTTGCATTCATTGTTAAAAAAATTATTTTAAAACAATTTATTAAAAATCTGTCCAACTCATCCGTCAATATATTCATTGACTCTCACACCCCACAAGTCCCTGTGGAAGAGAAATCCAGAGACTAATAACCCTCTGAGGGAAGAGATGACTGGTAATATATAACATAGCGACAGTACCATATTACAAGGCTAGAAATAACAATAAATGTACTTTAATGTACTACAGAACCATAAATAACTATATCTAATCTGTACCATATAACACGAGACATGTGCCTGTCCGACATTAATTTACTGTCTTCCTAAATGTCAGCCATCTCCTGGAAAAGCCAGTCCTTTAATTGTGAACAAACAAATGTGTCAAGCTGAGGGAGCAAAGGATGTCAGTGTCTTCACGACAGAGGCCTGGGCCTTTCCAGAGTCTGCACCCTCCCTGGATTCACTTCCTGTCCCTTCATTTGCTGCAAGTCACCAACTGAAGGTCAGAATGAGAAAAGAAATGGAAAGGGGGAGAAAAGAAGGTGTTTTACTCACAGATGTTGGAGACAGGAGGAAGTTTTCAGTCTGGATGAAGCCCCAGGTTTCCTCATTGTCCAGCTTCCGCATTCAGACGAGGGAGCTGATTGGATGGAGGAAGAGAGTCCTTCCGGTCCATCAACTCTTCCCATTGGTCAGCAACCTTCCGGTGCACGCATAGGAATCCGCGGTGACGCCTCAGGGTTCCAGTGCGCATGCCCGGCGCGCGGACACAGCAGCTCCGCCCCACTCATTCTTCCCCCTCCTCGAGACAAGGTTTCCAGGCAACCGCTGAAAGCTCCGGCCGGAGCAAGAAGCCTCTCGGTAATTTCCCCTCTCCCCCCCGGCACAGGACTGCGCATGTGCAAGGGAAAGCTCACCCCTGATATTCCTGCTGATGTATTGACCATTGGGAAGAGTTAGGACCGGAAGGACTCTTGTCCTCCATCCAATCAGCGCGACCTTTCTGTGAATGGAGATTGAGCTTCACACACACCCAAACGTCCTCCTGTCTCTAACATCTGTGAGTAAAACACTTTCTTTTCTCCCCCTTTCCATTTCTTTTCTCATTCTGAAGGGAAAGGAAGCGAATCCAGAGAGGGTGCAGACTCTGGAAAGCTTGGCCCAGGTCTCTCTCTCTCTCTAACACATTGACACCCTTTGCTCCGTCAGCTTGACACATTTATTTGTCTGGCTAAAAGAATGGTCTCTTTCATAATGTCCACTAACCCCTGACGCTCTCAGTCCATCGCCAACGGTTCTTTTGCCAGGCAAACAGCAGCAGGAGAGTGGGCACCCCTGCCTCGTCCCCCAGTGCAGCCTGAAATAATCTGAACTCACCCGGTTCGTTCGTATAAATGCCACCAGTGCCTGGTATAACAACCAGACCCAATCCACAAAACCTGCCCAAATCCAAACTGCCCGAGGACCTCCCACAAATAGTCCCACTCCACTCGATCAAAGGCCTTCTCTACATCCATTGCGACCACCAACTCTACCTCTCGTCCCTCTGGAGGTATCATGATCACATTGAGTAGCCTCCTGATGTTGGCCGCCAGATGCCTCCCCTTCACAAACCCCGTCTGGTCCTCCCCTGTCACCCACGGGACCCAATCCTCTATTCTCGAGGCAAAGATCTTAGCCAACATTTAGCAGGGAGATCGGTCTCTTTGACACACATTGTTCCAGGTCCTTTAAGGAAAAAGGAAGAGGGTTCCAGGAATGACCACAATAAAATACAGGTTTTCCAAATATCCAAAATCCAAAGTCTAATGGAATGTTCCTTCAGCGGGAGGTTTACTGTTGCGGGAGATCCGTCTTTCCAGCAGTGAGACTTCCATGATGGGGGAAGACACGGAGAGTGAGTCAGTCTGGGAGGAATACGTTCCAATGTTTCAGCCATTTGCAGGTTTTTTAATTTATATTTTTATTGATTTTTTCCATTTTAACAAATATCCAACAAAAGCTCAGGATTGGTGCAGCACAGCAGAAATCTCTCAGCAATACAGAAATACAGGAGAGGACAGGAGGATGACAATACAGATGGATCAGTATAATCATTAAGCTTGGTGCATCCGTGTGTACCAATGGATATCCTGGAGAACAAGGGAGAAGACGAAGCTCGCATCGACCACCAAAATCCAGGATAAGATCACGGTGCCAAGTTCAGGCGGGTGTCAGAACACATCTCCCCCATCTCCAGTCACACCAGAGGCATTAATAACACATCCTTATGTCCCCTTCTCAGGTACAAGACCTGTCTATACCTTTGCAGGAACCAGTCAACGATTCTTTAACCCCGAAATAGCAGAGACATAAATTTCAGAAAAATATCAAGAAGGACACTCGTCCTAAAAGATACAGCACAGAACAATCATCATTCAACACAATTACACAGAAACCAGCAAATATTCATACAATTGGTTCAAATTCTAATGATGCACCTTCCAAGAGACTAACAATAACAGGATTTTTTAAAAGTACTACCAAAAGCAGAGGATCTCAGGATAACAGGGACCAAGATACAGCCCTGAGCACACGGTCCCCTGATGTACACCCCTCACCACAAGCCTCATTCGAAACCTCACTCAGCCTCTCAGGACACCTCGGCCAAGAAGGAACCTCCCAAGCAAAATGTGGCAACAGGAAAGTGACCACAGTACAAGACCTGGCCCGGCCCTGTACACCCTCGTACACAGGAGTCAGGCAAGCAAGGATAGTCACACTGTGCAGGACACCCAACCTCACTCCTCTCTCACCACATCCGAGGGCAGCGCACACAAGAAGATTCACACCGTCCTCCACCAAGGAGATTCCACCCACAAGGAGAGGAAAATTCGTCAAGGCACCCAACAACTCGGCATCTCGGGAGGGGTGCGATCCTCCATCCCTGCTCACAGCAAAGGAAACCCCCGAGATACAATGTACCAAATCGGGGCCTACATCAGCACACTATCTCCTCAAGGAAAAGTAACTCCAAAAGAGAGGAACACCAGGATTGGCCAAAGGATGCCAGGCAAGAACCAGCACCATATGTGATAAGTAGATTGTCATCAATATTATCATCTGTACGTAAATAGTAATATATGTATAACTGTTGTAGTTCCAGCATCCGACCATCAGGTGGTATGAGTATGCAGACACATGACCCCGACACACCATGTGTTCCAGGAGAAGGTGTTGGTAAGGAGTTTGCAGCAGTCGCATATTCGAGTAGCTCTGTAGTATCTTAGTGTAAGTTAGTGTTAGACCATTATTTCCAATTGTATTAATCTTACACATTTTAGTAATTCGTTAGTGTAGTGTTAGTAATAAATAACTGTGTTTATGAAACAAAGTCTAATGTTCTTTATTCACACGACAATATCAAGATTCAACATCAGCCCAATGAAAGAACATTGCACCGTGCACCGTCACAAAAAGGATACTCAGGGCAAAGCTGCATAGCCTCATTGGCGTCAAAACACTGCCTCCCCACGGGAGACCCTGCTTCAACAAGGAGGGCATTCAGGAAGTCACTATATAATCCCACTTGGAGCAGGGTGCCTATCTCCCCCCTCAGCCTCACCCTCAGACCCAATGAGGGCTCAAACATCAATGATCCACAACACTCAAACTCTCACTCAAACCCTCCAACCTACAGGTTACTACCTCCCCAGAACCTATCCCGAGAGGATTGATTGATGATTTGATTGATACAGTGACAAGTATTGTTCTGTGTACAGTCCATACAAATCGTTCCATCCATGAAAAACAAAACATAGGACATAGATAAATACACAATGTAAATACATAGACACAGGCATCGGGTGAAGTATACGGAGCGCAGTACTACTCAGTGGAGAAGGCGTGTGAAGAGATCAGTTTCATCCATAAGAGAGTTATTCAGGAGTCTGGTGACAGCGGGGAAGAAGCTGATTTTTATCTGTTTTTTTATTCCAGGTGTGGCCTCACCAAGGCCCTGAATCATTGCAACAATACATCCCTGCTCCTGTACTCGAAACCTCTCGCAATGAAGCCAACTTACCATTATCCTTCTTTACCGCCTGCTGCACCTGCATGCTTACCTTCAGCGGCTGGTGCACAATGACACCCAGGTCCCACTGCACACTTCCCTCTCCCAATTTACAGCCATTCAGGTAGTAATCTGCCTTCTTGTTTTTGCTTCCAAATTGAATAACCTCACATATATCCAAATTATAGTGCCATTGATTTACCCAACCTGTCCAGATCATGCTGAAGGATCTCTGCATCCTCGTCACAGTTCACCCTCCCACCCATCTTGGTATCATCGGCAAACTTTAAGATGTTACATTTTATTCCCTCGACCACATCATTAGTGTATATTGTGAGTAGCTGGGGTTCCAGCACCGATCCCTGTGGCACTCCACTAGTTAATGCCTGCCAATTTGAAAAGATCCTGTTAATGCATACTTTTTGTTTCCTTTCTGTCAACCAGTTTTCTATCATTCTCAATACACTTCCATCAATGTGCTTTAATCTTGCAAGATAATCTCTTACGCGAGACTTTGTTGAACGCTTTCTTAAAGTCCAAATATACCACATTCACTGGCTCCCCCTTGTAAACTCTACCAGTTGACTACTCTTCGTGGCATTTTGCAGCTCGGCCTCATGAGCTCACAGATATTGAGTCAGCACACTCAGTCTCTGGTCAGTGACACGGAAAATGTTGGCAGTCATTATTTTCACCACCTCAGAAAGAGTCCCGGAGAGCGCAGAGTTGAGAGATCGCCTGAGGGTCAGGCCGCCATGTTGAAAAAGTGTCTCCAGGCCCTCTCTGACGCCTGTTCGGGTACACTCGGGAGAATTCAGAATATCCAATTCAACTCACAAGTACGTCTTTTGGGACTTGTGGGAGGAAACCGGAGCACCTGGAGGAAACCCACGCAGACACGAGGAGAAGGTGCAGACTCCGCACGGACAGTGAACCAAGCCACGATTCGAACCCGGGTCCCTGGCATTGTAAAACAACAGTGCTACCCACTGTGCTACCATGCCTCAGTCATCAAGTATTTTCAGGACCGAGATTGATATGTTTCCAGATATTGAAGATATCAAGGGATATGGGGTATAGTTTGGGAAAATGGTGCTAAGGTGGATTGGCCAATGAGCTCATTGAATGGTTGAGCAGGCTCGATGGGCTGAATGGCCGACTGCAGCTCCGATTTGTTATGGTCTCTGTGTCCGGGACAGCGAGCAGTGAGCATGGATCTGTCAATCAGCCTGAATCAGCACCTTCAGGAGAATTGGGAGGGTGAATATTAGATATAGCAGAGTGAGAATGGAGGGAGAGTGTGTGGGACGGAGATTTACAGCTTTTCGGAATGAAAGAGGAAAGAATGTTCCATAGTAACTGGAATTGTCTATTTTGAATTTCTATCCTGTACTGACAGTGATTTCTTTTATAAATTGTTTCTACAGGATATTAGGAGAGGAGGAATTACAGACAGAAATCACAAACATCACGTCTCAATCTGACTGAGTCACTTGATTCATCGGGGCATGAATTTCATCGGCCTTTGAATCTCGAAGGAGAAATGTTTGCCCGATCTGTCTATTTTAAAAGATTTTAAACGTCAGTGTGACTGGAAAAGCACCGAGACACATACACCCGAGTGAGAGTGTTCCAGAGCACTGACTGTGGAAAGAGCTTTAACCAGTTACACAGCCTGAAAAAACATCTCACCATTCACAGCGGGAGAGACGTTACACGTGTTCTGTGTGTGGACGAAGCTTCAGATCGTCAGAGCTGGAAAAACACAAAGAGACCTCAAACATGGAGAAACCGTGGAAATGTGGGGACTGTGGGAAGGGATATACAGCCCCATCTAAGCTGGAAATTCATCGACGCAGTCACACTGGGGAGAGGCCGTTCATCTGCTCTCAGTGTGGGAAGGGATTCACTCAATTATCCAGCCTGCAGAGACACCAACAAGTTCACGCAGGGGAGAGGCTGTTCACTTGCTCTCAAGTGTGGGATGGGATTTGTTCTGTTATCCACCCTGCGAAGACACCAGCGAGTTCACACAGGGGAGAGGCTGTTCAGGGGCTGTTTAGCACAGGGCTAAATCGCTGGCATTGAAAGCAGACCAACGCAGGCCAGCAGCACGGTTCAATTCCCGTAACAGCCTCCCCGAACAGGCGCCGGAATGTGGCGACTAGGGGCTTTTCACAGTAACTTAATTTGAAAGTCTACTTGTGACAATAAGTGATTTTCATTTCATTTCATTTCACCTGCTCTCCGTGTGGGAAGGGATTCACTCAATTATCCCACTTGCAGAAACACCAGCGAGTTCACACTGGGCAGAGATCGTTCACCTGCTCCCAGTGTGGCAAGGGATTCACTGAGTTATCCAGCCTGAAGTCACACCAGCGAAATCACACTAGGGAGAAGCCATTCACCTGCTCTCAGTGTGGGATGGGATTCATTCAGGTATCCAAGCTGAAGAGACACCAGCGACATCACCCTGGAGAGAAGTCATTTGGCTGCTTTCAGTGTGGGAAGGGATTTACTCAGTTATCAAACCTGCTGACACACCAACAAGTTCACAAGTGATTACAGGGATTGGATTCTGCTGTTATTGCTGCTGTGAATCACATCCAAGATTGAACCATGTTCATTCTGACACTTAGTGAAGTGGGAGGGCTGGAGGGTTTCTTTCTGCTGGACTGGCCGGTCTCACGACTTTGCTTCCAGTGGGCTGATGCTCTTTGAGCCTGGGAGAGCACATTTCACTGAAATGATCCACAAAAGCTGGTGAAGGACATGTATTTTATCCTGGATGGCAAATGGTGGTTTTACCACTACTACAGATAGATCTAAAGTAAAAACAGGAAGTGCTGGCAAATGGGATTACGTCAGCAGGTCAGGTGTTTTCCATGTGTTGGTGCCGACACGATGGGCTGAAGGGCCTCTTCTGCTCTGTATTATTCTGTGATTCTGTGGTAGAAACACCATCTTTACTGACAGTAGATGAGGCTCCAGCTCCGGATGCATCCAGAGATACTGAGGGAAATGAGTGGAAATTGCACAAACACGAGTGATAATTTTCCAGTCTTCCTTAGACACAGGGCTGGTGTCAGAGGACTGGAGAATTATGAATGTTACACCTTGTTCAAAAATGGATGTGAGGATTAAGACGGCAACTACAGACCAATCGGTCTGACTTCAGTGGTAGGGAAACTTCTGGAAACTATAGTTTGGGGCTGAATCAATAGTCACTTAGACAAGTGCAGAATAATTAAGGAAAACCAGACTGGATTCATTGGGAGAAAATTATGATTAATTAACTTGCTGCGGTGTTTTGAGGAGGTAACAGAGAAGGTTGATAAGGGCAGCACTGTTGATGTAGTGCATACGATTTTCAAAAGACATTTGACAGAGTATCACACAACCGACTTGTGAGAAAAAAATCTAATTCATGGAATAACAAGGAAAGTCAGCACTTGGATAAGGAATTGGCTGAGTGACAGGAACAGTGTCTTAGACTTTATTAATGGGAGAGGCGGTGACGCAGTGGTATTGTCACTGGACGAGTAATCCAGAGACCCAGGGTGATGATCTGGGGACCCGGGTTCGAATCCCACTACGGCGGGTGCTGGATTTAAACTCAATAAAATATCTGGAATTAAAAGTCTCATGATGACCATGAAACCATTGCCGATTGACGTAAAAACCCATCTGGTTCACTTATCTCCTTCAGGGAAGGAAATCTGCTGCCTTACCTGGTCTGGACTACATGTGACTTTAGACCCACAGCAATGTGGTTCACTCTTAACTGCCCCCTCAAGGGCAATTGGGGATGGGCAATAAATGCTGGCCCAGCCTGAGAAGCCCACGTCCCATAAACAAATTTTTAAAAATGAATTGGGGCAGTGAGCACAAGGTCATGTTGAATTTGTATAAGTTAGGGCACATCTGGAGCACTGTATCCAATTCTGGTCACTGTGAATGAGGAAGGATGTGAAGATGTGCGAGTACAGAGGAGATTCACCAGAATGATTCCAGGGATAAAGATGTAGCTATGAGGATAGATTGGGTCTGTTTTCCTTCGAGAAATGAAGGCTGAGACTTGTTAGAGGTTTTCAACATCCTGAGGGGTTTGGACAGGGTAAATAGTGAGAATCTATTCCCACTGAAGAGAGAATCCGGAACAAGAGGGCACAGATCCAAAATAATTGGCAAAAGATTAAAAGTGCGGAGAGGGAATTTTTATTCACCCACAGGGTGGTTGGAGACTAGAATGAACTTCCTGAGAGGGTGGTGGAGGCAGATTCGATTGAGGTATTTCAAAAGAGAATTGGATTGATATCTGAAAAGAAAGAATGTGGAAGGTTACGGGGATAAGACAGGGGAGTGGGACTGGGTAGAATTCTCTGCCAGAGAGCCAGAGCAGACTCGATGGGCCAAATGGCCTCTTCCTGCACTGTGAAGATTCTGTGATTCAGTGAAGTAAGTACACCAGCTGATTCTGTACAGTGGGTCGCACTCTCGCCTCTGAGTCAGGAGGTGGGGGGAGTTGAATCTCCTCTCCAGAGACTCGAGCCCCCACAGTCAATCACAGTCAATCTCCCGGTGTCAGTACTGAGGGAGTGTCGTCCTGTCAGAGGGACCATCTTTAGAGTGAGACATTAACCGTGCCGCCCCTTTAAAATATGCCCCTCCTTCTAAACTGACAGAGGGCCTCAAGGAGGTGCAAGAAAGCTTCACAAGGATGATAGCAGGACTGAAATTACATGATAGCTGGAATAGGTTGGTGATATTTCCTCTGGGAAAGAGAAGGCTGAAGACTGACCCGAGAGAGACTTTAATGGGTGTGATTGGATTGACATCATCAACTCATCACTGTGATTGCAGGATGGAAATTCAGAGCTGACAATTTTATTTATCACAGAAAATTCTTCATCTCGAACTATAAATCTCTGTCTCCCTGAGACTCCCTCCTCCCTATTGACTGTAACATTAATTCATCCCACTATCCTCCTCCTGTTTTTCACCCAATTCTCCTCCCCTGAAGGTGCTGACTATCGGGTTCAGTTTCATTCTCACCTGTTGCCCTCACAGATATGTCACCCAGGTGCTTAAATCTTTACACCTGAAGTTAACAAACTGTTTTGCTAAGGGGGACATCACGATTAAATCCAGTGACTACTCACATGTACTTTTCCTACAGTCCAGATGTAGAGGTGTTGTGGGGCAGGGTTGATGAGTCGGATGTACTGCCTCCTCCGAGTCTATCTCTGTATTTCGAACGGTTGTGTGAGATTGGTGATGGTGAATAATGGCGATGACATTACCCATAATCCACTGCAGTTCAGAAACCCCCCAATCTGTCACATTGAAGGAGTCTGTGTCGGGGCCGAGATGAGGGGTGGGGGATGGGGTATCACTCTGGCTGCATCATCAATAATGTCACATGACTGCGGTGTCACTGCAACTTGTGATTCAGAGGCCGGTCTGGGATCCTCAGTTAGGGTTATCAGAGGTCAGTGTATATCCAGGGTTAGGGTTGCTGTTGGTTTAAGGTTGTGTTTCAGGTTAGGGTCATATTTGGCATTAGTAAAGATTCGGTTTTAGGGTTTGGGTTATCAGGAGTTAATGTTAGGTTATGGTTAGGATTAGTTTATGCTTGTATGGTTATAGGCGATTCGGGGTTAGGGTTTAGTTATAAAGAGTTAGGGTTAGTAGATAATCAGTGTTTGTTTTAAGAAGTTTTATGATCAGTGGATACTTCAGATGATGAGTGATTAAAGTGAATGGATATTTACGGTGGTGATAGTGGGCATTCGCGGTTAAGGTTATTGAGGATGTTAGTTAATTTTAATTAATAATAGACTTCCGGGTGCGGCTATGCAGAGCTAGGTCGCATATTCGGCAGCTCCTGCTTGGAACGGACTTTTGGGCTCTTTTACAGGGCCCCCACGGCATTTGTTTGACATTTCCCGGTGTGGGAAGAAGGCGGCAATATTCCCCCGACAGTGTCCCCCAGGAAGGGTATGTCTTTTGGTTGCCAGACACACGCAGAAACAGTAAAAGATTTGGCTGCAACTGCAGGATAAGCAGGGCCTCTTCCAGCATGCAGGCGGGGGAAGGGCAAGCTTAAAGCTGCAAGCTGACCTGAGGGCCTGTATCAAAGGTGAATTCTAGCAGCAGAGGGAACAACTGTGAAAAGACCTCATCAAGGCCACTGAAGGGACTTCCGGTTGCGGTGATGCCTAGCTAGCCGCACGCTTCGGCGGCTCCAGCTCCGACGGACCTTCGGGCTCTTTTAAGAGCCCCAACGGGGAATTTTTCGACGACGCAACCCGGTGTGGGGCGTGTGAGAAGGGAGTCCCCCCCCAAACGAAGGAGGAAAAAACCGGCGGCGGCGGCTGCAGCGCGAGGAATCGTCGACCAAAGGGTCAGAAAGAGAGAAGTACAAGATGGCGGCGGAGAAAGCGCAGGCGACATGGGGGCCTGAGCATGAAATTGTGAGACGGTGCGTGGAGCTGCTGAAGAGGGAGGTGCTGACCCCGTTGCTACAGGCAATTGAGGGGCTCAAGGAGACATTAAAGACCCAGGAGACAGAGCTCCGTGTGGTGGAGCAGAAGGTGACAGATATTGAGGACGAGATCCTGGGCCTGGCGGTTAAGACACAGACGCACGAGGCACTTCATAAAAAGTGTACTGAAAGGATCGAAGCCCTAGAAAATGGAGCGCGAAGGAAGAACCTTCGGATACTGGGTCTCCCTGAGGGTGTGGAAGGAGTGGACTGTGGAGCGTACGCAAGTACGATGCTGAGCTCACTGATGGGTGCTGAGGCCCCTACGGGCCCCTTGGAGGTGGAGTGGGCAAATCGGATTCCGGCGAGAAGACCAAAAGCGGGAGAACCACCCAGGGCGATAATCGTGCGATTTTACCGCCTTAAGGATAGAGAAGAGGTCCTGAGATGGGCTAAAAAGGTGCGGAGTAGCAGATGGGAGAATGCAGTGGTACGGGTATACCAGGATTGGAGTGCGGAGGTGGCGAGAAGGAGGGCGAGCTTCAACCGAGCCAAAGAGGTGTTGCATAAAAGGAAGGTGAAGTTCGGGATGCTGCAGCCGGCAAGACTATGGGTCACGTATCAGGAGAGACACCATTATTTCGAGACGGCGGAGGAAGCATGGACCTTCATCAAAGAAGAGAAATTGGATCGGAACTGAGGGACTGATGCTGCAGGAAATGTTATTGTTAATGTTACGGTGGAAGTTAATTGAGAAGTAAACAGGGAAGGGGGGAGACATTGGGGAAATGTGGGCGCCGGTGAGGGGGGAAAGACGGGACATAGTTGGAGAATGGGGAAGGGGAGGGGGAGGGGAAAGGGAGCTGCGCCATAAGAGGCGGGTCAGGTAAAGGGATGTTCCCGCACCAGAAAGAATAAGGCGGGAAGACAGGCGCAAGGCGGATGGGAGTTCCCCACATGGGGGGGGTCGAGGAGTGAGCAGGAGTAGCCGGGGTCAGTTGAAGTCAGCTGACTTACGGAAGTAATATGGGGGGAGCAATCATGCTAGAAAGAGATCTAGCGGGGAGGGGAGGAGGGAGGGGGAAGGGGGGGGGACAACTGGGTTGCTGCTGCGGAAATCCAAAAGGAAATGGCTAAAGAGTGGGTGGGCGGGGATGGTGTGCGACGCTGGGGGAGCGAGCGGGAGCGCGGAGGCGGGATATGGGACTGGCCTAGAGAAGGTAATGGCTAGTCGACACGGGAGGGGGGCAGGTAGCCCCCTAGTGAGGCTGATCACGTGGAACGTGAGAGGCCTGAACGGACCGATAAAAAGGGCCAGAGTGCTCGCGCATTTGAAAGGACTAAGGGCAGACGTGGTTATGCTCCAAGAGACGCACCTAAAGGTGGCGGACCAAGTTAGGCTAAGGAAAGGATGGGTGGGACAGGTGTTCCACTCAGGACTGGACGCAAAGAATAGAGGGGTGGCCATTTTGGTGGGGAAACAGGTCGCATTTGAAGCAAAGAACATCGTAGCAGATAGCGGAGGTAGATATGTAATGGTGAGTGGCAGGCTGGAGGGAATGGAGGTCGTGTTGGTTAACGTGTATGCCCCAAACTGGGACGATGCGGGATTTATGAGACGGATGCTGGGGCGTATACCGGACCTGGAGGTAGGAAACTTGATCTTAGGAGGGGACTTTAATACGGTGCTGGACCCGGGGCTAGATAGATCCAGCTCAAGGACCGGAAGAAGGCCGGCAGCGGCCAAGGTACTTAAGGGGTTTATGGACCAAATGGGGGGAGTGGATCCATGGCGATTTCTTAGACCTAGGGCTAGGGAGTTTTCCTTCTTCTCCCATGTCCATAAAGTGTACTCCCGGATAGATTTTTTTGTTTTGGGAAGGTCGTTGATCTCTAGGGTGGAAGAAGCTGAGTACTCAGCCATAGCGGTTTCGGATCATGCCCCACATTGGGTGGACCTGGAATTAGGAGAGGAAAGGGAGCAGAGAACACTCTGGCGATTAGATGTGGGACTGATGGCGGATGAGGGAGTGTGTGCAAGAGTGCGGGGGTGTATTGAGAAATATCTGGAGGTCAATGACGACGGCGAGGTCCCTGTGGGAGTGGTATGGGAAGCACTAAAAGCGGTGGTCAGAGGAGAGCTGATCTCCATTGGGGCCCACAAAAGGAAAACAGAGGCCAAGGAAAGGGAAAGATTACTGGGGGAGATTTTAAGGGTGGATAGGGAATTTGCAGAGACCCCGGAGGAGGAATTGTACAGGGAGAGGAGACGACTCCAGACGGAATTTGCCCTTCTGACCACCAGAAAGGCGGAGGTACTGTGGAGGAAGGCACAGGGGAGGAGGTATGAATATGGGGAAAAGGCGAGTCGCCTGTTGGCTCATCAATTGCGAAAGAGGGCAGCAGCGAGGGAGATAGGAGGAATTAGAGACGAAAGGGGAGACACGGTGCGAAGGGCAGGAAAGATAAATGAGGTGTTCAAGACCTTCTATGAGGAACTGTATAGGTCTCAACCCCCAGAGGGAGAGGAGGGGATGCGGCAGTTCCTGGACCAATTGAGGTTCCCGAAAGTGGAGGAGCGGGGGGGTGGTAGGCCTGGGGGCACCGATTGGGGTGGACGAGGTTATTAAGGGACTGGGAAGCATGCAAGCAGGGAAGGCCCCAGGACCAGACGGGTTCCCGGTGGAGTATTACAGAAAATATGTGGACTTGTTGGCCCCGTTGATGGTGAGGACGTTCAATGAGGCCAGGAAAGGGGGGACTCTACCCCCGACGATGTCGGAGGCGACGATATCGTTAATTTTGAAGAGGGATAAAGATCCGTTGCAGTGCGGGTCCTATAGACCCATTTCATTGTTGAACGTGGACGCCAAATTGTTGGCAAAGGTACTGGCATCGAGGATAGAGGACTGTGTCCCGGGGGTGGTGCACGAAGACCAGACAGGGTTCGTAAAAGGGAGACAACTGAATGTTAACGTGCGACGACTATTAGGGGTGATAATGATGCCCCCAGTGGAGGGGGAGGCAGAGATAGTGGCGGCAATGGACGCAGAGAAGGCATTTGATAGGGTGGAGTGGGAGTATTTATGGGAAGTGTTAAGGAGGTTTGGGTTTGGGAACGGGTTTATTAGCTGGGTTAGACTTCTTTATGGGGCTCCAACGGCAAGCGTAGTTACAGGTCGACATAGATCGGAGTATTTCCGACTATATAGGGGAACAAGACAGGGATGCCCGCTGTCTCCATTGTTGTTCGCGTTGGCAATTGAACCTCTGGCCATGGCGTTGAGAGACTCCAGGAAATGGAGAGGGGTGATTAGAGGGGGAGAAGAACACCGAGTCTCGTTATATGCGGATGACCTATTGTTATACGTGTCGGACCCAGCAGGGGGAATGATAGAGGTTATGCGAATTTTGAGGGGGTTCGGGGATTTCTCGGGGTATAGGCTAAACATGGGGAAGAGTGAATTATTTGTGATACATCCAGGGGACCAGAGTAGAGAGATAGAAGGCTTGCCTCTAAGGAAAGTGGAAAGAAACTTCCGATACCTGGGGATTCAGATCGCTAGGAGCTGGGGAACCTTGCACAGACTTAATCTGACACGGTTGGTAGAACAAATGGAGGAGGACTTCAAGAGGTGGGACATGCAGCCTCTATCGCTGGCGGGCAGGGTGCAAGCAATTAAGATGATGGTCCTCCCGAGGTTCTTATTTGTATTTCAATGTCTCCCTATACTAATCACTAAGACCTTTTTTAATAAAATAGACAGGAGCATCACGAGCTTCGTGTGGGCAGGGAAAGTTCCGAGAGTAAGGAGGGGGTTCCTTCAGCGTAGTAGGGACAGAGGAGGATTGGCACTACCGAACTTGGGCGATTACTATTGGGCCGCCAATGTGGCAATGATACGTAAATGGATGATGGAGGGTGAGGGAGCGGCGTGGGAAAGACTGGAGAGAAAGTCCTGTAAAGGGACAAGTTTAGAGGCGCTGGTGACGGCGCCGCTACCGATCTCACCTAAAAAGTTTACCACAAACCCGGTGGTGGCAGCAACATTGAATATCTGGGGACAGTGGAGGCGACAGAGAGGGGTGCGGGGAGCCCTGGTGGGGTCCCCAATCAGGAACAACCATAGGTTCGCCCCAGGAAGAATGGATGGAGGATTTCAGAGCTGGTTCCAGTTGGGAATTAGGAGGGTGGGAGATTTATTTATAGATCGGACTTTTGCGAGCTTGGGAGCATTGGAGGAAAAGTATAAGTTGCCCCGGGGAAATTTCTTGAGATATATGCAGGTGAGGGCATTTACTAGACAACAGGTGAGGGAATTTCCATTGCTCCCGACACAGGGGATACAGGACAGGGTGCTTTCAGGGGTGTGGGTCGGAGAGGGCAAGGTGTCAGAGATTTACCGAGAGATGAGGGAAGAGGGGGAGGAGTCGGTGGGCGAACTAAAAGGAAAGTGGGAAGAAGAACTAGGGGAGGAGATAGAGGAGGGTATGTGGGCTGATGCCCTAAGCAGGGTAAATTCCTCTTCCTCATGCGCCAGGCTTAGCCTGATTCAATTTAAGGTGCTACATAGAGCACACATAACGGGAGCAAGATTGAGCAGGTTCTTTGGAGTGGAGGACAAATGTGGGAGGTGTGGCGGGAGCCCGGCAAACCACGCACATATGTTTTGGGCATGCCCGGCACTGGAAGGGTATTGGAAGGGAGTGACGGGAGTGATTTCGCGGGTGGTGAAGGCCCGGGTCAAACCAGGCTGGGGGTTAGCTCTATTTGGAGTTGCGGAAGAGCCGGGAGTGCAGGAGGCGAAAGAGGCCGACGTTGTGGCCTTTGCGTCCCTAGTAGCCCGGCGCAGGATCCTACTCATGTGGAAGGAGGCAAAACCCCCCGGACTGGAGGCCTGGGTAAATGATATGGCGGGGTTCATTAAACTGGAGCAGATAAAGTTTGCCCTGAGAGGATCGGCTCAAGGGTTCACCAGGCGGTGGCAGCCATTTCTCGACTACCTAGGGGAACGTTAGAGGGAAGACAGATGACCAGCAGCAGCAACCCAGGGGCGGGGGGGGGGGGGGGGGGGGGGTTTAGTTTAGGTCAAAGATAAAGGGGTTTTGTTACTTGTGTATTGTTTAAAATTTCTGTATTGTTATTGTTGCGTTTGCTTTGTAAGAGGGGAAAAATTGTTGTTTGGGAAAAAATTTTCAATAAAACATTTATAAAAAAAAAAAAATTTTAATTAATAATAATCTTCACTATTGTCACAAGTAGGCTTACATTAACACTGCAATGAAGTTACTGTGAAAAGCCCCTAGTCGCCACATTCCGGCGCCTGTTCGGGTACACTGAGGAAGAATTGAGAATGTCCAAATTACCTGACAAGCACATCTTTCAGGCATTATGGGAGGAAATCAAAGCACCCGGAGGAAACCCATGCAGATACAGGGAGAACGTGCAGACTCCACACAGGCAGTGACCCAAAACGGAATCGAACCTGGGACCCTGGAGCTATGAAGTAACAGTGCTAACCATTGTGGTTGTTATGATTAGATTAAGAGTATTCGGTGTTATGATTTGGATTATTAGAGGTTAGGATTAGTGTTATTAAGGTTAAGGTTAGTGCTTTTATAGGTTCGGGTGATTTTGGGTTATCAGTTAGCATTGAGGTTATTGTTTTTGGGACTGAGAGTCAGAAACAGCAATTGGCAACATCCAACATCACTCTGTTATTTCCTCCTGTCATTGTTAACCATCATTTTTACCAACAATATGTATATATGAACCACACGTGCTGTAAATATTGAACGTAAAGTGTTACTGTGTATAAATTGAAAATGCCAATAAAAATATTTTTAAAAAAGCCATTTTTACAATATGTGACTTCTAACTAATCAGTTTCCTCAAAGCCTAATCCTAATCAGAGAGTCACAACTTGTATCTATCGAATGTCTTTAACCAGTAAATATTTCAAGAGAAATCAAAACACCCAGTAGTTAACTGAAAGAGCTAAACCACAAGGCTTAATGTCTTTAAACAAAATCAAATTTTAATGTGATTTTTTTTTTTAAAAGCACATAATGTAACACTACATTTTGTAATTACCTAAGTTGTAAAGTCCGAACTGTATCGTCGTTCTACTGAAGAGATTCTTTACACATTGTGAGATCTTGAAGGTTTGTTTACTTTTTCAGGGATTAACCCAAAGGTATGCCACAGCCCTCTGGAATGCACATAATTTTCTTCTCAATATTTCAGCAACTATTCTCAGGCCCAAGGATTCGTCCACATCTTTCCATTAGCTTTTGGTAAATTGAGCCTCCAATGCTTGATGACTCTGGATTACTCAGCACAAGATTGAGCCTCACTGCCTTCTGGTTCTGACTTTGGGCAGACAGATATTTTTTTCCAACCAGCACCCAGATCTTCTTCACTCCTCATTTCAAGCTCACTGTTGAAGCTGATTGCTTCCACTCCCAGAGAAACCAACTGTGCCGGTCACTGTAGGTTTCTTCATCTAGCTCCAAGCTAGGTAAATCTTCCAGCTTTTTTCCCCTCACGAAGTCCAAGGAAACTTGAAAATACAGTAGACCAAATCTTCAATTGCCTTCTGTGAGAAATGCCCAGATAAATTCAACAAAAGAACCTCCCAAACCCTACAGCCCACCTTCATGGCAATGTGATATGTTCACAGAACGTTCCAAACACAAAAGCAAAGTGAATATGATTTACCTTCAAAGCAACCTTTCATTCTGTGATCCACATTAAATATGAAATTAGATTTTCGCAACAATTCTCAAAGAGGATAAGTGGGCTGGAAGCAAACTTATGAGATCAACCAGTCCAGCAGGAAGGAACCATCCCACTTCTACTAGCTGTCAGATTGAACATGATCCAGTCATGGGAGTGAGAAACAGCAGCAATAACAATAGAATTCGAACACTGTAATCACTGGTGAGCTTGTTCAGGTCTCAGTTCAGATAACCGACTGAATCTCTACCCACACAGTGAGCTGGAGAATTGTCTCTCCCCAGTGAGAACTCGTTGGTATGTCAGCAGATTGGATGACCAGGTGAATCCCTGCCCCCACTCATAGGGAGCTGGTCAAGGGCCTCTCCCCGGTGTGAACTCACTGATGTGTTAGCAGATTGAACTGTTGCTAACACAATTATATGTTTGTTTTCAAACAAGGTGAAGAAGCAGTGCACAATATTTTAGATGTGGCCTCACCAAGACCCTGCACAACTTCCATTCCCCTTCTACTAGCAAACCAACGTTTTGTGATTCCTGTACCAGGACACCCAGATTTCTCTGTACCACTTAGTATTGCAATCTCGCTCCATTTAAATAGGATACTGTTTCTCTATTCCTCTTGCCAAAGTGAACATGCTCATATTCTCTCACATCATATTCCATCTGCATTTTTCCCCCACACACTTAACCTGCCTGCATCTTTTTGTAGACATAGAATTTACAGCGCAGAAGGAGGCCATTCGACCCATCAAGCCTGCACCAGCCCTCGGAAAGAGCACCCTACTTATCCCCACCCTTCCACCCTATCCCCCTAACCCGTTCTAACCAAGCAGTTAAACTGGGACTCACTGACATCTCATCTGAAAGATGGTACCTCCAACAGAGCAGCACTACCGCAGTGCTGCACTGCAGTATCAGCCGAGTTTTGTTCTACAGTCCTGAATGGGAAGATGAGCCCAGAACTTTGGAACTCAAGAGGTAGGAGTGTTACCCACTGAGTTCTGACTGACAGTGAAGGTGAAGAGGACTGGGAGGAGGTATGTGCGGAGCATCAAAACCATCGCAGACCAGGTGGGCCGATTGGCCTGATTCTTTGATGTCCATTCTATGTCATTTCAACCAGTGGAACATTTCAGCCACTGAATGATCAATTTCATATTAAGGATTGTTTGGGTGTAATGCTGAAAGCAAACTTTTTTTGTAAAATAATTTCAGCTGAGTGTTTCTGAATGAATGAGGCGAGATCACAGGCAGCAGTTCTTAAAGAGACAGCAGTTCTTAAAGAGACAGCAATTCTGAAAGAGACACCGATCACCCAGAAAATCTGCAGCCCAAGTGATCCCACATCAATGATATCACACAGGTTGTTCAATCCAAATCTGTTTTTTTGACATAATCCAGAATATTAAACTCTAGTCCAGTTACAGGGGGCTGTAACTTCAGCAGAATGGCACTCCAAGTGGCAGAATGAATAAGGTTTGATCCTGAACAGCAGCAACAACAGTAAAATCCTTCTCCCTCTCAAATGTTTTTCCCAACACACTCCCTCCTCCTTGTTGATTTTAATACTGATTCATCCGAATATCCGCCTCCTGCTTTCCTCCCAATTCTCCTCCCTTGAAGGTGCTGACTCTCGGGTTCAGTTTCACTCTCACCCATTGCCCTCCCCAAATGTCACCCAGGAGTCTAAATCTTTACACCTGAAGTGAACAAATTGTTTTCTTTTTTTTTAAACAAACAATTTTATTGAGGTATTTTAGGCATATAGAAAAAGTGACATTGTACAGTACAAAAAAAAAAAGTCAAGACACAAATTACAATTTAAACATAGTGCAAACCTCGGCTCTGTTCACGCATGGACCTGCCTCAATATCCCCCTACTCTACTCTACTCTACCCTAGCCCCCCTCCTCCCACCCCCCCCCCCCCACTGCTGACGCTTATAAATGGCTGCCACCTGAGGGTGAACCCTAGTAGCGAACCTCTTAAGGCGAACTTGACTTTCTGTAGGCCAAGAAAGCTTGCCATGCCCGATAGCCATACCTCAGCCCTCAGGGGCTTTGAGTCCCTCCATGCTGACAGTATTCGTCGCCGGGCTACCAGGGAAGCAAAGGCCAGTACATCGGCCTCCCTTTCTTCCTGGATTCCCGGGTCCTCCGAAACCCCAAAGATTGCCACCTCCGGGCTCGTTACCACCCCAGTTTTCAACACCCGGGACATGACCTCTGCGAATCCCTGCCAATACCCCCCGAGTTTAAGGCACGACCAGAAACATGTGTACATGTTTAGCCGGACCTCCAGCTCATCTAGCACACTTGTCCTCCAGCTTGAAGAATTTACTCATCCGGGCCACCGTCATGTGGGCCCGGTGCACGACCTTAAACTGGATCAGGCTGAGCCTGGCGCATGTTGCGGTCGTGTTTACTCTGCTCAGGGCTTCTTCCCAAATACCGTCCTCCAGCCCCCCCCCCCCCTCCCACTTAAGCTTCACGTCCTCGGTCTGCGCATCCTCAGCTCTCATTAGCTTCTTGTAGACGTCCGAAACTCTACCCTCTCCCCATGAAACTATCCTGTCCTACCACCCTTTCAGCGGGAGGCGTGGGAAAGACGGCACCAGTCTGCATACAAAATGCCTCACCTGCAAGTATCTAAAGTCGTTCCCTCTCGTCAGCCCAAACTTCTCCTCCAGCGCCCTCATGCTCGGAAAGCTCCCTTCCAGGAACAGATCCCCCATCCTCACAATCCCCGCCCTCCTCCACAGTCGATACCCCCCCCATCCATGTTCCCCAGGGCAAATTGGTGGTTGCCGCAGATTGGGGTCCACACCGATACTCTTACCTCCCCTACATGCCACCTCCACTGGCGCCAGATCCGAAGAGCCGCCACCACTTTCGGGCTGGTGGAGTACCGTGCCGGCGAAAGTGGCAGAGGCATCGTGACCAGGGCTGCTAAGCTAGTGCCCCTGCACGAAGCAGCCTCCATCCACTCCCAAACCGACCCCGCACCCACCATCCATTTCCTTATCATCACTGTGTTGGCTGCCCAGTAATAGTTGCTGAAGTTCGGCAACGCCAGCCCCTCTTCTCCTCTGTTCCTTTCAAGCATCGCCCTCTTCATCTGCGGGGACTTCCCAGCCCATACAAATCCCAGAATAAATTTATTCAGCCTCTTAAACCTCTTTAGGGCAGCACGGTAGCATTGTGGATAGCACAATTGCTTCACAGCTCCAGGGTCCCAGGTTCGATTCCGGCTTGGGTCACTGTCTGTGCGGAGTCTGCACATCCTCCCCGTGTGTGCATGGGTTTCCTCCGGGTGCTCCGGTTTCCTCCCACAGTCCAAAGATGTACAGGTTAGGTGGATTGGTCATGATAAATTGCCCTTCGTGTCCAAAATTGGCCTTAGTGTTGGGTAGGGTTCCTGGGTTATGGGGATAGGATGGAGGTGTTGACCTTGGGTAGGGTGCTCTTTCCAAGAGCCAGTGCAGACTCGATGGGCCGAATGGCCTCCTTCTGCACTGTAAATTCTATGATGATAAAGAAGGACCGCGGGATAAAGATGGGGAGACACTGAAAAACAAATAAGAACCGCGGGAGAATCGTCATCTTAACAGTCTGCACCCTCCCCGCCAATGACAGCGGGAGCGCATCCCACCTCCGGACCTCCTCCCTCACTCGTTCCACCAGTCGGGACAGGTTGAGTTTGTGCAACCTGCCGCAGTCCCATGCCACCTGAATCCCCAAATATCGAAAACTCTCCCCCACTAGCTTGAACGGCAACCCCTTCAGCCTACTCTCCTGCCCCCTCGCCTGAATTACAAACAACTCACTCTTAGCCGTGTTCAGTTTGTATCTGGAGAATCGGCCAAATTCCCTCAGGGTTGCCATAATACCGTCTATCCCCACCATTGGGTCTGATACATATAACAGCAGATCATCCGCGTATAACGAGACTCAATGTTCCACTCCCCCCGGACCAGCCCTTTCCAGTCCCCAGAAGCTCAGCGCAATTGCCAGCAGCTCGATGGCCAGCACAAACAGCAGTGGGGAGAGAGGGCAGTCCTGTCTTGTCCCACAGTGCAGTCTAAAGTAGTCCGATGTCATCCTGTTCGTCCTTACACTCGCCTTCGGGGCCTGATACAATAGCCTAACCCAGTCGATGAACACCCTGCCCCCCCCCGAACCGTCCTTGTACCTCCCACAGATAATCCCACTCGACCCGGTCAAAAGTCTTTTCAGCATCCATGGCTACCACTATCTCTACCTCCCTACTCTCCGGGGGCATCATAATCACGTTGAACAGCCTTCTTATGTTGGCCACCAGCTGCCTCCCCTTTACAAACCCGGTTTGGTCCTCCACAATTACAGCCGGTACACAGTCCTGAACTCTGGTCGCCAAAATCATGGGCAGTAACTTGGCATCTACGTTAATCAAAGAGATCGGCCTGAATGACCCACAGGCCTCCGGGTCCTTACCCCGTTTCAGAATGAGCGAGATGGTGGCCTGCGACATCGTCGGGGGTAAACTCCCTCTGTCTCTTGCCTCATTGAAGACCCTGACCAGCACCGGCCCCACTATCCCGGCAAATTGTTTGTAAAACTCCACCGGATACCCGTCCGGCCCCAGGGCTTTACCCAACTGCATTACCTTCAGACTCCCCAACACCTCTTCGATCCTGACCAGGGCCCCCAGTCCGTCCACCAACACCCTCCCCACTCTTGGGAATGTCAGTCCATCCAAAAATCGCCTCATCCCCCCGCCCCCCCCCGGCCCCGGTCGGTTCCAAAGTGTACAGCTTCCTATAAAAGTCCCTAAAAACCTTGTTCAGCCCTGTTGGATCACCCACTAGATTACCTTCCCCATCCACTACCCTCCCTATTTCCCTAGCCGCTTCCCTCTTCTTCAGCTGCTGCGCAAGCATTCTACTGGCCTTCTCCCCATGCTTATAAATCGTGCCTTTTACCTTTCTAAGCTGCTCTACAGCCTTGCCTGTAGTCAGCACCCCAAATTCGGCCGGCAGCCTCTGTCGTTTCCTGAGTAACTGTGGCCTTGGGGATTCCGCGTAACTCCTGTCTGTCTGTAGAATTTCCTTACTCAGTCGGTCCGTCTCTGCCCTACCTGTCCTGTCCCTGTACGCCCGGATTGAAACCAGCTCCCATCTCACCACTGCCTTCAGTTCCTCCCAGAGCACCGCTGCCGAGACATCTCCAGTATCATTCACCTGCAGGTAATTCTGCATGCATTTCCTCAGCCCCTCGCACACCGCCTCGTCCGCGATTAGTCCAACTTCCAGCCTCCATGGTGGGCGCTGAAAGCTGTCCTTACAAAACTGCAGGTCTACCCAGTGCGGAGCATGGTCCAATATGGCAATTGCCGAATATTCTGCCCCCACCATTCCGGCCAGCAGGTCCCTACTCACAACAAAGTAGTCAATTCGAGAACACACCTTGTGGACGTGGGAGTAGTACGAGAACTCCCTTGCCGTCGGCCGGCTAAATCTCCACGGATCTGCTCCCCCCATTTGCTCCATGAACCCTCTCAGTTCCTTTGCCATCGCTGGCAACCTGCCCGTTCTTGAGCATGACCGGTCCAGGCTCGGGTCCAGGACTGTATTAAAGTCTCCACCCATGATCAGCTTACGCGAGTCCAAGTCGGGGATCATCCCGAGCATCCTCCTAATAAAATCCACATCGTTCCAATTAGGGGCATACACACTGACCAGGACTACTCTCACCCCTTCGAGCTTACCCCTCACCATAACGAACCTGCCACCCCCATCCACAACTGTGCCCTCCGCCTCAAATTGTACCCTTTTATTAATCAGGATCGCAACCCCCCTCGTCTTAGAATCAAGCCCCGAATGAAAGACCTGACTGACCCAGCCCTTCCTTAACCTAACCTGCCACTTTCAGGTGCGTCTCCTGCAACAAGACTATGTCCGCCTTCAGAACCCGCAGGTGCGCAAACACACGCGCCTTCTTCACTGGCCCGTTTAACCCTCTAACGTTCCAGGTGATCAGCCTGGTTGGGGGGGCACTGCATTCCCCCCCCCCCCCCCCCTTGCCGATCATCCATCCCCTTTCCTTGGCCAGTTCCCCAGACATGTGTCGCGCTTTCTCAGGCCCGCCTCCTGGTCGGCTCCACCCATGACCTCCTCTCGGTTACCATGCCCAGTTCTTATCCCCGTCAGCAGAACAACCCCCCCCCCCCAGCAACACCATCCTATCACCTAACTTTTGCCCTAATCGAACTATATGGACACCCCCCACCTCGGCTCCCGTTGACCAGCTGCACTCAGCTAGCCTGGGGCTCCCAGCCTCGGCTCCAGCCCGTCTCCCACCGATTGTTCCCAGTCACCCCGACCCCTCCACATCACTTCCCCAGATCAGCCCGACTGAAGCAAACGCTCTATACAAGTCATAAACAACCCCCGCAATAGCACAATTCAAGTTAAACAAGAAAAAAAGAGATAAGAACTAACAGGCACTCTCATACAGACACAGAAAAAAAAATTGCACAAAGTTCCCCTGAAGCATCCATTTTAACCCAACCCTTTTAAACTGTTTTCTTTAATTCCCCTCCAGCCAGACTCCAACTAAGCAAAGAGCCCAAACAGGAAACATTGAGGTAAACCACGCAAAAAACCACAACAAAAAAAAAGATACATCCCAAAACAGGAGAGACACCACATATACTTAAAAGCTCTAACATGAGTCCAAACGCCCTCAGCTCAGGGCCAGCCCTTGCTTCTTAACGAAGTCAAGCGCGGGAACACCTTGTTCCCCAGCAACTTCTGAAACATACCCTCTACATATGCGGCAGCGTCTAGCCCCTCTGGCCCCTCCGGGAGGCCCACGATTCTCACGTTCTGCCGGCGAGATCTGTTGTCCAGGTCCTCCAGCCTTTCCAGAAGCACTTTTTGCTGGTCCCTCAGCCTCTGAATTTCCACATCCGCCACCGTTTGAAAGTCAGCCTGCTCCTCCACTGACTTCTCCAACTGCTGGAGCTTCTCAGCCTGATCATCCAGCCTTTTTCCCATCCGATCAATCGACTTCTGAAGTGGCTCCAAGTTGTCACGCTTCAGAGCCAAAAAGCCCTCCTGCATAGTCTGCAGCAGCTGCTCCATTGTGGGCTGGGCTGTCGGCTCCTTGCTCTGAACACCAGCCATGCTAGTCTCTCTCACAGCCTCCACTGTGCCCTTACTCGACCACTTCTTCTGCTGTTTACGGTCCCTCCGGCTTCTTAAGTCCATACAATTCTGTATGGGTCCAGTGCCTGAGTACTATTGCTTTCCAGTTCCGCGCTCAAAAGCGCAAAAAAGTCAGGAGAAAAGGTCCAAACATCCGACCGAAACGGGAGCCACCAAATGTGCGACCTACTCCCTCATAGCCGTCACCGGAGGTCCGTATTCTTTTGTATTAATGGGATAGTCAAAGTATCTTCCACCATAAAGACTGATGCAAAAAAATCTGTTTAACACCTCTGCCACTTCCTTGTTCCCCATAACTGACACAGTGGCATGGAGGCACATGGTGGTTAGCACTGTTGCTTCACAGCTCCAGGGACCCAGGTTCAATTCCCGGCTTGTGTCACTGTCTGTACGGAGTCTCCATGTTCTCCCCAAAACTGCGTGGGTTTCCTCCGGGTGCTCCGGTTTCCTCCCACAAGTCCCAAAAGACGTGCTTGTTAGGTGAATTGGACATTCTGAATTCTCCCTCTGTGTACCCGAAAAGGTGCCGGAGTGTGGCGACTGGCGGATTTTCACAGTAACTTCATTGTCGTGTTAATGTAAGCCTATTTGTAACAATAATAAAGATTATAATAATAAAGAATATTATTACTATCTCCTCAGATCTATTTTCTGAGGGGCCTGTGGAGTTGATGTGTCAATCAGATCAGCCGGGAACGTATTGAATGGTGGAGCAGGCTCGAGGGGCCGAGTGGCCTACTCCTGCTCCTAATTCGTATGTTATCACATCCTTTACAATAGATTGTAGCATTTTCCATCCTGCTGATGTCAGGCTAATGGGTCTGTGGTTCCCCGTTTTCTCTCCCTCCTTAAATAGTGGGGTTACATTTACCACCTTCCAATCTGCAGGAACCATTCCAGAATCTATAGAATTGTGAAAGATGATCACCAATGTATCCACTATCTCTACAGCCGCCTCTTTCAACACTCTGGGATGTGGAGCATCAGCTTTTGGGGATTTATTAACTTTCACTCCCATTATTTACTCCAGTACTACTTTTTCACTAATACTAATCTCTTGCAGTTCCTCGTGCTCACAGGTCCCTTGGTGCTCTCGTGTTTTTGGGACGATTTCTGTATCTTCCTCTGTGAAGACAGACACACATTGTTTAGTTTCTCTGCCATTTCCTTATTCCCCATTATAAACTCTCCTGTCTCTGCCTGGAATGGACCCACATTGGTCTTTGCTAATCTTTTCCTTTTCACATTCCTATAGGAGCTTTTCCAGTTCTCCCCAGTTTGCTCTCATATTCTATTTTCTCTTTAACAGTTTCTTGGTCCTCCTTTGCTGAATTCTAAAACAAGTTCCCAATCCTCAGGCTCACTACTATTTTGGCCACTTTATGAGTCTCCTCCATTTATCTACTGGAATCTTTAACTTTTCTTGTTAGCCACAGTAGCTTCATTTTTGCTTCTGAAAGGAATCTATATTTTATGTAAATAAAATGTGAGTGGTTGCCTGTCTATTGTCTGTCGTCATACAAAGAACAACAAAGAACAAAGGACAGTACAGCACAGGAACAGGCCCTTCGGCCCACCAAGCCTACTCGGATCATGATGTCTGTCTAAACTAAAACCTTCTGTGCTTCCAGGGTCTGTATCCGTCTATTCCCATCCTATTCATGTATTCGTCAAGGTGCCTCTTAAATGTCACTATCGTACCTGCTTCCACCACCTCCTCTGGCAGCGAGTTCCAGGCACTCACCACCCTCTGTGTAAAAAAATGTCCTCGCACATCTCCTCTAAACTTTGCCCCTCGCACCTTAAACCTGTCACCTGGTAATTGACTTTTCCAACCTGGGTAAAAGCTTCTGACTATCCACTCTGTCCATGCCACTCAATTTTGTAAACTTTTATCAGGTCGTCCCTCAAGCTCCGTCGCTGGAGTGAAAACAATCCGAGTTTATCCAACCTCTCCTCATAGCTAATACCCTCCAGGCCAGGCAACATCCTGGTAAACCTCCTCTGTACTCTGTCCAAAGCCTCCACATCCTTTTGGTAATATGGTGACCAGAATTGTCGGCAATATTCCACGTGTGGCCTAACTAAGGTTCTGTACAGCTGCAGCATGACTTGCCAATTTTTATACTCAATGCCCCGACCAATGAAGACAAGCATGCCGTCTGCCTTCTTAGCTCCTTATCCACCTGCGTTGCCACTTTGTGATATGTTTACTGTAATTTCCCAATCTACCACAGACAACTTGCCCCTCAGACCATGACAGTTTCCTTCTGCGAGAAACACCCAGATAAATTAGACAAAAGAACCCTGTAACCACCATAGCCCATCTTCATGGCAACGTGGCTGCTTTGGGAACTAAATATCTTCCAACCTGCAAACACCTTTTCATTCTGTGCTCCTCGTCAAACTTGGAATCAGATCATCACAATGAGGCTCAAAAATGGTCAGCCCACCGGAGGCAGAGGTGTTAGACTGGCCAGTCCAGCAGAAAGAAACCCTCCAATCATCACCATTCACCAGATGTCAGAATGAACAAAATGCAGTCCTGGATGTCAGTAAGAGCAGAAACAATAACAACAGAGCCAACATCTGTAATTTATTGTGAACTTGTTGGAATCACAACAGGTGTGATGAATCACAAAACCCCTCCCCACATTGACAGCAGATGAATGGTCTCTCCCCAGAATTAACTCGCTGGTGTCTCCGTAGTTGGGACGGTTCATTGAATGTCTCCCCTGCTCAGAGTAGGTGAATTGCCTCTTCCAGGTGTGAGCTTGCTCGTGTTCCTACAGGGTGTATGGATATCTGAATCCCTTCTCTCACTAAGAGCAGGTTAACGCCTTCCCCCTGTGTGAACTCACTGGTGTATCTGCAGGTGGGATAACCGAGCGAATCCCTTCCCACACTGAGAGCAAGTAAAGTGCCTCTCCCCAGTGTGAATTCGCTGGTGTGTCCGCAGGTTCGATGAAGTAGTGAATCCCTTCTCACACTGAGAGCAAATGAATGGCTTCTCCCCAGTGTGAACTCGCTGATGTATCCGCAGGACGGATGATTGAGTGAATCCCTTCTCACACTGAGAGCAGGTGAACGGCTTCTCCCCGGTGTGAACTCGCTGGTGTATCTGCAGATTAGATGAAGTCGTGAATCCCTTCTCACACTGAGAGCAGGTGAATGGCCTATCCCCAGTGTGAAGTCGCTGGTGTGTCCGCAGGCTCAGTAAAGTACTGAATCCCTTCTTACACTGTGAGCAGATGAACGGCCTCTCCTCAATGTGAACTTGCTGGTGTGTCCGCAGGTTCGATGAAGTAGCGAATCCCTTCTCACACTGAGAGCAGGTGAACAGCTTCTCCCCAGTGTGAAGTCGCTGATGTATCCGCAGGTTGGAAAACTGAGTGAATCCCTTCCCACACTGAGAGCAAATGAATGGCTTCACCCCAGTGTGAATTTGCTGGTGTGTCTGCAGGCTGGATAACACAGTGAATCCCTTCTCACACTGAGAGCAGGTGAATGGCCTCTCCACAGTGTGAACACGCTGGTGTCTCTAGAGTTGGGGTAACACAGCGAATCCCTTCTTACACTGAGAGCAGGTGAATGGCTTCTCCCCAGTGTGAACTCGCTGATGTATCTGCAGGCTGGATAACCGAGTGAATCCCTTCCCACACTGAGAGCAGGTGAACGGCCTCTCCCCAGTGTGAACTCGCTGATGTCTCTGCAGATAGGATAACTTACAGAATCTCTTCTCACACTGAGAGCAGGTGAATGACCTCTCTCCAGTGTGAACTCGCCGGTGTGACTGCAGGGCGGATAACTGAGCGAACCCCTCCTCACACTGAGAGCAGGTGAACGGCTTCTCCCCAGTGTGGACTCGCTGGTGTTTCTGCAGGTCGGATAAAGTAGTGAATCCCTTCTCACAATGAGAGCAGGTGAACGGCCTCTCCGCAGCGTGAACTCGCTGGTGTCTCTGCAGGGTGCATAACACAGTGAATCCCTTCCCACACACAGAGCAGGTAAATGGCCTCTCCCCAGTGTGAATGCGATGATGAATGTCCAGCTGAGATGGAGCCATAAATCCCTTCCCACAGTCCCTACATTTCCACCGTTTCTCCATGTTTTGGGTCTCTTCGTGTCTCCCCAGGTTTGACGATCAGTTGAAGCCTGTAAAAGAAAAATGGGAAAATATGTCATTTGAAACATGGAAGTCTGGCAATACCTGGATAAGGTACATGAGAGAATGTAGGGAAAAATTCCATGAAGGGTTAACAGCTGCTGCAAAAGAAAGTTTTGAAATGCAGATAGCCTTTATCAAACAGGCGTTAAGAAAACAGCTTGTGACTATTCAAGCTGCAAAACTGATGTATGTCTTTTAAGTCACAGCAGATTGAACTTTTAGTTATATGGAAAAAAGCAATATTTCGCACCTTCTTTGAAGTTAATTATTTTAGTAAGCAGCAAAAAAAGAATTGCTAGGATTTTCAGTTGAATTGGGTGACAAATGTTTAGGTGTGAAATTCTGCTGACGCCAGGTGAATATGGGAAGCTGGACCCAACGTGTCCACGGGAACACAGGTTAGCCCCAAATTGGAGTCAGAGTTCTGAGCTGGGGGCAAAAAGCACCTTTAGAAATGACAGAAACTAGATGTAACACCCCTCTGGGATCAAAGTACTTTTGAACATCACAAAGGAAACAATGGAATCAGAGTTCGATGAGCTGAAGTCATGCTGAATATGAATACATAGTCATGTTAGAAATAATTCAGATTAAAGGTACCTTGTTCAATCACGAGTAAAATAAAGTTACTTTATGATAATGTCATATCAACTTAATAACTGCTGGAAGAGAATATAAACCCTAAAAACGGGGATAGCCAGCAGAGCCAGCTCTCATAGCTCGGTCATGGAAAGAATAGAACATAGCAACCGAGCAGAACAGCGAATCCATCTGAGGAAGACCAACAGCTAAAGAAGAGAGAATCAGCTCTCATAGCTCGGCCATGGGAAGGATAGAGCATAGCAACCGAGCGGAACAGCTAATCCATCTGAGGAAGATCAAAAGCTAAAGAAGAGAGATTGTCAAGGTGGACCTGAAGGTCTTTTCAACCAACCAGGAGAATCCAGAAGCAAGATCTTTTTACTTTTCTGTAAATACAGTGATTGCATCTTTTAAAAGAAAAAATATATAAAATAACTGAAAAGTGTTAACCTGAAACAGTGGTTATTACAAAGTCTACTTTACTTACTTAGCAACGCGGGATCCAGGATCGATGCTACAAAGTGGTAAGTAGATAAAATTCTCCGATGAAGATATGGGTTATACCGGGGGATAACTTGAAAATACAGTTTGACCTGAATAGCACCCACCTAAGTCTGCATAGGAGTCAGGGAGTGAGAATCCCTGTTCACCATTTAGAATGTCTTATTGTCCCTTTTTGGTATAGGGGGAATTCTAAGAATAGTGGTGAGTCTTTTACTTCAAGCCTCGTCCACACAGAACATGTGTACGGTCTCTCCCCGCTGTGAATGGTGTGATGTTTTTTCTGGCTGTGTAACTGGTTAAAGCTCTTTCCAGTCAGTGCCCTGAAACACTCTCACTCGGGTGTGTGTGTCTTGGTGCTTTTCCAGTCACACTGATGTTTAAAATAATTTGAAGCCGACAGAACAGACAAATATTTCTCCTTCTAGATTTAAACTCCGGTGAAACTCAGTTCCAACGAATTGAAAGACTCAGTCAGATTGAGACGTAAAGTTTGAGAGTTCTGTCTGTAATTCCTCCTCTTCTAATATCCTGCAAAACAATTTACAAAAGACATCATTGTCAGTACAGAATAGAAATTCAGAACAGACAATTCTAGTTCCTAGAGAACATTCTTTCCTCTCTCATTCCCCAAAAGCTGTAAATCTCCATCCCACACACTCTCCCTCCATTCTCACTCTAATATTCTAACATTATCTAATATTCACCCTCCCAATTCTCCTGAAGGTGCTGGTTCAGGCTGATTGACAGATCCATGCTCACTGCTTCCTGTCCTGGTCACAGAGATCATAACTAATCGGACCTGTAGTCACCCATTCGGCCCATCGAGCCTGCTTGTCTATTTTGTTGGATCATTGGCCGATCTATGTCAGCAAATTTATCCGTGTTACTGACCAGAGGCTGACTGTGCTGACTCAATATCTGTGACCTTATGAGGCCAAGCTGTAAAACACCAAGGTAAGGATCGACGATCCCAAGGAGAGATTCCTGAATGTTGAGCAAGATGCCTCCTCGGGGGAGGCAAGATTTAAATCCTTGGAGAACCGGCTGAGTGGAGTGGGGGAGGTCATAGATCATTGAATTTACAGTGCAGAACGAGGCCATTCGGCCCATCAAGTCTGCACCGGCTCTTGGAAAGAGCACCCTATCCAAGCCCACACCTCCACCCAAGCCCCATAACCCAGTAACCCCATCCGACACAAAGGGCAATTTTGGACACTAAAGGCAATTTAGCATGGCCAATCCACCTAACCTGCGCATCTTTGGACTGTGGGAGGAAACCGGAGCACCCGGAGGAAACCCACGCACACAAGGGGAGAACGTGCAGACTCCGCACAGTGACTCAAGCCGGGAATTGAACTTGGGATCCTGGAGCTGTGAAGCAATTGTGCTAACCACTATGCTACCGTGCTTCCCCTGGAGGTCTTGGAGAACCGAGGGTCAGAGAAAAAACATCCGAGTTGTCGGCCTGCCAGAAGGTGTGGAGGGTAAGGTTCCGATTAGGTTCTTCGAGGACCGGCTGCCACATTTTCTCAAGCTGGATGTGAAGCCTGGGTGTTTCAAATTAGAAAGGGCATCGGATCCTGTCTTTGAGGCCGAGGGATAGTTTTCATCCCAGGCCTGTAAACTTTCACTTCCACAGCTTGAAAGATCGGCAGAAGGTCCTGAAGACGGGTAAGGTGAGGATGGACCCGGCTCCATGAGGGAGTGAGGATTTCCTTCTTCCAGGACTTTTCGGCAGCCACACAAACGAAGCATCGAGGCTTCGATGAAGTTTGAAGGGAACGCAAGGCTGCGGGAGTGAATTATGTCGCTTTATCCTGAGACCCTGAAAATTGAGTCTGACAACTCGGGTCAAGTCTTTTGATAATCCGACTACTGCCTTGGCCTTCATTAAATCCATGAAGGGCAAGGATTTGGAGGGATGGTTTGCAGCTCGGACTAACTCAGGCTCTAATCCGGACTCTTTCCCTATCATGGTGTTGTTGTCTGAATTTGCTATCTTTTATCCTGTTGAAGGGAGTTGTTATTCTGTGAGGGCCAATTGAATGTCTTCTTCTCCTCCCTCGAGTGTTACAGGGACTCATATTATCTTATCTCAGTTATGGTAGATGTATCCCGAGGGTAACGATAGTCTGGCAGTGGGGTTAACCCTCCAGGTCCTCAGTCATATTGAGGAAAGTCCCCTTGGATCTATTGTGGTCGTGATTCTTTTGTATTTTTGTTATTATGGGAGGGTTGATATGTTGTTGACTTTATCCTACTCTGGTACAGACGGGGCTTTTATCTGTGAAAGGAGCAGTTTGGGGATACTTTGGTTCCTCTGGTGTAAAGTGAGTTGGACGAGGGGGTAATGGCATATGCCTGATTGTGGTATGAAGATCTGTTCCTGTTCTCTATGTCGCCTAACTAATGGCGACAGTTAATCTTCTAATTTTCTCAGGGAAAGTACGGGGGGCATCCATCACCCTATCAGAAGGAAAAAGATCCTCTCCTTTCGTAAGGAGAAAGTCGACATGAATGAATGAAAAATCGCTTATTGTCACAAGTAGGCTTCAAATGAAGTTACTGTGAAAAGCCCCTAGTCGCCACATTCCGGCGCCTGTTCGGGGAGCATAGCTTTATTGCAGGAAACTCATCTCGCTTAAACTCATTTGGTGCGGCAATGTGGCACAGTGGTGAGCGCAGGTGCCTTACAGCGCCAGGGACACAAGTTCAATTCAGGCCTCGAGTGACTGCATGGGTGGAGTTTGCACCTTCTCCTCGTGTCTAGCTGGGTTTTCTCTGGGTTCTCCGGTTTCCTCACACAGGGCAAAGATGTGCAGGTTAGGTGAATTGGCCATGCAAAAAAGCCCCTCAGTGTTCAAATAGGTTAGCTAGGGTTACTGGGTGACAGTGATCGGGTGGAGGCTTGGGCCTAGGTAGGGTGCTCTTTCAAAGGCAGATGCAGAATTGGTGGGCTGAAAGACATCCTTCTGCACTGTAGGGATTCTATGATGAGGAACAATTTAAATTGAGGCTGGATTGGTTGGGAAGGATTTTCTTTGCCTCTTTGTCATCAAGTAGCAGGGGTGTAGCAATCCTTATTAATAAAAATATCCCTTTTAAGGTTGAAACCTGCACCAAGGACAAAGGAGATAGATATGTGATCATTAGAAGTTCGGTGAATGGAGATGTTGTTTCAATAATGAATGTTTATGGATGCCCGAATGACTCCCCGGAGTTCAACTCGAAGGCGTTTGTGGACTTTGCTGTTAGCTTCGACTAACTCTTTTGTGGTTGGTGACTTCAACGGCCACAAATATCCTCTGGTAGATAAGCTCCCGGTTACCAGGAAATCCCCCACGCTGCAAGCTAGGGCGTTGGTCTCGGCTTGTGAGGAGGTGGGTTATGTGGATATTTGGGGAACTTTGCACCCGAGGGGTGGAGATTTTACCTTCTTTCCAGTCCCACGGCAATGTCAGACTAGAATCGCCGACTTCTTCGTGCCGAGGACGGCCTGGTGTCCGCTTGCACCACAGGGAACATCATAAATGCGGCCCATCCCCCCCGGTTTTTCAGGAGGATCTGCTGGAGGGCTCACCCCCAGGACGAGAAAGTGGAGGTTTGATGCCTCCCTGATCAGAGATACTTCATTCACTGCACATTTTCAGGAAGAGTTTGAGCTCTTCCGTTAACTCGGCCCCTGGTATTTCCCCCTCCAGACGTGTAAAGCTCAGGCCGGGGGGGTGATCATTTCTGTCACTGCTGATGAAAGGTGCAGAATGCTGGAGAACCAGCGGCGTCTGGAGGTTTGTTTGATGAAGGCCCAGGAGGAAGTTTCCGCCGGAGTGAAGCTCAGTCACACAAACCCCGCGCTCTGATTGGCTGGAGGACCAGAGTCCTTCCGGTAGTGCAACTCTTCCCATTGGTCAATGCCTCAGCAGGAAGGTCAGGAGGTGAGCTCCTCTGTATATGCGCAGCTTCCACTCTCCTTTAGACATGCGCAGTCTCAGGCAGGGGGGAGATCACCGAGCGGCTTCCAGCTCTGGTCGGAGCCGTCAGCCGGTTGCCTGGAAACTTGTCTCGAGGAGGTGTGGAGGGAAGGGGTTGAACGGGCGGGGCTCCCGCGTCCGCGCACTGGAACCCAGTGACGACTCCGCGGAATAGAGTAATTCCTATTGGCTGATTCAGGGAGGGCTCCATTGTGATGTCACAGGGGAAGTGAAGGTAAAACCTCATCCTGTCTCCAACATCTGTGAGTAACTCTTTTATTGTCGTCACAATTATTACAGAAACCAATTTACAAGGCTCCAGGCCTCATTACACTTCAAATTGACGATTAAACACACTTCAAATTGACGATTAAACAGTCACTTAACACAAAACAGCTGCAAGACAAGGCCCAATTACATTTCACAATAACGTTGTAACAGTCATTGAACACAAACAGCTGCAAGGCACAGGGCCGAAATACGTTTCCAGATACCAATTAACCAGTCACTTATCACAACCAGCCGCAAGGCACAGGCCCTACGCATAGTTCAAGTAACAATCAAACAGTCACATAACACGAACAGTCGTGAGGCACAAGGCCTCGAAACCCAACGACCATTCCAAAGAAAAAAGGAACAAAAAACCACAAGACACGAGTACATTTCGAGGTAACGGCCTCTAAACACATAAAACAAGCAGTCGCGAGGCACAAGGCCTCGGAACCATACGACCACTCCAAAAGAGATGAAACAAAATCCACAAATAAAATCCACAAAACACAAGTACATTTCAAGGTGACGACCTCTAAACACAAGACAAGCAGTCGCGAGGCACAAGGCCCCGATACAATACGGCCGCTTTGGAAACAAATATTACCCACAGGGCCTCGATACATTTTAACAGTGTCATATCAAACCCAATCACCAGGCACCAGGCCTCAATTCACCCCAGAAAATATTTAACAGGATAGAATCAATCACTGAACACTAATTCCCGCTCACCCACCCCCGTCCACCCTGCCCTGCAGCCGACACTCCAGAGGAAAGGCCCCTCCTCGCGAAGAGCACAGACCACCGGAGAGCCAGACCCGGGCGTGGCGGAGGAGAGAGGGTTCCCCCCTCCTGGACCCCGCCCGTAGGCACGGGACCATTCGGAGGGAGAGCAGTTTCCCACCAATTAGCATTCCACCACCAATACTAAATAACATTTCAGAGTAAACCAAAATGAGTTGTATGTCCTAGGCTGACAAAGAAAACGAAAAACAAAGAAAACAAGAAAACAAATCCCTTAGTACACATAGAAAAGTCCATAAAAAAGAATCCATCAATTTACACGTTCCACATCATGACCCCGGCGCTCCAGCCGAAATTTCACAAGGAACAACATGTCCTCAAAGTCCTCCAATGGCAGCGGCCAGAGTCGCTCCAATGTTGGCAACAGTCGACAATGGGGAAGAAAGTCCCAGAGAAAGTCCCAACCGCCCACAGGGCGTCCAAGGGGACCGAACCCTCGGAGACCCCAGGAACGGCAGCAACCCACCCCGGGCTGCAGGCCGCGGGCCGCCCGTCGGGCATCCACTCCCGGTCCCGACCCGCCGCTTCCAGCAGCCTATCCAGCTGCCATCCTTCCTCCATTCCTTCGTCCTCCATTGGGCAAACTCAAAACCGTCGACAGTAAACCTCGCAGTCCGAAGCAGCGTCTCCGCAGCTCGACCGCTGACTTGAAACACGACTGGTTGCAGTACTCCGAAGCCGGTATTCTCCCCTTCCCTCGGGGACCAGGAGCGATGGGCACCGAGTTGCTGTTCCACCCCATCCAGGAAGCTCCCAGAGGCGGCCTGCCTTTCGAATCGGCCCAGCGGCGGACACCAAGCTCGCACACAACCGCCCAAGCCTCCTCCACTTGTCATCCCAGGAGTTTGGACAGTGTCGGCCGTAGCTCCCACAATCCCCCGCGCTGGGGAACCCGCTCTATCCGCCGCACGGGCGGGTGATCAGGTACTGCGCATGTCCAAGGGTGAGGGGAAGCTGCGCATGTGTGGAGGAAAGCCCGCCCTCTGACCTTCCTGCTAAGGTGTTGTCCAATGGGAAAGTGGGAGGACCGGAAGGACTATGGTCTTCCAGCCAATCAGAAGGCAGATGTTGTGTTAATGATGATTGACCATGACACGGGCTGAAACCTCTTCCTGTCTCCAACATCTGTGAGTAAAACACTTTCTTTTCTCCCCCTTTCCATTTATTTTCTCATTCTGACCTTCAATTGGTCACTTGCAGCAACAGAAGGGAAAGGAAGTGAATCCGGGGAGGGTGCAGACTCTGCAAAGCTTGGCCCAGGTCTCTCTCTCTCTCTCTCTCTCTCTCTCAAAGACATTGACATCTTTTGCTCCCTCAGCTTGACACATTTATTTGTTTGGCTAAAAGGGTGGTTTCTTTCCTAATGTTAACAATTAAAAGGGTTGGTTTCCCCAAAGTTCTCCCTGTGTCAATGCGGGTTTCCTGCAGGTGCTCCGGTTTCCTCCCACAAGTCCCGAAAGACGTACTGTCTGGTAATTTGGACATTCTGAATTTTCCCTCTGTGTACCCGAACAGCATGGTAGCATAGTGGTTGGCACAATTGCTTCACAGCTCCAGGGTCCCAGGTTCGATTCCCGGCTTGGGTCACTGTCTGTGCAGAGTCTGCACGTTCTCCCATGTATGCATTGGTTTCCTCCGGGTGCTCCGGTTTCCTCCCACAATCCGACGATGTGCAAGTTAGGTGGATTGGTAATGCTAAATTGTCCTTCGTGTCCAAAATTGCCCTTAGTGTTGGGTGGGGTTACTGGGTTATGGGGATAGGGTGGAGGTGTGGCCTTGGGTAGGGTGCTCTTTCCAAGAGCTGGTGCAGACTCGATGGGCCGAATGGCCTCCTTCTGCACTGTAAATTCTATAACAGACGCCGGAATGTGGCGACTCAGGGCTTTTCACAATAATTTCATTGCAGTGTTAATGTAAGCCTACTTGTGACAATAAAGATTATTATTATTAGAGTTGGCTAAAATTTAAAGGGACAGTAAATAAATGTCGGACAGAGATATGTCTAGTGGTTTTACATGGTACAGATTAGATATATTATTATGAAAACAAATTACTGTGGATGCTGGAATCTTAAACAAAAACATAAAATACTGGACAATCTCAGAAGGTCTGACAGCATCTGTGGAGAGAAAAGGGAACTAATGTTTCGAGTCTGCATGACGCTTTGTGACAGTTAGAGAGAACTGGAAATGGGGTCAGATTTGTACTGTATTGGGGGAGGGGTGGAATGGAGCGGTGGGGCTGGAATAGGGCCAGCAATAGGTGGAGATACAGACAAAGATGTCGAGAACAGAAGATAAAAGGAATGCAAAGGGTGGTAATTAAGGCTAAGAAGGGCTGATAGTGGTACATAAAAAGGTTAGAATGTGTGAATGGCAGAATAAAGGTGAGCAGTGTGTAAAGGGCAACTTGAAATAATTTGAATGGGGGAGGGGAGGAGAATAATGGGGAGGGAAAAAACGATCAATGGAAGAAATAAAAACAAAAATAAATTGATAGATAAAAATGGGGTAAAGGTGGTGGAGAGTCTGAGGTTGTTGAACTCAATGTTAAGTCCAGAAGGGTGTAACATGCCTAATCGGAAGATGAGGTGCTGTTCCTCCAGTTTGCGCTGGGCTTCACCTGAACATTGCAGCAGGCCAAGGACGGACATGTGGACTGAGAGCAGGGCAGTGAGTTGAAATGGCAAGCGGCAGGAAGGTCTGGGAACTGCTTGCGGATGGACTGAAGGTGTTCTGCAAAGCCTGGAAAAATATATTCATTTTGCTTCGGTTTGCACCCCTCTATCACCTCCACATGGTCTGTCTCCAACACTTCCCTTTCCTTCCTTGACCTTTCTGTTTCAATTTCTGAGATAGACTGTCCACTAATATCCATTACAAACCTACCGACTCCCACGGCTACGTCGACTCCAGCACTTCACACCCCACGTCCTGTAAGGGCTCCAACCCATTCCCTCAGTTCCTACACCTCCGTCACATCTGTTCCGATGATGCCACTTTCCAAAACAGTGCTGCTGACATGTCTTCATTCTTCCTTAACCGTGGCTTCCCACCCACTGTGGTCAACGGGGCTCTCAACCGTGTCCGACCCATCTCCCACACCTCTGCCCTACCCCTCACTCCTCTCTCCCAGAACCAGGATAGAATCCCCACTGTCCTCACTTTTCACCCCACCAGCCTCCGCATTGAAGAAATCATCCTCCGCCAGTTCTGCCAACTCCAGCAAGATTCCACCACCAAACACAGCTTCCCCTCACTCCCCCTGTCAGCATTTGGAATTCTCTACCCCAGAGGACTGTGGAACCTCGGTCATCAAGTATTTTCAAGACTGAGATTGCTAACGTTTCAAGGGGGTGAAGTTATCGAGGGATATGGGGGATAGTGTTGGAAAATGGTGCTGAGGTAGATCGGACAATGCTCTCATTGAATGGTTGAGCAGGTTCGAATGGCTGACTGCAGCTCCGATGTGTTATGGTCCCTGTGTCCAGGACAGGAAGCAGTGAGCATGGATCTGTCAATCAGCCTGAATCAGCACCTTCAGGAGAATTGGGTGGGTGAATATTAGATACAGTGAATTGAGGGAGAGTGTGTGGGATGGATATTTACAGATGTTGTGGAATGCAAGAGAAAAGAAAGTTCCAGAGAAACTAGAATTGTTTGTTCTGAATTTCTATCCTGTACTGACAGTGATGTCTTTTGTAAATTGTTTTAACAGGAGATTCGAAGAGGACAAATTACAGACAGAAACCTAATACATGTCGTCTGGATCTGACAGTCCCTCAATTCCTTGGAACCTGAATATCATTGGCCTTCGAATCTAAAGGAGAAATGTTTGCCTCATCTGTCAACTTCAAAACATTTTGAAGTTGACAGATGAGGCAAACATTTTTCCAAGAGACTGGAAAAACACACGAGTGAGAGTGTTCCAGAGCACTGACTGTGGAAAGAGCTTTAACCAGTTACACAGCCTGAAAAAACATTGCACAATCCACAGCGGGAAGAGACCCTACACGTGTTTTGTGTGTGGACGACGCCTCAACTGATTGTCCGAACTGGACAGACACAAGGGGACCCAAAACATGGAGAAACCATGGAAATGTGAGGACTGTGGGAAGGGATTCACAGCACCATCTGTGATGGAAATTCATCGGCGCATTCACACTGGGGAAAGGCCATTCACCTGCTCTCAGTGTGGAAAAGGATTCACTCAATTCTCTGACCTGCAGAGACACCAGCGAGTTCACACTGGGGAGAGGCCGTTCATCTGCTCTCAGTGTGGGAAGAGATTCACTTGGTTATCCATTCTGCAGACTCACCAGCGCGTTCACACTGGGGAGAGGCCGTTCACCTGCTCTCAGTGTGGGAAGGGATTCACTCAGTTATCCAGCCTGCAGAGACATGAGCGAGTTCACACTGGGGAGAAGCCGTTCACCTGCTCTCAGTGTGGGAAGGGCTTCACTCAGTTATCCCACCTGCGGAGCCACCAGCGAGTTCACACTGGGGAGAGGCCATTCACCTGCTCTCAGTGTGGGAAGGGATTCTCTCGGTTACCCACCCTGCGGACACACCAGCGAGTTCACACTGGGGAGAGGCCGTTCACCTGCTCTGAGTAGGTGAGATATTCAGTGATCCATCCCAACTACGGAGACACCGCTGAGTTCTCACTGGGGAGAGGCCGTTCACCTGCCCTCAGCGTGGGAGGATTTTGTGTTTCATCGCACATGCTCACACACCAAGTTCACAACTGATTACGGGGGTTGGATTCCACTGTTCTGCTCTCAATTGCATCCAGGACTGCATTTTGTTAATTCTGTCAGTTGATCAATAGGGATGAGCGGAGGGTTTCTTCCTGCTGGACTGGTTGGTCTCACAAATTTGCCTCCAGTGGGCTGATGATCATTGAGCCATGTTGTGAATTCCTGGCTTCAACTTTCACGAGGATCACAGAGCGAAAGGGTGTTTGGTGGTGTAGCCATCTGGGATGGCCATTTACAAAGAAACATGGACATTTGCAAAGCCTCAAGGGAAATATAGCCAATGTAAGATTCAGGCAGGCTCAGAGCCTAAATGTATATTTGTGAACAGAAGCAGACGGGATCGAAACCCCCAGCCGATTTGCATGCTAATGACCCATTTCCCTAAGACAAAGGAACTGGTACTCGGGTATCCGATACAATTCCAGACACATCGGCGCCACTCCCTTTACTCAGGAAGCATAAACAGCCACGGTCAATGACCGCTCAGGACCCGCCCAGCCATCAAGGCACCCGCCCCTTTATTGGCTCCAATCGAATACAGTGATCGAAGTCTGCCGAATTATTGGGTCCAAACCTAAGGACCGCCCAAAAGAGTGCGAAACCCCCCCAGGATAAAGAGAGACACTGCCATGTGTTCGGTCTCTTTTGGACCTGGCGCTCCGGCAATGGCTGACTCCATCTGCAGCACCACGACCAGAAGCAAGTTCAAGTTCAACGCTCGCTACCAGACAGATGAGCCGAGCTGAACCACAGTTACTTCTCCAGACCCAGCAGATCCAGATTCGAACAAAGGCCACTGTTCCTCTGACCTAAGCCGGGTGCCTGAAGTTAAGTACAGGTTGTCATAGTGATAGGTGTAATTTAGCTTGTGTTTATGTTGCAGGTGTAAGTTAATCTTGTGTGGAAATAAAGTATTATTGATCTTGAACGAACTAACTGGTTGTTTGGGTCGTTGATCGATATCCGGTTGAACCTTGTGGCGGTATCATTTGATACCTGGCGACTCTGAAAGCATATCCTATTCATATCTAGATTAAGAAGGGCAACCTTATTAGCTGCCATATTTATAGCAAGTAAATATAGCAACAGTGGTTGGAAGATATTTAGTTCCCATTTCTGTTTGGAACCTCTGAAAGCATGCCACGTTGCCATGAAGATGGGCTATGGTGGTTACATGGTTCCTTTGTTTAATTTATCCACGTGTTTTTCACAAAGAAAACTGTCGAGATTTGAAAGGCAAGTTGTGCTGTGGTAGATTGGGACATTACAACAAAAGGTATGACAATAGACAGGCAATCACTAATTTTTAAAGTATTATTACATGTTGACATCAAATGTAGACTCCTTTAAGGAACAAACAGCCACAGGAAAAGTGATGCAACTGTGGCTAACGAGAAAATTTAAAGATTCCATTAGATCAAAGGAAGAGGCTCATAAAGAGGCCAAAATAACCGTACGCCTGTGGATTGGTGATTGATTTAGAATTCAGCAAAGGAGGACCAAGAAACTGATAAAGAGAAAATAGAATATAGGATCAAACTGACGAGAAACATAAATGCCGACTTGAAAAGCTCCTTTGAGAACGTGAAAAGAAAAAGATTAGCAAAGACCAATGTGGGTCCATTCCAGGCAGAGACAGGAGTGTTTATAATGGGGAGTAAGGAAATGTCAGAGAAACTAAACCATGCGTATCTGTCTTCACGGAGGAAGATACAGAAATCGTCCCAAAAACACGAGAGAACCAAGGGGACTAGTGAGCACGAAGAACTGGGTGTGGTCAGTTAATCCTTGTTCCACTTGTCTTCTTCAATACTCTCTTGGCTGCCTGGGAGTGGCAGTGGTCACTTGATCGGTCAGGGCAGGAGTAACTCTGTTTATTGGCTTGGGCGGAGGGTCTGTTGGGTGGTGGAGTGAGTTTCCCTTCCTGAATTGTCCCCTTTGGAGGCCCCTGGTCTGCTCCTCCTCTGCTGCTCCTCCACAGCCTGGTATGGCAACTGCTCGGGGTAAGACCATTAGAAACTAGAGAGAGTCGTGAACACACCCCAGTCCATCACGCGAACCCGCCTCCCATCCATTGACTCTGTCTACACCTCCCGCTGCCTTGGGAAAGCGGGCAGCATAATCAAAGACCTCTCCCACCCGGGTTATTCTCTTTTCCAACCTCTTCTATTGGGCAGTGAGATACAAAAGTCTGAGAACACGCACTAACAGATCAAAAACAGCTTCTTCCCCGCTGTCACCAGACTCCTGAATAACTCTCTTCTGGACTGAACTGATCTCTTCACACACCTTCTCCACTGAGTAGTACTGCGCTCCGTATGCTTCACCCGATGCCTGTGTCTATGTATTTACATTGTGTATTTATCTATGTCCTATGTTTTGTTTTTCATGTGTGGAACGATTTGTATGAACTGTACACAGAACAATACTTGTCACTGTACCTCGGTGCACGTAACAATAAAACAAATCAATCAAATCATCAATCAATCCTCTCGGGATAGGTTCCACTGGGGAGGTAGTAACCTGTGGGTTGGAGGGTTTGAGTGTTGTGGATCATTGATGTTTGAGCCCTCATTGGGTCTGAGGATGAGGCTGAGGGGAGAGATAGGCACCCTGCTCCAAATGGGATTATATAGTGACTTCCTGAATGCCCTCCTTGTTGAAGCAGGGTCTCCTGTGGGGAGGCAGTGTTTTGACGCCAATGAGGCTACGCAGCTCTGCCCCGAGTATCCTTTTTGTGACGGTGCACGGTGCAATGTTCTTTCATTGGGCTGATGTTGAATCTTGATATTGTAGTGTGAATAAAGAACATTAGACTTTGTTTCATAAACATAGTTATTTATTACTAACACTACACTAATGAATTACTAAAATGTCTAAGATTAATACAGTTGAAAATAATGGTCTTGACGAATTTTCCTCTCCTTGTGGGTGGAATCTCCTTGGTGGAGGACGACGTGAATCTTCTTGTGTGCGCTGCCCTCGGATGTGGTGAGAGAGGAGTGAGGTTGGGTGTGTAGTGAGTCCTGGCACAGTGTGACTATCCTTGCTTGCCTGACTCCTGTGTACAAGGGTGTACAGGGCCGGGCCAGGTCTTGTACTGTGGTCACTTTCCTGTTGCCCCCTTTTGCTTGGGAGGTTCCTTCTTGGCCGGGGTGTCCTGAGAAGCTGAGTGAGGTTTCGAATGAGGCTTGTGGTGAGGGGCGTACGTCAGGGGACCGTGTGCTCAGGGCTGTATCTTGGTCCCTGTTATCCTGAGATCCTCTGCTTTTGGTAGTACTTTTTTTAATCCTGTTATTGTTAGTCTCTTGGAAGCTGCATCAATTAGAATTTCAACCAATTGTATGAATATTTGCTGGTCTTCTCTGTGTAATTGTGTTGAATGATGATTGTTCTGTGGGTCTGAGTGTCCTTGTTGATTTTTTCCTGAAATTTATGTCTGTTATTTTGGGGTAAAAAAAAAAATCGTTGACCGGTTCCTGCAAAGGTATGGACAGGTCTTGTACCCGAGAAGGGGACATAAGGATGTGTTATTGATGCCTCTGGTGTGACTGGAGCTGGGGGAGATGTGTTCTGACACCCGCCTGAACCTGGCACGGTGATCTTATCCTGGATTCTGGTGGGCGATGCGAGCACTCGCTACGTGAGAAGGTGTGCACCGTTTCACCATGTTTTCATGGCTTTTTCTTCTTCTCCCTTGTTCTCCAGGATATCCATTGGTACACACGGATGCACCAAGCTTAATGATTATACTGATCCATCTGTATTGTCGTCCTCCTGTCCTCTCCTGTACTTCTGTATTGCTGAGACATTTCTGCTGTGCTGTACCAATCCTGAGCTTTTGTTGGATATTTGTTAAAAGGGAAAAACATCAATAAAAATATAAATTAAAAAACCTGCAAATGGCAGAAACATTGGCTCTTGTTCCTCCCAGACCGACTCACTCTCTGTGTCTTCCCCCATCGTGGAAGTCTCACTGCTGGAAAGACGGATCTCCCGCAACAGTGAACCTCCCTCTGAAGGAACATTCCATTAGACTTCGGATTCTGGACACATGGAAAACCATGACTTGGATTTTATTGTGGTCATTCCCGGAACCCTCTTCCTTTTTCCATATCCCCCATTTATTGTACGAATGCAAAAGTGGGTGGGTGTTGGGAAACCCCTCTCGCCCCCGTGTGTGTAAAAATAAACCAACCTCTTTATTTCATCTTACCTTTTTCTGTGCAAGTTATTCAGAGAATTGAAACATACTCCGATTTTGGGCCTGTCTGGAGAATCTGGCGTTTTACGTGGGAAAATGGGCGAGGTCCCAGCACCGATCCTCTGACCGGTGAGGGGCTCGCAGCCGCGCCACGTAAAACGCACGGCCTCCACAAAATGAATTGCCGGGTTCGTGGCCGCACATGCGCATGGCGACGACCTGCAGCAGTCGCGCTGTACAACATGTCGGCTACGTGTGGACCTGATCTGCCAGATAGTGCCTCCCTGGACCTCCCCTCGCTGAAGCCCCCCCCCGCCCCGGCCAGCAGCAAGGCTCCCCCCCCCCCCCCCCCCCCCCCCCCCCCCCCCCGCTGACTGTGGAGCTGCTGGACAGAGTGCGCAGCCGCCACGCAGGTTGTCGCACGGCTGGGCCCACACGTCAACTGCGTGGTCGGGCACTCGGCCCATCGGGGGCGGAGCATCAGGGGAGGGCCTTCAGCTAACATCCTGAGGCCGTCCCAATGGCATGCGGCTACTCCTCGATGTTGCCGTTTTGGAGGGGGCGGAGCGTCCAAAAACCGCCGCCACCCCCGATTCAGTCGGAAAAAGGAATTCTCTGCCTGATCGCTGATTACAAAATCGCTGTCGGCAAGCAGAGAATCCCGGCCCCTGTCTCTTTAATCAGTGAGAGATCCTGGGCCAAATTCTCCAATTCCGAGGCTAAGTGCGGAGGATCTGTGGCATTTTACATGGAAACAATCGGTGCAACCCCCTCACCGATGCTGCGACCGGTGAGGGGTTGGCAGCCACGCCACAAAAAGCTCCCGGCCTCCACGAAATACATAGCCGGGTCTGTGGCCCCCCCTGGCCATACCATCACCAGAACAGAGATCCTGTCCCTTTAATCAGAGCGAGACCCAGTTGCTGGAACAGAACAGAGATCCTGTCCCTTTAATCAGAGAGAGACCCAGTCCCTGGAACAGAACAGAGATCCTGTCCCTTTAATCAGAGAGACCCTGTCCCTGGAACAGAACAGAGATCCTGTCCCTTTAATCAGAGAGACCCTGTCCCTGGAACAGAACAGAGATCCTGTCCCTTTAGAGATCCTGTCCCTGGAACATAGACCGATCTCCCTGCTAAATGTTGGCTAAAATCTTGGCCTCGAGAATAGAGGATTTTGTCCCGGGGTGATAGGGGAGGACGAGACAGGTTTGTGAAGGGGAGACATCTGGCGGTCCACATCAGGAGGCTAGTGATCATGATACCTCCAGAGGGACGAGAGGTAGAGGTGGTGGTCGCAATGGATGCAGAGAAAACCTTTGATCGAGTGGAGTGGGACTATTTGTCGGAGGTCCTGGGGCGGTTTGGATTTGGGCAGGTTTTGTGGACTCGATCTGGTTGTTATACTAGGCAGCGGTGGCATTTTACGGACGAACCGGTGAGTTCAGATTATTTCAGGCTGCACTGGGGGAGGAGGCGGGGGTGCCCACTCTCCTGCTGCTGTTTGTCCTGGCAAAAGAACCGTTGGCGATGGACTGAGAGCGTCAGGGGATAGTGGACATTATAAAAGAGACCATTCTTTTAGCCAGACAAATAAATGTGACAAGCTGATGGAGCAAAGGGTGTCAATGTGTTAGGAATAGTAAGGCGAAAAGGTCACTGATAGGAGTAGTCTATAGGCCACCAAATAGTAACAGGATGGTAGGGCAGGCAATAAGCAAAGAAATAACGGATGCATGTAGAAATGGTACAGCGGTTATCATGGGACATTTTAATCTGCATATCGATTGGTTTAACCAGGTTGGTAAAGGCAGCCTTGAGGAGGAGTTTATAGAATGTGCCCGGGATAATTTCCTGGAACAGTATGTAATGGAACCTACAAGGGAACAAGCGGTCCTAGATCTGGTCCTGTGTAATGAGGCAGGATTGATTAATGATCTCATAGTTCGGGATCCTCTTGGAAGGAGTGACCACAATATGGTGGAATTTAAAATACAGTTGGAGAATGACAAGGTAAAATCAAACACTAGTGTTTGGTGCTTAAACAAAGGCGATTACAATGGGATGAGAGAAGAACTAGCTAAGGTAGACTGGGAGCAAAGACTTCATGGTGAAGCAGTTGAGGAACAGTGGAGAACCTTCCGAGCGATCTTTCACAGTGTTCAGAAAAGGTTCATACCGACAAAAAAGAAAGACGGTAGAAAGGGGAAAAATCGACCGTGGCTGTCTAAGGAGGTGAGGGAGAGTATCAAATTGAAGGAAAAAACATACAAAGTGGCAAACATTAGTGGGAGACTAGAGGACTGGGAAGTCTTTAGGGAACAACAGAAAGCTACTAAAAAAGCCATAAAGAAGAGTAAGGTAGACTATGAAAGTAAACTGGCTCAGAACATAAAAGCAGATAGTAAAAGCTTCTACAAATATATAAGACAAAAAAGAGTGGCTAAGGTAAATATTGGTCCTTTGGAAGATGAGAAGGGAGATTTAATAATAGGAGACGGGGAAATGGCTGAGGAGCTGAACAGGTTTTTTGGGTCAGTCTTCACAGTGGAGGACACAAATAACATGCCAGTGACTGATGGAAATAAGGATATGATAGGTGAGGACCTTGAGATGATTGTAATCACTAAGGAGGCAGTATTGGGCAAGCTAATGGGGCTAAAGGTAGACAAGTCTCCTGGCCCTGATGGGATGCATCCCAGAGTGTTAAAAGAGATGGCTAGGGAAATTGTAAACGCACTAGTGATAATTTATCAAAATTCACTAGACTCTGGGGTGGTCCCAGAGGATTGGAAAGTAGCAAACGTGACACCACTGTTTAAAAAATGAGGTCGGCAGAAAGCGGGTAATTATAGGCCGGTAAGCTTAACTTCGGTTGTAGGGAAAATGCTGGAATCTATCATTAAGGAGGAAATAGCGGGGCACCTGGAGGGAAATTGTCCCATTGGGCAGACGCAGCATGGGTTCACAAAGGGTAGGTCGTGTCTGACTAATTTGGTAGAATTTTTTGAAGCCGTTACCAGTGCAGTACATAACGGGGAGCCAATGGATGTGGTATATCTGGATTTCCAGAAAGCTTTTGACAAGGTGCCACACAAAAGGTTGCTGCATAAACTAAAGATGCATGGCATTGAGGGTAAAGTGGTAGCATGGGTAGAGGATTGGTTAACTAACAGAAAGCAGAGAGTGGGGATAAATGGGTGTTTCTCTGGTTGGCAACCTGTAACTAGTGGGGTCCCTCAAGGATCAGTGTTGGGCCCGCAGTTGTTCACAATTTACATAGACAATTTGGAGTTGGGGATCAAGTGCAATGTGTCAAAGTTTGCAGATGACACTAAGATGAGTGGTAAAGCAAAAAGTGCAGAGGATACCGGAAGTCTGCAGAAGGATTTGGATAGGTTAGGTGAATGGGCTAGGGTCTGGCAGATGGAATTCAATGTTGCCAAGTGTGAGGCTATCCATTTTGGAAGGAATAACAGCAGAATGGATTATTATTTAAACGGTAAGATGTTAAAACATGCTGCTGTGCAGAGGGACCTGGGTGTGCTGGTGCATGAGTCGCAAAAAGTTGGTGTGCAGGTGCAACAGGTGATTAAGAATTCTAATTGAGTTTTGTCTTTCATTGCTAGAGGGATGGAGTTGAAGACTAGTGAGGTTATGCTGCAATTGTAAAGTGTGTTGGTGAGGCCGCATCTGGAGTATTGTGTTCAGTTTTGGTCTCCTTACCTGAGAAAGTACATATTGGCACTGGAGGGAGTGCAGAGGAGATTCACTAGGTTGATCCCAGAGTTGAGGGGATTAGATTATGACGAGAGGTTGAGTAGACTGGGACTGTACTCATTGGAGTTTAGAAGGATGCGGGGGGATCTTATTGAGACATATAAAATTATGAAAGGAATAGATAGGATAGATGCGGGCAGGTTGTTTCCACTGGTCGGGGAAAGCAGAACTAGGGGGCATAGCCTCAAAATAAGGGGAGGTAGATTTAGGATGGAGTGTAGGAGGAACTTCTTCACCCAAAGGGTTGTGAATCTCTGGAATTCCTTGCCCAGTGAAGCAGTTGAGGCTCCTTCTTTAAACGTTTTTAAGAAAAAGATAAGATGCCTTTCTAAAGAATAAAAGGATTTGGGGATATGGTGTACGGGCCGGAGAGTGGAGCTGAGTCCAAGGATCAGCCATGATCTCATTGAATGGCGGAGCAGGCTCGAGGGGCCAGATGGCCTACTCCTGGTCCTAATTCTTATGTTACAGAGAGAGACCTGGGCCAACCTTTCCAGAGTCTCCACCCTCCCTGGATTCACTTCCTTTCCCTTCAGTTGCTGTAAGTGACCAATTAAAGGTCAGAATGAGAAAAGAAATGGAAAGGGGGAGAAAAGAAAGTGTTTTACTCCCAGATGTTGGAGACAGGAGGAAGTTTCAGTCGGTGTGAAGCTCAATCTCAATTCGCAGAAAGCCCGCGCTGAATGGATGGAGGAATGGAGTCCTTCCGGTCCTAACGATTCCCTTTGGTCGATACCTCAGCATGACGGTCAGGGAGTGGGTTTTCCCTCGCACATGCGCAGCCTCTCCTCTCTCTTGCACATGCGCAGTCCCGGGCCGGGGGAGGGAAAATCACCGAGAGGCTTCTCGCTCTGGCAGGAGCTGTCAGACGGTTGCCTGGACACCTTGTCTCGAGGAGGGGGAACAATGAGTGGGGCGGAGCTGCTGTGTCTGTGCGCCGATCATGCGCACTGGAACCCTGAGACGTCACCGTGCATTCCTATGCATGCACCGGCAGGTTGTTGACCAATGGGAAGAGTTGGTGAACCGGAAGGACTCTCTTCCACCATCCAATCAGCTCCCCCGTTGTCTGAATGCGGAAGCTGGACAATGAGCAAAACTGGGGCCTCACACAGACTGAAACCTCCCTCCTTTCTCAAACATCTGTGAGTAAAACACCTTATTTTCTCCCCCTTTCCATTTATTTTCTCATTCTGGAGGGAAAGGATGTGAATCGAGGGAGGGTGCAGACGCTGGAAAGCTTGGCCCAGGTCTCTCTCTCTTAAACACATTGACATCCTTTGCTCCCTCAGCTTGACACATTTATTTGTCTGGCTAAAAGGATGATCTCTTTCCCAATGTTCACAATTAAAGGGCTGCTTTCCCCAGGAGATGGCTGACATTTAAGGGGACAGTAAATTAATATCGGACAGAGATATGTCTAGTGTTATATGGTACAGATTAGATATATTATTTATGGTTCTGTTATAAAGTACATTTATTATTATTTCCAGTTGTGTAATATTGTGCTGTAGCTATGTTATATATTTCCAGTCATCTCTTCCCTCAAGAGGGTTATTAGTCTCTGGATTTCTCTTGAAAATAAAATGAAAATGAATGAAATGAAAATCGCTTATTGTCACAAGTAGGCTTCAAATGAAGTTTCTGTGAAAAGCCCCTAGTCGCCACATTCCAGCTCCTGTTCGGGGAGGCTGGTACGGGAATCGAACCGTGCTGCTGGCCTGCCTTGGTCTGCTTTAAAAGCCAGCAATTTAGCCCAGTGTGCTAAACCAGCCCCTTCCACAGGGACCAGTGGGGTGTGGGGGTCATTGAATATATTCACGGATGAGGTGGACAGATTTTTAATAAATTGTTATTTTTTAAATCATTTTTTAAACAATGAGTGCAACAGTGTAACAGAAAAAATGGTGGAAAATGGGCACAAAGTGGAACAAGAGATATTGCCAACATAAATCCAAGCAACACATTGCAGAATTAATTTGGAGCAGGATATTTGAGCGACCAGAGCCTTGAGATGAAATGCCAGATCAATTGAACAACCAGTTAACAGGTTAAAATGGTGAGTGGGGAAAGAGGGTAAGAGTTTCTAAAAACAGAGGATAACAATTCAGTTTGTAAAATATGACAAAACAGACTAACCGGATATACAAATGAAAGTGAATAACACAAAATGAATGACAGAGAACTCCAAGAATGCAGATGGCCATTCACCCCTCAAGTCTACCGTGAGTCTTGGAAAGAACAGTTCACTGAAGCCCACTCCGCATCCTATTCTCTTAACCCGGTGCATTGATCATGGTCAAGCCACCTAACCTGAACATCTTGGACACTAAGGGGCAATTTAGTGTGACCAATCCACTTTAGCACAGTGGAACCCCCTTCAGCAATGGCAGCACTCAGTTCTGCCATGATTAACACTTGGATAATAGAAGAAAGACAATAGATAATAAGCACACGGCACATCTACCATAACTGAGATAAGATAACACGAGTCCCTGGAACACTCGAGGAGAAGAATAACAACTCCCTTCAACAGGATAAAAGATAACAAATTCAGACAACAAATCCATGATAGGGAAAGAGTTCAGATTAGAGCCTGAGTTAGTCTGAGCTGCAGATCAGCGCTCCAATCCTTGCCCTTCAAGGATTTAGCGAAGACCAAGGCAGTATTAGGATTATTGAAAGACTTGACGGAGTTGTCGGATACAATTTTCAGGGTCACAGGATAAAGTGACATAATTCACTGTAAGGTGAGATGGGAGCCAGGTCTCACCTCACCGTACCCGTCTCCAGGACCCTCTGGTGATCTTCAAGTTGTGGAAGGGAATGATTACAGGCCTGGGATGAAAACTATCCCTCGGCCTCAAAGACAGGATCCGATGCCCTTTCTAATTTGAAACGCTAAGGCTTCACATCCTGCTTGAGAAAACGTGGCAGCCGGTCCTCGAAGAACCTAACGGGGGCCTTACCCTCCACACCTTCTGGCAGGCCGACGACTCGGATGTTCTTTCTCTGACCCTCGGTTCTCCAAGTTCTCCAGGAGTCCACCACACCACTCAGCCAGTTTTCCAAGGATTGAATTCTTGCCTCCGCCGAGGCTCAACGTTCAGGATTCTCTCCTCCGGATCATCAAGTCTCTTCATGGTGTTTTACAGCTCGGCCTCATGAGCTCACAGATATTGAGTCAGCTCACTCTGCCTCTGGTCAATAACACGGATAATGTCGCTGACATAGACCGACCAATGATCCCACAGAATAGACGAGCAGGCTCGATAGGCCGAATGGCCAACTGCAGCTCCTATTTGTAATGGTCTCTGTTTCCAGGACAGGAAGCAGTTAGCAGGGATCTGCCAATCAGTCTGAATCAGCATCTTCAGGAGAATTGGGAGGGTGAATATTAGATACAGCAGAGTGAGAATGGAGGGAGAGTGGGATGGAGATTTACAGCGTTTGGGGAATGAGTGGAAAGAATGTTCTCTAGGAACTAGAATTGTCTGTTCTGAATTTCTATCCTGTACTGACAATGATGTATTTTGTAAATTGTTTTTACAGGATATTGGAGGAGGAGGAATTACAGACAGAAATCTCAAACGTCACGTCTCAATCTGACTGAGTCTTTCAATTCCTTGGAACTGGATATCACCGGACTTTGAATCTAGAAGGAGAAATTTTTGTCTGTTCTGTCAGCTTTAAAACATTTTAAACATCAGTGTGACTGGAAAAGCACCGAGACACACACACCCGAGTGAGAGTGTTCCAGAGCACTGACTGTGGAAAGAGCTTTAACCAGTTACACAGCCTGAAAAAACATCACTCCATTCACAGCGGACAGAGACCGTACACGTGTTCTGTGTGTGGACGAGGCTTCAACTGATCGTCAAACCTGGAGAGACACGAGGAGACCCAAAACATGGAGAAACCGTGGAAATGTGGGGACTGTGGAAAGGGATTCAGAGTCCCATCTCAGCTGGACGTTCATCGACGCAGTCACACTGGAGAGAGGCCATTCACCTGCTCTGTGTGTGGGAAGGGATTCACTCAATTATACACCCTGCAGACACACCAGCGAGTTCACACTGGGGAGAGGCCGTTCACCTGCTCTGTGTGTGGGAAGGGATTCACTGTGTTATGCACCCTGCAGACACACCAGCGTGTTCACACTGGGGAGAGGCCATTCACCTGCTCTCAGTGTGAGAAGGGATTCACTAATTTATCCATCCTGCGAAGTCACCAGCGAGTTCACACTGGGGAGAGGCCGTTCAGCTGCTCTCAGTGTGAGAAGGAATTTGCTCAGTTATCTAACCTGCGGAAACATCAGCGGGTTCACACTGGGGCAAGGCCGTTCACCTGCTCTCAGTGTGGGAAAGGATTCACTCAGTTATCCAACCTGCGGAAACATCAGCGAGTTCACACTGGGGAGAGGCCGTTCAGCTGCTCTCAGTGTGAGAAGGAATTTGCTCAGTTATCCAACCTGCGGACACATCAGCGAGTTCACACTGGGGAGAGGCCGTTCAGCTGCTCTCAGTGTGAGACGGAATTCACTCAGTTATCCAGCCTGCAGTCACACCAGCGAGTTCACACCGAGTAGAGGACCTTCACCTGCTCCCAGTCTGGGAAGGGAATCCATGATTCATGGCGCCTGCTGAGACACCAAGTTCACAAGTGATTACAAGGGGTTGGATTTTGCTGTTATTGTTTCTGCTTCAGTTACATCCAGGACGGCATTTTGTTCATTCTGACAGTTCATCAATGGGGAGGGTCGGAGGGTTTTGTTCTGCTGGTCTGATGGTAAATGAGCTATACTGTACACAGTGCTCCAGATGTGGTCTCACCAATGTCCTGTATAATTGACATTCTTACAGACTTCTTACTGTGCTCACCCCAGTCCAACGCCAGCATCTCCACATCACTGTATAATTGAAGCATAACCTCCCTACTTTTGTATTCAATTCCCCTCACAATAAACAATGACATTCTACTAGCTTTCCTTGCTGGACCTGTATACTCGCCATTTGTGATTCATGCTCTTGGACACCCAGATCCCTCTGAGTCTCAGAACCATGTGGGCTCTCCTGTGTTTCTAACAGACCCTCATATTCAACCAATACATCACATATCTCTGCCTTCCTAGCTTCAGCTGGCATCTCTAATTTCATTCACCTGCCAATTCACCAGCTTGCCGTTTTGAAACCCTTTTCAAGAAACCAAAGACAGGCCGTCCACCTGAAAAAAACTCTCAGCAGCCTCCAGCGCCATCCTTATACCACTACAAACTTGGTGTGTCTTTTTAATTTATACTGTACCCCCATCATTGGCGTCTGCCATTCCAAAGATCAAGGACCTGAGCCCCAAGTTATATTGCAACCCCCGGCCTGGTGTGTGGCCAGTTCTAGCCCCGGAGGACTTCCGGTGGTGGCTATGAAGGAGTAAGTCGCACATTTGGTGGCTCCCGCTCTGGTCGGACTTTTGGACCTTTCCCCCCTATTTTTTAACGGAGTTGAATTGTAGAACGGATGTTTGTGGCAATTCTCTACTGAATTCCCATTTCGGTGCATGGAGAAAAGGACTAGAAGTGTTCGTAAGGGCAGAAACAAAAAGACAGAAAAGACTTGGGCTGTAGTTGCAACAGGAGACAACATGGCGGAGAGGCGAACCTCTGGCTTGTCGACCCAGCAGTCTATGGAGCAGCTGAGGCAAGTCATTCAGGAGGGCTTTGCGACACAGAAACGGGACTGCTTGGACCCAATAAAAGCATCGGTTGAGTGGTTGGAGCTCAGATTGGACGCCCAGGATCGGGCGATCCAGAAGGTGGAGAAGGCGCTGGCTGAGCAGGAGGAGCATCAGACTGCGGTGGAGCTGGAGGTGGGGATGCTGAGGGACCAGCATAAGAAGCTTCTAGAGAAGGTGGAGGACCTAGAGAATAGAACCTAAGAATTGTCGGGCTCCCGGAGGGGTCTGAAGGAACGGCGCTGGGACATACGTCGCAGGCATGTTTGAGAAGCTGCTGGGGGATGGGGCATTCTCCCGGCCCTTGGAGGTGGATAGGGCTCACAGAGCACTCGCGAGGAAGCCGCGGATGGGAGGCCTCCTGAGGGCTATGGTGGTGAGATTCCACAGGTTCTCGGATAAGGAGTATATTCTGCAGTGAGCCAAGCAGACACGGAGCTATAAATGGGACAATAGCATCCTGCGGGTTTACCAAGACCTGAGTGTGGAGGTGGCCAGGAGGAGGGCAGGCTTCAATCAGATCAGGACGATCCTTTTCAAGAAAAAGGTGAAGTTTGGACTGTTATACCCAGCCCGTCTCTGGGTCACGCATGAGGATCAACACTTTTACTTTGAGTCGCCTGAGGACACGTTGGACTTTGCAAGAAAGAAAGGGCTGGCGAAGGACTGAGAACTTTTGAACTTGGCTGCAATGTTCATGTTTTTGTTTCTCTGTTTTGTTCCTCTGTTTTTGTAAAAAGTTTCTCGTTCTGCGTTTTATGGAAGATGGGTTTGAGGTGCCATTTGCACTGATTTGGAACCAGAAGTAGAGCTGAGTGAGTTAAGGTTTTCATTTGCACTGTTGGGGGATGGAGGTGTGCTTGTTTTGATCTTGGTGTTTTTTCTGTTGGGCAATTGTGTGGGGATTGTTTGATGCTGGAGTTTGTTTGTATGAGTGGGGGGGAGGGGGGGGTGCAGGGGAGGGGGGGGAGAGAACAATAGGTGGAAGACTATCTGCCGCCGGGGATGGGGGCCGCCAAGCTAGCTGGGTGAGCTAGCTCTCGGAAGTGCAGTGGGGGGGGGGTGCATATGTTTGGTTTAGGAAAGGGGTTGGGTTACAGGGTGTTGTTGCTGGGGAGGGGGGGGGGGTGAATGTTCTGCTGACAAGGGAGGGACTTGGGCTGAGGGACAGAGAGGAGGTCGGGGGCTGCCTGGGGGCGGACCGGTGCAGGCGCGGAACACGGGCTGGAGGTGGGCCTAAAAAAGGGGGTGGCTGAGCAGCGGAGGGTGGGGGGGGGGGGGGGGGGGGGGGCAATGAGCCCCCCAACTAGGCTGATCACCTGTAATGTTCGAGAGTTAAATGGGCCAGTTAAAAGGGCACGTGTGCTCGCGCAACTTAGGAGATTGAAGGTGGACGTGATAATGTTGCAGGAGACGCACCTTAAGATAACGGACCAGGTTAGATTGGGGAATGGCTGGGTCAGCCAGGTGTTTCACTCGGGACTAGATTGAAAGACTAGAGGGGTCACGATCCTGATCAATAAACGGGTGGTGTTTGAGGCGGGTAGAACAGTCTCGGACGTGGGAGGTCGGTACATTATGGTCAGTGGGAAACTGGAGGGGGTGCAGCTGGTATTAGTAAATGTATATGCGCCAAATTGGGACAATGTGGAGTTTATTAGGAGGATGCTGGGAAAGATACCGGACCTGGACTCGCACAGGTTGGTCATGGGAGGAGACTTCAATACAGTTATGGACCCTGGCTTAGACCGGTCAAGCTCAAAAACGGGCAGGGTTCCAGCAATGGCAAAGGAACTAAGAGGGTTCATGGAGCTGATGGGCGGGGTGGATCCATGGAGATTTAGGCAACCGAGGGTGAAGGAGTTCTCCTTCTCTCACGTGCATAAAGTGTATTCCCGGATTGATTTCTTTATTTTGAGCAGGGTCTTTCTGACTGGGGTAGTGGACACGGGGTATTCGGCGATTACAATCTCAGACCATGCACCGTACTGGGATGACCTGCAGGTTGGCAAAGACAGTAACCAGCGCCCGCACTGGAGGTGGGACTTTTGGCGGATGAAGGGGTGAGCGAGCGGCTGAGGAAATGCATTCAGAACTACCTGCAGGTCAATGACACGGGGGAAACTTCGGCAGCAGTGGTTTGGGAAGCACTGAAGGCGGTGGTAAGGGGGGGAGCCGATCTCGATCCGGGCTCATGGGGAGAAGGTTGACAGGGCAGAAACGGACAGACTGGTAAAGGAGATACTACAGATCGATAGGAGGTATGCGGAGACCCCCAGAGGCAGGGCTATTAAGGGAACGACGGAGGTTGCAGGCGGGGTTTAGTTTGCTGATCACAGGTGGAGCAGCTGAGAAAGGTGAGGGGGGCGATTTATGAACATGGGGAGAAGGCCAGTAGAATGCTCGCACAGCGGCTTAGGAAGAGGGAGGCAGCTAGGGAGATAGGGAAAGTAAAGGACTGAGATAGGAACCTGGTTGGTGATTCGGTAGGGGTGAATAAGGTGTTCAGAGATTTTTACAGCAGGCTGTACAGGTCGGAAACCCCTGCGGGGCCGGAGGGGATGAGGCGCTTCTTGGAGGGGCTGAATTTCCCAATGGTGGACGTGGAGCGGGTAGAAGGGCTGGGGGCCCCAATTGGGCTGGAAGAGATAGTGGCCAGCTTGAAGGCCATGCAGGCGGGTAAGGCCCCGGGTCCGGACGGGTACCCAGTAAAGTTCTATAAAAAGTTCTTGGGGATATTGGGGCCAGTGTTGTTGCGGATGTTCAATGAGGCAAGGGAGAGAGGGGAGCTGCGCCCGACGATGTCACAGGCAATGATTTCGCTGATTCTTAAGCGGGACAAGAACCCGGAGTTGTGTGGGTCCTACAGGCTGATCTCCCTGCTGAATGTGGATGCCAAGTTGCTGGCCAAAATCTTGTTCTCCAGGATTGAGGATTGTGTTCCGGATGTTATTGGGGAGGACCAGAAGGGGTTTGTTAAGGATAGGCAGTTGATGGCCAATGTAAGAAGGCTGTTAAATGTGATCATGATGTCCCCGGAAGGTAGGGAGATTGAGGTAGTGATCGCAATGAATGCAGAAAAGGCTTTTGATGGGGTAGAATGGGACTATCTGTGGGAGGTACTGGGACAGTTTGGATTTGGGCGGGGCTTTATTGACTGGGTCAGGTTACTGTATCAGGCTCCTGTGGCAAGTGTGTGGACGAACAGACAACTTCGGACTATTTTGGACTGCACCGGGGGACGAGACAGGGATGCCCCCTCTCCCCACTGCTGTTTTTGCTGGCTATAGAGCCACTGGCAATTGCTCTGAGAGCTTCAAGGAGCTGGACTGGTTGGGGGTGGGGTGGAGCACAGGGTTTCGCTCTATGCGGATGATCTGCTTCTGAACGTTTCGGACCCAGTAGAGGGGATGGAGGAAATCATGAAGATTTTTGGGGAATTCGGCCGGTTTTCGGGGTATAAGCTAAACATGGATAAGAGTGAGATGTTTGTGGTTCAGGCGAGGGGACAGGAGGGGCGACTGGGGAGCTGCCGATCAGGTCGGTAGGGAGTCGTTTTGGGTACCTGGCATCCAAGTGGCACGGGAATGGGACCGGCTGCATAACTTGAATCTGGCCCGGCTAGTGGACCAAATGAATGACGATTTTCGGAGATGGGACGTGCTCCCGTTGTCTCTGGCCGGGAGGGTGCAATAGGTGAAAATGATGGTCCTCCCGAGGTTCCTATATGTATTTCAATGTCTCCCCATTTTTATTCCGCGTTCCTTTTTTAAGTGGGTCAACACGGTGATCACGGGCTTCGTCTGGGCGGGCAAGACCCCACGGCTAAGGAAGGTAACGCTCGAGCGGACCCAGGGAGAGGGCGGGCTGGCGCTGCCAAATTTTAGCAATTATTACTGGGCAGCTAACATAGCCATGATCAGGAAGTGGGTGGTGGGGGAGGGGTCAGCGTGGGTGCGTAAGGAGGCGACTTGTAAGGGCACCAGTCTGGGGCGTTGGTAACTGCATCTCTGCCATTCCCGCTGGCACGGTACTCTTCCAGTCCAGTGGTGGTGGCGGCCCTGAGAGTTTGGGGCCAGTGGACGTGGCATGTGGGAGCAATGGGAGCATCGGTCTGGGCCCCAATTTGTGCTAACCACCGGTTTGCCCCGGGGAGTATGGATGGGGTGTTCCGGGTATGGCGGAGAGCGGGGATTGAGAGGATGGGGGATGTGTTCATAGAGGGGAGTTTCCCAAGTATGAGGGTGCTGGAGGAAAAGTTTGGGCTGGCGAGGGGAAACAAATTCAGGTATCTGCAGGTGTGGGACTTCCTTCGTAAACAGGTGTCAACCTACCCGCTCCTACCACTGAGGGGGATTCAGGACAGGGTAATTTCCAGAGGGTGGGTAGGGGAGGGGAGCGTCTCAGACATCTATAAGGAGCTTATGGGGTCGGAGGAGACGCAGACCGACGAGCTGAAGCGTAAGTGGGAGGAGGAGCTGGGAGGTGAGATAGAGGATGGTTTATGGGCAGACGCGTTTCGAGTCAACACGTCTGCCACATGTGCCAGGCTCAGCCTGATACAATTTAAGGTTGTGCACCGGGCTCACATGACAGTGGCCCGGATGATCAGATTCTTTTAGGTGGAGGACAGGTGCACCATGTCCACATGTTTTAGACATGTCCAAAGCTTCGGGGATTCTGGCAGGGGTTTGTGTACATCACGTCCACGGTGTTAAAAACAAGGGTGGCGCTAGGTCCAGAGGTGGTGATTCTCGGGGTGGCGGAAGTTCCGGGAATCCAGGAGGAGAGAGAGGCGGATGTTCTGACCTTTGCTTCCCTGGTAGCCCGGAGACGGATACTTTTGGCATGGGGGGACCCAGAGTCCCCGAAGTCGGAGACCTGGTTATCGGACGTGGCTAGCTTTCTCTGTATGGAGGAAATTTAGTTTGCCTTGAGAGGTTCACTATTCGGGTTCACCCGGAGGTGGCAACCGTTCGCGACTTCCTTGCGGAAAATTAATTGTCAGCAGACGGGGGTGGGTGGGGAGAGTAGGTTAGGTTAGAGTCGGGGGTCAATAAGGGTGAGACCTGTACCAAAGGTAAACGGTTTTTGCACGATGTTTATGGTTTCATGTATCTTTTCTATTTTGTTGTTGTTTCTACATGCGCACGAACAGACTCAAAAACAGCTTCTTCCCCGCTGTCACCAGGCTCCTAAATGACCCTCTTATGGACTGACCTCATTAACACTACACCCTGTATGCTTCATCCGATGCCAGTGCTTATGTAGTTACATTGTATATGTTGTGTTGCCCTGTTATGTATTTTCTTTTATTCCCTTTTCTTCCCATGTATTCAATGATCTGTTGAGCTGCTCGCAGAAAAATACTTTTCACTGTACCTCGGTACATGTGACAATAAACAAATCCAATCCAATCCAAAATACCTCAATAAAATGTTTATTAAAAAATAAAATTAGGGCTGGACCGTTCAAGAGAGATGTTAGGAAGAACTTCTTCACTCAAAGAGTTGTAGAAGTTTGGAACTCTCTCCCACAAACTGCAGTTGAAGTTAGATCAGTTGTTTATTTTAAATGAGATAGATAGATTTTTGTAAATCAAAGAGGTTAAGGGATATGGGCCAAATGCAGGTATATGGAGTTAGGTTACAGATAAGCCATGATCTCATTGAATAGCGGGACAGGCTCCAGGGGCTGAATGGCCTGCTCCAGTTCCTATGTTCCGAAAAGTTGTAAATCTCCATCCCACACAACTCTCCCTCCATTCTCATTCTGCTGATTTTAATATCAACCTCTCAATTTTCCTGAAGGTGCTGATTCGGGCTGTTTGACAGATCCATGCTCACTGCTTTATAATAATAATCTTTATTGTCACAAGTAGGCTTACATTAACAGTGAAGTTACTGTGAAAAACCCCGCATCGCCACATTCCGTCGCCTGTTCGTGTACACAGAGGGAAAATTCAGAATGTCCAAATCACTGAGGGACTGGTTCAGCACAGGGCTAAAAAGCTGGCTTGTAAAACAACAAGGCCAGCAGTGCGGGTTCAATTCCCGTACCAGCCTCTCCGAACAGGTGCTGGAATGTGGCGACTAGGGGCTTTTCACAGTAACTTCATTTGAAGCCTACTTGTGACAATAAGTGATTTTCATTTCATTTTTCATTTCACCGAACAGCAAGTCTTTGGAGACTTGTGGGAGGAAACCGGAGCACCCGGAGGAAACCAACGCAGACACGGGGAGAACGTGCAGACTCTGCACAGACGGTGACCCAAGCCGGGAATCAAACCTGGGACCCTGGAGCTGTGAAGCAACAGTGCTGATCACTGTGCTATCATGTGTTTCAACACAGAATAAATAGGAGCTGCATTTGGCCCATCAAGCCTGCTCAACCATTCGATAGATAATTGGCCCCTCTACCTCAGCACCATTTTCCCTGTGTTGCAACCCTACAGGAGACCAAGGAATCTGCAACCTCAGATTCCCTCAGGCCTCACCCGAGTACCACCTACCTGGATGAGGCGGGCAGAGCTACACCCTTAACCCAGGGGCCTTTGTGACAAAAACACTTCAGCCCAAGTGTGGGTCATGGACAGGAGACCCTTCAGGCGACCGCCGGGCCAAGCACATCGGAACCACCCAGGGGTTCAGTCCAAAATCCTGGTCCCACCGTCTGTGCGGCGTCTGCACGTTCTCCCCGTGTCAAGTTGAGGGAGCAAAGGATGTCAATGTCTTTCAGAGAGAGAGAGAAAGATCTGGGCCAAGCTTTCCAGAGTCTGCACCCTCCCTGGATTCACTTCCATTCCCTTCAGTTGCTGCAAGTGACCAATTGAAAGTCAGAATGAGAAAATAAATGGAAAGGGGGAGAAAAGAAAGTGTTTTACTCCCAGATGTTTGAGACAGGAGGAGGTTTCCGTCTGTGTGAAGCTCAAACTTCGTTCACACAAAGCCGGAGCTCTGATTGGCTGGGGGACCAGAGTCCTTCCGGTCCTCCAATTCTTCCTATTGGTCCAAACGTTACCAGTAAGGTCAGGGGTGGGCGCTCCGCCCCACGGACGCGGCTTCCCTTCTTCCCCGCACATGCGCAGTCCCGGGCCGGGGGAGGGGAAGGTCACTGACTGGGTTGTCCCCGCGTCAGACCCGCAGCACCGACCGGCGATACCGAGCAGTGAGTCCCGAGACTCTCAGCAGCTTGACCAGGCTGCACGGAAAGAGCTGAAGCGGCTTCCTGACTCCCTGTCGGAAGGGAAGCCGCGCACCTCCCGCCAGATACCCGTACATGTAAATATTTTTATTACTTTTCTTTTCAACATTTTTCAAACAATGAAAGCAGCAGAAAAACTGGCGGGAAATGGGCCCAGAGAACAAGAGATATTGCCGCAGAAATACAACCAGACATTGAGAATTCATTCAGAACAGGATATCTGAGGGAGCACAGCCTCCAGATGAAATGTCAGCAATTCAACAACCAGTCAACATGTTCACATAGTGAGTGGGGAAAGAGGGTTAGATTCTATCAAAACAGGAGGATAACAATGCAGCTCACACACCCCAAAGTATTGGGGAACTGACTAACAACATAGTCAACTTGAAATGGATCTGTCCTGTGTCTTGCATTTTTGTGCGCCCTTTCTTTTAATTTTAAGCTGTCCCTAACCTCTTATTTGTCCGTGGCTGTTTTTATTTGTGAAGCGGAGCCTTTTCCTCTCGGGGATATACTTGCTCTCTATCTCGTTAAATGTTTCTTTAAATATTCTCCACTGATCTTCAGTTGTTTGACCCAGTAGCCGATCTCCCCAGTTTACCGTGGACAGTCTCTGTCTCATCCCGTTAACGTCAGCCTTACCCAATTCTAAAATTCTACTGTCTGTAACGTGCTTTTCACTTTCAAACACTACAGTGAATTCAATCATGTTGTGATCACGATTTGATAAATGTTTGCGCAGTTAGGCTACCAACTAAATTAGGGTTATTACTCATAATTAAATCTTTTTTCAAATATATTTAGAGTAACCCAATTCTTTTTTCCCCAATTAAGGGGCAATTTAGCGTGGCCAATTGACCTACCCTGCACATCTTTTTGGGTTGTGGGGGTGAGACCCAGACAGACAGGGGGAGAATGTGCAAAGGCTTTTATACTCTTAGCTCAGATTCTCTGCCCCTCTGAGTCCCGTCCCTGGAGACTAGGCTGTGAATCCCGAGGTACGGTTGTTATACTTACTGCTCCAATACTCCATTCCTTCCTGGAGACTAGGTATGGGGGAATGAGAGAGGAAAGAATGTTATGCAGAAACTAGAATTGTTTATTCTGAATTGTTATCCGATACTGAGTTGACTTTGTAAACTCCTTCTGCAGGATATTACAAGAGGAGGAATTACACACAGAAGACTCAAACGTCACGTCTCGATCTGAAAGAGCCACTTGATTCGTTAGCATCTGAATATCATCGGCCTTTGAATCCAGAAAAATTAATGTATACCCAATCTGTCGGCATCAAAACATTTAAACCATCAGTGTGACTGGAAAAGCACCGAGACACACACACCCGAGTGAGAGTGTTCCAGAGCACTGACTGTGGAAAGAGCTTTAACCAGTTACACAGCCAGAAAAAAACCACACCATTCACAGTGGGGAGAGACCGTACACGTGTTCTGTGTGTGGTCAAGGCTTCAACTGATTGTCCAACCTGGAAAGACACGAGGTCACCCAAAACATGGAGAAACCGTGGAAATGTGGAGACTGTGGGAAGGGATTCAGAGTCCCATCTGCACTGGAAACTCATCGACGCAGTCACACTGGGCAGAGGCCCTTCACCTGCTCTGTGTGTGGGAAGGGATTCAGTCAGTTATCCCACCAGCAGTCACACCAGCGAGTTCACACTGGGGAGAGGCCGTTGAACGGCCCTCAGTATGGGAAGGGATTCAGTCTGTTATCCACCCTGCGGATACAGCGAGTTCACACTGGGAAGAAGCTGTTCATCTGCTTACAGTGTGGGAAGAGATTTAGACAGTTATCCAGCCTGAAGTTACACCAGCGAGTTCACACTGGGGAGAGGCCATTCACCTGCTCTCAGTGTGGGAAGGGATTCAGTCAGTTGTCCACGCTGCGGATACATCAGCGAGTTCACACTGGGGAGAGGCCATTCACCTGCTCTCAGTGTGGGAAGAGATTTAAACATTTATCCAGCCTGAAGAAACACCAGCGAGTTCACACTGGGGAGAGGCCGTTCACCTGCTCTCAGTGTGGGAAGGGATTCAGATATTCATCCAACCTGCGGAAACACCAGCGAGTTCACACTGGGGAGAAGCTATTCACGTGCTCTCAGTGTGGGAAAGGATTCAATCGGTTAACCCACCTACGGACGCACCAGCAAGTTCACACTGGGGAGAGGCCGTTCACCTGTTCGCAGTGTGGGATGCGATTCATTCACTTATCTAGTCTGAAGACACACCAGCGAGATCACACTGGGGAGAGGCCATTCACTTGCTCTGTGTGTGAGAAAGGATTCACTCGGTTATCTAACCTGAAGACACACCAGCGGGTTCACACTGGGGAGAAGCCATTCACCTGCTCTGTGTGTGAGAAAGGATTCACTCGGTTATCTAACCTGCAGTTACACCAGCGGATTCACACTGGGGAGAGGCCGTTCACCTGCTCTGTGTGTGAGAAAGGATTCACTCGGTTATCTAACCTGAAGACACATCAGCGAGTTCACACTGGGGAGAAGCCGTTCACCTGCTCTCAGTGTGGGACGCGATCCACTCACTTATCTAGTCTGAAGACGCACCAGCACGATCACACAGTGGAGAGGCCATTCAACTGCTCTGTGTGTGGGAAAGGATTCACTCGGTTATCTGACCTGAAGACACACCAGCGGGTTCATACTGGGGAGAAGCCATTCACCTGCTCTCAGTGTGGGATGCGATTCACTCGCTTATCTAGTCTTAAGACACACCAGCGAGATCACACTGGGGAGAGACCATTCACCTGCTCTGTGTGTGAGAAAGGATTCACTCGCTTATCTATTCTGAAGAGACACCAGCGAGTTCACACTGGGGAGAAGCCGTTCACCTGCTCTCAGTGTGGGAAGGGATTCAGTGATTCATCCAACCTGCAGACACACCAGCGAATTCACACTGGGGAGAGGCCGTTCACCTGCTCTCGGTGTGGGAAGGGATTCACTCAGTCATCCAACCTGCAGAGTCACCAGCGAGTTCACACTGGGTAGAGGCCATTCACCTGTGGGAAGGGAAAGCATGATTCATTGCATCTGCTGAGACACCAATAAATTGACCAGTGATTACAGGAGTTGGATTCTGCTGTTATTGTTTCTGCTCTCAGTTACATCCAGGACTGCATTGTGTTCATTCTGACAGTTGGTCAATGGGGAGGGTCGGAGGATTTCTTTCTGCTGGACTGGCCGGTCTCATGGCTTTGCCTCCAGTGGGCTGATGTTCTTTGTCTTGTTGCGAATACCTGGTTTCAAATTTCATAAGGATCACAGAGTAAAAGGATGTTTCGCAAGTGAGAAGATATTCAGTTTGCATTTCTGTTTGGATCCCCCAAAATCATGCCACATTGCCATGAAGATGGGCCGTGATGGTTACATGGGTTTTTTTTTGTTTAATTTATCTGGGTGTTGCTCACAGAAGAACGCCATCAGGGTATGTGGGGCAAGTTGTCTGAGGTGGACTGGGAAACTGATGGGAGACCTAGAATAGCTAATATTTAAGGAATGATTACATATTTACCAGGGGCTCTCTCTCTATTGAGATTTTTGTGGTATACAGAAGAAGGATCAGTGTGTACGTACAGACACGGTTGTTCTTTCTCTCGCATTATTCACAGTGGTGGTTGTGGTTTCCTGTTTTTCGTTCCCCACTGTTTATTTTTGTTCCGGCTGTTGCCCCGCCCCCCCTTGTTTCTCATGCTTCTTTTGTTGGGCGTGGTTGGGTTCCATGTCTCCTGCCCCCCTCTCATTCCCCTATCCCACCCACCCCCTCCCCCTCCCTTACTGTGTCATGACTGCCTTCTCCTGTTCTTTGTCTTGTAAGCTGTTGGGCTACAAACAGGTCTTGGAACAACCGAGTGAATGGCTCCCACGTTTTGTGGAAGCCCTCTTCCGACCTCGGATGGCAAACTTTTGCTTGACTCTTCCGAATTTTATTAACTATTACTGGGCGGCCAACATATCGATGGTTAGTGTTGAAGTCCGATTTAGAAAGAAGATTTTAGATAAAGGTACCCTGGCTTGGATGCCTGGACAAGAGGCAATTTGTAGGAATAGATAGTGTATAACATGCTTGTGATTTTATAACCGAAGCATTACTAATATCAGAAAGGACACAAAATGGCTGTTAGCTGAGCTAGGCACATTGCTGAACAATCATTAGCTGGGTTACTTGCAAACTGGTACAAATAACATCATTTAATTACAGACAGCAGAGTTAGTCAGGGAAGCAGGAATGATTGATATCAAGGAATTGAATGTGAAACATACATGGGAGTTTTTAGGGAGGATTTTACCAGCACTGATAACAGCTCCACAGGACAAAGAGCAGAATGTATCCTCACCAGCTCAAGGTCTCCAGGTGCAGGCAGGAGACATAACTTTAAGTTGGTTTTGAGTGACTTCTTCATGAAGTTAGGGGTTGGTAAGACACCAACCCACTTTACATAATGTCAAATTTAATTGGATATATATCTAATGTATGTAATCTATAATCAGTATTATTGGACAAGGTCCGGCCGGAATGGGCTGTGTAGCTGTTTTGAAAAATATAAGAATGGATGTTTTCCTTTGTTCAGTGGAGAGATGGTCTGGGACTGTAACAGACGCCATCTCCCCGCCGGCGAAATGAACCGTTTGGTGCGAGGACCAGTAACCCTGGGCGTTGAGTGATTTCTTTGAGATTCTCTCCCGCTAACAGTTAGGAAGTGGGTAGTGGGGGAGGGGGTCGGTGTGGGAACGAGTGGAGGCAGCATCTTGTAAGGGTACGAGTTTGGAGGCTTTACTAACGGCGCCTCTGCCATTCTCGCCGGCTTGGTACTCCACAAGCCCAGTGGTAGTGGCAGCCCTGAGAGTGTGGGGGCAATGGAGGCGGCACATGAGACTGGAGGGGTCACCGACCTGTGACAATCACTGTTTTATTCCGGGAGGATTGGTCGGGGGCTTTAGGAGATGGCAGCGGGCAGGGATCGAGGGATTTGGTAATCTCTTCATTGAGGAGGGTTTCCGAGCCTGGAGACACGAAAGGAGGAGTTTGAGTTGCCGGGTGGGAACGGGTTTCACTCCCTGCAGGTTTTGGACTTTGTCCAGAGACAGGTCCCAAGTTTTCCCTGCCTCCCCCTAAGGGGACGACAGGATATGGTGATGTCAAAAACAGGGGTTAGAGAGGGTAGGGTCTCGGAAATATACAAGGAATTGATGGAGTGGGAAGGGGTCCCAAATGGGGAGGCAAAGAGGAAGTGGGAGGAAAAGTTGGGAGGGGTGTTGGAAGTCGGACTATGGGAAAAGGCCTTGATGAGAGTCAATTCATCCTCGTTGTGTGCCAGGCTTAGCCTGATCCAGTTCAAGGTGGTTCATGGGGCTCATATGACTGTGGCCCGGATGAGTAGGTTTTTGAGGAAGTGGAGGATAGGTGCGGGCAGTTTGGGGGTAACCCGGCGAACCACGTACACATGTTCTGGGCATGTCCGAAGTTGAGGGGATTCTGGCAGGGATTTGTGGACGTCATGTCAGAGGTCCTGGAAGGGAGGGTGACTCCGAGTCCAGAAATGGCAATATTTGGGGTATCGGAAGATCCGGGGGGGAGGGGGAGGTGAGGAGAAGCCGACGTTTTGGCCTTTGCCTCCCTGGTGGCTCAGAGACAGGTTTTGTTGGGATGGAAGGATTCAGAGCCTCCAATGTCAGTGACATGGCACGGTTTCGCAGGCTGGAAAAGATTAAGTTCGCCTTGAAAGGTTCAATTCAGGGGTTCGCTCGGAGGTGGCAACTGTTCATTGATTTCTTCAAGGAAAACTGTCCGTCAGCAGTAGGAGAGGGGGGCGGGGGGGGAATGGGAGGCACAGCAGTGTAAAATAAGGATGGGGAATCTAATATACGGGTAGTTAGGAGCTCGGGCGGAGAGGGCAGTTGGGTATTTTATGGTGATGTTGTTGCGTGTGTCGGTCCGCTCGCTTGTTTAGAATGTTAAATTGTTAAACTGTGAAAATTACAAATGCTTCAATAAAATGTTTTCTAAAAAAAAAAGGAAGAGGAACCTGGGCAGTACATTCATTTTGATCGTCTGCACCCTCCCCGCCAAGGTGAGTGGGAGTGTGTCCCATCTCTGCAGGTCCTGTTATACTTCCTCCACCAGGCTGGTCAGGCTCCACTTGTGGATCCCTGTCTTGTGATGAGCGATTTGGATCCCCAGGTAGTGGAATTTGTGCCGGGCCTGTTTAAAAGGTAAACCTTCCAGCTCTGCTCCTCTCCCTTATGGGTTCACCGGGAAGATCCCGCTTTTGCTCAGGTTAAGTTTGTCACCCAAATAGGTTCCAAACTCTTTCAAAAGCCCCATAATTCATTCCATGCGGTTTGCAGGTCCGAGATGTAGAGGAGGCCATCTGCATAGAGCAAAGCTCTGTGTCTCCTCTCCGGATCCCTTTCCAGTTCTTTGCCACCCTAAGCGCGATCTCGAGTAATTTGATCGCCAGGACGAACAGTAGCGGGGATAACAGTCATCCCTGCCTTGTGCCTCTGTGCGGCTGGAAGTATTTAGAGCTGGTGGGGGGGGTTAAACGGGGGTTTCATCCAGGCAGTGAATCCTGTTCCAAGCCCGAACCGCTCCAGTACCTCTATGAGGTACTTCCGCTCAACTCTATCAAAGGTCTTTTCTCTGTCCAGGGAGAAGATCACCTCAGGTTTTCTCTCCACGGATGGGGTCATGATCACGTTCAGCAGGCGCCTGATGTTCAGATTTTTAACCTCCTTATGTCCTCTTCACAACTTACTTTCCTGCCTATCTTTGTGTTATTGAAACATAGGAGCAGGAGTTGGCCATTCAGCCCGTCGAGCCTGCTCCACCATTCAATACGATCATGGCTGATCATCCACTTCAATGTCTTTTCCCCCACACTGTCCCCATATCCCTTTGTGTTATTGGGTCTCTGTTTGTCAGTCTCTGCTTTAAACACGCTCAATGGCTGAGCTCCCACAGCTCTCTGGGGGAGAGAATTCCAAAGATTCACAACGTGTAGATCTCTGTAGATCAAACCAACATTCCATCATCTCTGCTCCTACCCCCCTCGTAGGAAGTGGCTTCCAGGTATTTCCCACTTTCTTCAAATGCAAACGAGTCAGAGAGCACAGAAAGAGGCCATCCCGCCCATTGTTCCCATGCTAGCTCTTTGAGTGAGGTATCTAATTAGTCCCATCGCCCGGCAAGTTTCTTTTCCCACAGAATCTGTCCAGTTCCCTTTTGAAAGTTACAGTTGAATTTACTTCCTGCACCTTTGTCAGGCAGTGAATCCCAACAGCTCGTTCGGTTTTAAATCTAATTATTTCATGATATACTGTGTTTGGATTTTCACACTGTATTTGAAATGGAGAGAAAATCAAGCCTCAGTCTTTATGAGTGATCTTCATGAATGGGCAGAGTGTGATATACCCAAGTTTTCAGTGCCAAGGTGCCATCCGGCAGTGCCAAGGTACCCATGTTCCCGGGGAAGGCCAGGGGTCCGCCCTGACCATTCAAGGGCTTCCAATGGCCGGGAGACCCCTCAGGTGCTGTGATGCCTGGTCCATGTCTGTGTAGACCAGTAACACTCGGCGCCCGCATGACCGCTTGCTGGGGAGCTAGTTAGATCACCGGGGGCTATTAGAGGGTCCTTCCGTTAATGGGATGGAGATTGGCCTTCATTGGAGCTCGACCTCGCCAACGGGAGTGGGCCGGTTAGATCGGAAAGCGATTAACGCTTGGCGTGGTTACCAATTCCGGACTCTCCAGCGGTCTAACCGGCTCGCCTGGCTCAATATGGCCATTAGATCATGGCTTGAGTTTTATTTGCTGTAAAAATGTAAATACTTAATTGCTGTGTATGTAAAGAATGTGCAATGAGGATAAATGTACTGGCAAGAGAGACCTTCAACCTCTGATTAGCCTCAACATTTGAAACTATGAATAAGGGATTGTATAGAATCAGATAAAGGGATAGTATGAAACAGTTCTATTGTATTCCTGTCTGAGATAGAGAAGGTGGTGTCAGGAATTGGAGATCCAATTAAATTAATCCAGTGACCAAATTGACCAATTGTCATGTTACAACAGGCCCAACTCTGACGTGAGGTAATGGTCACTTTGGGGATAAAAGTAGAGGTTCCGAAGGTCTTCCTTGCTGGCCAAGTACTGAAGATTCCCGCGGCCGAGTTCCAAGGAAATTACTGTCAAAGAAGGAGCCAGACTCCCGAGGCTGAATTCCACAAGAATTACTCTCAAAGAAGGAGCCAGAGAGGGTTACCCTTCTACAGACTGATCACCCACATGAAGTTGTAAAAGTCAATGGGCTGGATTCTCCGATCACCGCGATTGGCCGGAGAATCCACTTTTACGGCAGAAGTGGCGGCATTTTTGCGATTCTCCGCCCACTCAAAAACAGCGAACTCGAAGAGGTCACCTGAGACCCTCCCCAGATACTCCGCCCCCGATGGGTCGAGTCCCCGACTGCGTCACTCGCCTGTGCTCACACCATTAGGGGACCTCGCGTGGCAGCGGCGGACTGAGTCCAGCGTCGCCACAGTCACGGGGGGAGAGGGAACTGTTCTGCTGCCATGGGGGGCTTCAGCGGGGGACTGGTGGGGGTGGCGAGGCTGGTTACAGGGGGGCAGTGTTTGGCAGGCCGGGTCCGCTCGTGGCGGGCGCCATGTTGCGCGGCGCGGCAGCCGGCATGCACATGCGGAGCCAATGACCCGGCAATTCTGCGACCGTTCATCAGGTAAAGCCGGGCTTTACGCTGCGTGACTACAAGCCCCCCCACCGGGCGGAGGATCAGCGGTGTGGACTTGGCCGCAGGATCGGAAAATCCAGCCCAGTGTCTTAAAGTTGTTCAGTAAACTTTTCATCTCATAAACCTCTTTTGAAATTTACTATCCAGAGAATTCTGCCTTTGCCTTAATTGGTTAAAGTCTTGTCTGAACCAAAGTGAATTTATGAAATGGTAAGTTGGGGGTGGCTGAAATCAATTAAGTTCCAGATAACAAGATCTTTTAACATAAATCTTCAATTTAAAAACCTGCATTTCTATAGCACCTTTCACAACCACAGGGCGTCCCAAAGTGCTTTCCAGCCAATGAAGTACTTTTGAAGTGTAGTCACTGTTGTAATGTAGGAAACACAGCAGCCAATTTACACACAGCAAGATCCCACACACAGCAATGTGATAATGAGCAGATGATCTGGTTTTAGTGATGTTGATTGAGGGATAAATATTGACCAGGACACTGGGGATAACTCCCCTGCTCTTCTTCAAAATAGTGGCTGTGGAACTTTTACACCCACCTGGGAGGGACAGACAGGACCTCAGTTTAACATCTTATTTGAAAGTAGCTGTTCTGACAGTGCAGCACCCCCTCAGTGCTGGGACGAGGAATGTTGGATGTGATTTCTGTCCTCAGGTCCATGGAGTAGGATTTGAATCCACAACCTTCTGACTCCGAGGTGAGAGAGCTGCCCACTGAGCCACGGCTGACACTATAGACAATACAAAATTAGAAAGGGGGATATCCGGTGGCGGCCACGGTGTGAGTGGTCGCACATTTGGTGGCTCCCGCCTGTGGTGGAATATTCTGACTTTTTCCCCTTGTTAATGGGTGGATTTGTTGATTTATAAAGTTGCAGGAGGAGTGGAACAAAGAACAAAGAAATGTACAGCACAGGAACAGGCCCTTCGGCCCTCCTAGCCTGTGCCGACCATGCTGTCCGACTAAACTACAATCTTCTACACTTCCTGGGTCCGTATCCCTCTATTCCCATCCTATTCGTGTATTTGTCAAGATGCCCCTTAAATGTCACTATCGTCCCTGCTTCCACCACCTCCTCCGGTAGCGAGTTCCAGGCACTCACTACCCTCTGTGTAAAAAAACTTGCCTCGTACATCTGCTCTAAACCTTGCCCCTCTCACCTTTAACCTATGCCCCCGAGTAATTGACCCCTCTACCCTGGGGAATAGCCTCTGACTATCAACTCTGTCTATGCCCCTCAGAATTTTGTAGACCTCTGTCAGGTCGCCCCTCAACCTCCGTCGTTCCAGTGAGAACAAACTGAGTTTATTCAACCGCTCCTCATAGCTAATGCCCTCCATACCAGGCAACATTCTGGTAAATCTCTTCTGCACCCTCTCTAAAGCCTCCACATCCTTCTGGTAGTGTGCCAACCAGAATTGAACACTACACTCCAAGTGTGGCCTAACTAAGGTTCTATACAGCTGCAACATGACTTGCCAATTCTTATACTCAATGCCCCGGCCAATGAAGGCAAGCATGCCGTATGCCTTCTTGACTACCTTCTCCACCTGTGTTGCCCCTTTCAGTCACCTGTGGACCTGTACACCTAGATCTCTCTGACTTTCAATACTCTTGAGGGTTCTACCATTCACTGTATATTCCCTACCTGCATTAGACCTTCCAAAATGCATTACCTCACATTTGTCCGGATTAAACTCCATCTGCCATCTCGCCACCCAAGTCGCCAAACAATCTAAATCCTGCTGTATCCTCTGACTGTCCTCATCGCTATCTGCAATTCCACTAACCTTTGTGTCGTCTGCAAACTTACTAATCAGACCAGTTACATTTTCCTCCAAATCATTTATATATACTACAAACAGCAAAGGTCCCAGCACTGACCCCTGCGGAACACCACTGGTCACAGCCCTCCAATTAGAAAAGCATCCTTCCATTGCTACTCTCTGCCTTCTATGACCTAGCCAGTTCTGTATCCACCTTGCCAGCTCACCCCTGATCTCGTGTGACTTCACCTTTTGTACTAGTCTACCACGAGGGACCTTGTCAAAGGCCTTATTGAAGTCCATATAGACAACATCCACTGCCCTACCTGCATCAATCACCTTTGTGACCTCCTCGAAAAACTCTTATCAAGTTAGTGAGACACGACCTCCCCTTCACAAAACCATGCTGCCTCTCACTAATACGTCCATTTGCTTCCAAATGGGAGTAGATCCTGTCTCGAAGAATTCTCTCCAGTAATTTCCCTACCACTGAAGTAAGGCTCACCGGCCTGTAGTTCCCTGGATTATCTTTGCTACTCTTCTTAAACAGAGGAACAACATTGGCTATTCTCCAGTCCTCCGGGACATCACCTGAAGACAGTGAGGATCCAAAGATTTCTGTCAAGGCCTCAGCAATTTACTCTCCAGCCTCCTTCAGTATTCTGGGGTAGATCCCATCAGGCCCTGGGGACGTATCTACCTTAATATTTTTTATGACGCCCAACACCTCGTCTTTTTGGATCTCAATGTGATCCAGGCTATCTACACACCCTTCTCCAGCCTTCTCTTTGGTGAATACTGATGCAATTCGCCCATTTCCTCTGGCTCCACACATAGATTCCCTTGCCTATCCTTCAGTGGGCCAACCCTTTCCCTGGCTACCCTCTTGCTTTTTATGTACGCATAAAAAGCCTTGGGATTTTCCTTAACCCTATTTGCCAATGACTTTTCGTGACCCCTTCTAGCCCTCCTGACTCCTTGCTTAAGTTCCTTCCTACTTTCCTTATGTTCCACACAGGCTTTGTCTGTTCCCAGCCTTTTAGCCTTGACAAATTCCTCCTTTTTCTTTTTGACGAGGCCTACAAGGACAGAGGGTACCACCGGTGGATATATTTGTGGACCAGAAGTTGTCTAAAAAGAAAGGAACAGTTGGAGATAGTTGGGGTGGTGCCTGCGACACAGGAGAAGGTGGCGGACGGTCATGGACTGATCCTGCCCTCTCAATGGTCGACGGAGCAGCTGGTGGGCTTTCTGAACAAGAAGTTCACCCAGCAGAGGAAGGAGAATCTGAAGGACCTGGCTAGGGTGGTGGACCTGATTAAAAGCGGGATCGAACGTCTGGAGACAAGGCTGGAGGCCCAGAGCCAGGCGATCTGGAAGGTGGAGGAGATGGTGGGGTAGCACAAGAAGCAGCTCACTTCAATGGCAGCGGAGATGGGGTTGATGCGGGATAATCAGAGGTGGCTGCAGGAGAAAGTGGAGGACCTGGTGAATCGGTCTCGCAGGCAAAACCTGCGGATCATGGGACTCCTGGAGGGCAGCGAGGGAGCGGACGCTGGCACGTGTGAGGCTCGCTTGTTTGAGAAGTTGCTGGGTGAGGGGACATTTGAACGCCACTTGGAAGTGGATCGGGCACACAGGGCGCTGATGAGGAAGCCGCAGGGGAGCGAGACGCTGAGGGCGGTGGTGGTGCGGCTGCACCAGTTCCTGATAAGGAGCGGATCCTGAGGTCAGGCAGGTGAGGTGATGTACCTGGGAGGGCAGTGAAATCCGCGTGTACCAGGACCTGGGTGCAGAGCTGGGCAAGAGGAGAGCGGGCTTCAACAAAGTGAAGGCGGCCCTCTTTAAGAAGGGGGTGAAATAACTTCCGGATGCGGCGATGCGGAGCTAAGCCGCACGATTCGGCAGCTCCCACGATCACGGACTTTCGGGCTCTCTTGAAGAGCCCCAACGGGAATTTTTTGAAGACGTTCCGTGTGGGAAGGGGAGAGTGAGGTCCTCCTTCACTGTTTATGGATCAGACAAGAAGTGAAACGGCCAAAAAAGTGGCGTTGGAGCAACGGGAGAAGCAAGGGAAGTAAAACAAGATGGCGGCGGCCGGAGATAAAGTGGAATGTGGGCCGGAGCTGCAAGAGTTCATTAAGCGCTGTTTTGAGGAGCTGCGGAAAGAGATGCTGGCGCCTATGCGGTCGGCGATTGAAGGATTGGGGATGACCCAGAAGGCCCACGAGGTAAAGATCCAGGAGGTGCAGAAAAAAGTTAATGGGAACGAGGATGAGATCTTGGGCCTGGCGGTGAGGGTGGAGGCGCACGAGGCGCTGCACAAGAGGTGGGCGGGAAGATACGAAGACCTGGAGAACAGGTCGAGGAGAAAGAATCTTCGGATCCTGGGTCTGCTGAGGGAGTGGAGGGGGCCGATGCCAGGGCATATGCGAGCACGATGCTCGAGTCGATGATGGGCGCGGAGGCCCCTTCGAGGCCTTTGGAGCTGGATGGGGCACACCGGGTGTTGGAGAGGAGGACCAAGGCTAGTGAGCCGCCAAGGGCTATTGCGGTGAGGTTTCACCATTTCACGGACAGAGTGAGGGTCTTGAAATGGGCCAAGAAAGAGCGGAGCAGCAGCTGGGAGAATGCGGAGATCCGAATATACCCGGACTGGAGCACGGAGGTAGCAAAGAGGAGAGCGGGTTTCAACCGGGCCAAGGCGGTGCTGCACCGGAAAGGAGTGAGATTCGGAATACTGCAGCCAGCGCAATTGTGGGTCACATTCAAGGATCAACATCACTATTTGAAATGCCTGAGGAGGCTTGGACCTTTATTCAAACTGAAAAGTTGGACTCAAACTGAGGGTTTGTGAGGGTGGGGGGGGTGTTTGATGTTTGTTGCACATGGGGTGTTAATCACGCGCAGGAAACGTTCCACGGGCTGGGGGGTGGATGGGAATGGGGAAAGGGACCGGGTGAGTAGACCGTACGAGACGGCGGGCGCTGGTGCTGGAGGGAGAGGAGGCTCGGGGATGGGGGAAATGAGACAAGGCCGCGACAGGAGCTGTGGCAGAGGGGGCGGGGCAGGCTTAGGAAAGCACGGGCTTTTTCCCGCGCCAGGGAAAGACGGGGGGGGGGGGGGGGGGGGGGGGGACGGGGACGGAGGAGCGAACACTGATTGGGAGATTCCCACACGGGGGGGTCAATGTGACGGCGGGGGAAGCCGGGGTCAGCAGGCGTCAGCTGACTTACGGGAGTGCTATGGGGGGAGCAAAAGAGCTAGACACGGGTCTAGCGGGGAGGGGGGGGGGAAATAGGGTTGCTGCTGCACTGGCCGAAGGGGAATGGGACACAGAAGAGGTGGGCGGGGGTCGCCCATCTGGGGGACTGGAGGGTGATGGCGGCGCGGGCATGGGACTGGCCTAGAAAAGGAGATGGCTAGCTGGCGAGGGGGGGGGGGTGGCCCCCTCCGGCTGATAACGTGGAATCCAAGGGGCCTGAATGGGCCGGTAAAGAGGGCCCGAGTGTTTGTGCACTTAAAGGGACTGAAGGCAGACGTGGTCATGCTCCAGGAGACACATTTGAAGCTGGCGGATCAGGTCAGGTTAAGAAAGGGATGGGTAGGACAGGTATTCCATTTGGGGCTGGATGCGAAGAACAGAGGGGTGGCAATATTGGTGGGGAAGCGGGTGTCGTTTGAGGCCAAGAATATCATAGTGGACAATGGAGGTCGATACGTGATGGTGAGCGGTAAGTTGCAGGGGAGGTGTGTGGTATTGGTAAATGTATACACCCCGAACTGGGACGATGCCGGATTCATGAAGCGCATGTTGGGGCGCATTCCGGACCCGGAGGTAGGAAGCTTGATAATGGGCGGGGATTTTAATACGGTGTTGGACCCAGCACTGGCTCGCTCCAGATCTAGGACCGTAAAGAGGCCGGCTGCGGCCAAGGTGCTTAGGGGGTTTATGGATCAGATGGGGGGAGTGGCCCCGTGGAGGTTTGCCAGGCCGCAGGCCAGGGAATTTTCTTTTTTCTCCCACGTGCACAAAGCCTACTCCCGGATAGATTTTTTTGTTCTGGGCAGGGCGCTGATCCCGAAAGTGGAGGGAACGGAGTATTCGGCCATAGCCATTTCAGATCACGCCCCGCACTGGGTGGAACTGGAGTTGGGAGAGGAGAGGGACCAATGCCCGTTGTGGCGGTTGGATGTGGGACTGCTGGCAGATGAGGCGGTGTGTGGGAGGGTGAGGGGGTGTATTGAAAGGTACTTGGAGGCCAGCGACAATGGGGAGGTGCGGGTGGGGGTGGTATGGGAGGCGCTGAAGGCGGTGATCAGGGGAGAGCTAATCTCCATCAGGGCTCATAGGGAGAAGATAGAGGGCATGGAAAGGGAGAGGTTAGTGGGGGAGATTTCAAGAGTGGACAGGAGATACGCAGATGCCCCTGAAGAGGAATTACTTAGGGAAAGGCGACGCCTCCAGATGGAGTTTGACCTGTTGACCACAGGGAAGGCAGAGGCACAGTGGAGGAAAGCGCAGGGGGCAACGTACGAGTATGGGGAGAAGGCGAGTCGGATGCTGGCACACCAGCTCCGTAAGAGGATGGCAGCGAGGGAAATAGGTGGAGTCAAGGATGGAAGGGGAGCTACGGTGCGGAGTGCGACAAAAGTAAATAAGGCATTCAAGGCCTTCTATGAGGAGCTGTACAGATCCCAGCCCCCAGCGGGGGAAGAGGGGATGAGACGATTCTTGGACCAACTGAGGTTCCCGAGGGTGGAGGAGCAGGTGGCGGCTGGTTTGGGGGCATCAATTGGGTTGGAGGAGCTGAGCAAAGGTCTGGGGAGTATGCAGGCAGGGAAGGCCCCGGGACCGGACGGGTTCCCGGTTGAGTTCTGTAGGAAGTACGTAGACCTGTTGGCCCCGTTGCTAGTGAGGACTTTAAATGAGGCAAGGGAGGGAGGGACCCTGCCCCCGACAATGTCGGAGGCCACCATCTCTTTGATCCTGAAGCGGGACAAGGACCCACTGCAATGTGGGTCGTACAGGCCGATCTCGCTCCTCAACGTGGATGCTAAGTTGCTGGCAAAAGTGCTGGCTACGAGGATCGAGGACTGTGTCCCGGGGTGATTCACGAGGACCAGACAGGATTTGTAAAGGGCAGGCAGTTAAATACCAATGTGCGGAGGCTCCTAAACGTGATAATGATGCCATCGGTGGAGGGAGAGGCGGAGATAGTGGCAGCTATGGACGCGGAGAAGGCCTTTGACCGAGTAGAGTAGGAGTACCTCTGGGAAGTGCTGCGTAGGTTTGTGTTCGGGGGAGGGTTTATTAGTTGGGTTAAGCTCCTTTACAGAGCCCCGGTGGCGAGTGTGGTTACAAATCGGCGGAGGTCGGAGTATTTTCGGCTGTATCGTGGGACGAGGCAGGGGTGCCCCCTGTCCCCCCTGTTGTTTGCATTAGCAATTGAACCCTTGGCCATGTCATTAAGGGAGTCTAGGAAATGGAGGGGGGTGGTCCGAGGGGGAGAGGAGCATCGAGTGTCGCTTTATGCAGACGACCTGTTGCTGTATGTGGCAGATTCAGTGGAGGGGATGGTGGAGGTCATGCAGACTCTAAGGGAGTTTGGGGATTTTTCGGGCTATAAGCTTAATGTAGGGAAGAGTGAGCTTTTTGTAGTACAGTCAGGAGACCAGGAAAGGGGGATAGACGATCTACCGCTGAGGAGGGCGGAAAGGAGCTTTCGGTACCTGGGGATCCAAATAGCTATGAGTTGGGGGGCCCTACATAAACTGAATCTGACGAGGCTGGTGGAGCAGATGAAGGAGGACTTCAAACGATGGGACATGTTGCCGCTCTTGCTAGCGGGTAGAGTGCAGTCGGTCAAAATGGTGGTCCTCCTGAGGTTTCTTTTTGTGTTCCAGTGCCTTCCAATTGTAATCACCAAGGCCTTTTTTAAGAGGGTAGGCAGGAGTATGATTGGTTTTGTGTGGGCGAATAAGACCCCGAGGGTAAGGAGAGGGTTTCTGGAGCGCAGTAGGGACCGAGGAGGGTTGGCGCTGCCGAATCTGGGTGGCTACTACTGGGCAGCAAATGTGGCAATGATCCGTCAGTGGGTGATGGAGGGAGAGGGGGCGGCATGGAAGAGGTTGGAGATGGCGTCCTGCAAAGGAACGAGCCTGGGGGCGCTGGTGACGGCACCGCTGCCGCTCTCGCCGACAAGGTACAGCACGAGTCCGGTGGTGGCGGCAACGCTAAAGATCTGGGGGCAGTGGAGCCGACACAGGGGTGCAATGGGAGCCTCGGTGTGGTCCCAGATCAGGGGTAACCATCGGTTTGTCCCAGGGAGGATGGACGGGGGGTTTCAGAGCTGGCATCGAGCAGGGATTAGAAGAATGGGGGACCTGTTCATTGATGGGACGTTTGCGAGCCTAGGGGCACTGGAGGAGATGTTTGGGCTACCCCCGGGAAATGCTTTCAGATACATGCAGGTGAGGGCGTTTGTGAGGCGACAGGTGAGGGAATTCCCATTGCTCCCGGCACAGGAGATTCAAGATAGGGTGATCTCGGGTGTATGGGTCGGAGAGGGCAAGGTGTCGGCGATATACCAGGAGAGGAAAGAAGAGGGGGAGGCCTTGGTAGAGGAGCTGAAGGGTAAATGGGAGGAGGAGCTGGGGGAGGAGATTGAGGAGGGGCTATGGGCTGATGCCCTAAGTAGGGTTAATTCCTCCTCCTCGTGTGCCAGGCTTAGCCTAATACAATTTAAGGTGGTTCATAGAGCGCACATGACGGGGGCGAGGCTGAGTAGGTTCTTTGGGGTGGAGGACAGATGTGGGAGGTGCTCAGGAAGACCGGCAAACCATGTCCATATGTTTTGGTCATGCCCGGCACTGGAGGGGTTCTGGAGGGGAGTGGCGGGAACAGTATCTAAGGTGGCGAATGTCCGGGTCAAACCAAGCTGGGGGCTAGCAATATTTGGAGTAGTGGACGAACCGGGAGTGCAGGAGGCGAAAGAGGCCGGCATTCTGGCGTTTGCGCCCCTAGTAGCCCAGCGAAGGATCTTGCTAATGTGGAAGGAGGCGAAGCCCCCCAGCATGGAGGCCTGGATAAATGATATGGCAGGATTTATCAAGTTGGAGAGGATAATGTTTGCCTTGTGAGGGTCTGCGCAGGCGTTCTACAGGCGGTTTCAACCGTTCCTAGACTATCTCGCGGAGCGTTAGATGAAGGTCGGTCAGCAGCAGCAGCAACCGGGGGGGGGGGGGGGGGGGGGGGGGGATGTCTGGGGGGTCTTTGAGCAAGAAAATACATGAAGGATCTGGAAAACTGACATGTACGGGAGGAATCCAATGTACAAAGCTCTGTAACATATCGTTTTACCATGTTCATGTCTTGCTATGTGCGCTTTCTTTCTTTCTGTTACGGGGGGGGGGGGGAGGTTTTGTTTATAAGGGTGAAAAATTGTGTTAAAAATCTTAATAAATATATTTTTTAAAAAAGAAGGGGGTGAATTTCGGTATGCTGTACCCGGCGGGCCTGTGGGTGACCTATAAGGGTCGGGAGCTGTACTTTGGGATGCCGGAGGAGGCGATGGAATTTGTCAGTGACAATGAACTGGCAGGAGAAGGAGGACACTGAATGTTTGAGGAGATGATCGCTTTCTGTTTGTTTTTGTATTGTGTTTGGGACCATTGCTCGGAATCTGTTCTTGTTCTTTTCTTTGTGTTGGGTGGGTGTTGTTAAGTTTGCACTGGGAGGATGTTTGAGCGGAGGGGAGGGGAATCAGTGGGGTGTAAGATGCTAGGTGCCATGGGTGGGGGCTACCAGGCTTGCTGGGTGGACTAGCTCACGGAAGCACAGTGGGGGGTGAGCAGGTGGTTAGTGTGTTGATGGGGTTTGGTGTTGTTATTTTGTGATGGGGGAGAGGGGGAGGTAGTGCTGACAGGGGAGGGGTTTCTAGAAGGTGGTAGGGGAGGGGTTTCTAGAAGGTGGTAGGGGAAGGGTCAATGACGGTGGGTGCCTGAAGGTGGGCCTGAGGTGAGAGGTACCTGCCCTCCCGACCCGGCTGATTACATGGAACGTGAGAGATATGAATGGGCCGGTCAAGAGGGCCAGTTTGTTTGCACATTTAAAGAGTCTAATGGCGGACATAGCTCTGTTACAGGAGACACATATGAAGTTTGGGGATCAGACTAGGCTGAGGAAAGGGTGGGTAGGGCAGGTATTCCATTCAGGATTAGATTCTAAGACGAGGGTTGTGGCAATTTTGATGAACAAACGGTGGCGTTCGAAGAGGCTGACTTTGGGGGGGAGGTATCTGATGGTGAGTGGGAAATTGGAGGGGATGCTGTTGGTGTTGGTGAATATTTGTGCTCCGAACTAGGACGATGTGGAGTTTATGAGGTGGGTGTTGGGGAAGATCCCTGATCTGGACTCGGATCAGTTGATAATGGGGGGGATTTGGACCCAAGGCTGGATCGGTCGAGTTCGGGGTCGATGAGGGTGTCGGCGGTAGCGAAGGAGCTGAGGGGGTTTCTGGAGAACATGGGGAGGTGGGGGGGGGGGGTCTGTGGAGGTTTGGTAGGCCGAGGGCAAAGGAATTTTTGTTCTTTTCACATGTACACAGGGTGTACTCCAGAATTGACTTTTTGGTCCTGTTGGTGGGGCGAGTCGATGTGGAGTAGTCAGCGATTGTTGCATTGCAGCGATTGTTGCATTGGATCATGCGCTGCATTGGGTTGGCTTGCGGGTGAATAAGGGAGGGGACCAGTGCCCACAATGGAGGCTAGATGTGGGGCTTTTGACAGATGAGGAGGTTTGTGAGTGGGTGAGGGAGGCCATTAGGGGGTTTGTGCAGCGAAACGACACAGGGGAGGTCTCGCGGCCACTTTGCGGGAAGCATTGAAGGCAGTAGTGAAGGGGGAGTTTATCTAGATACGGGCGCACAGGGGGAAGGCAGTGCGGCTGGAGATGGAAAGGCTAGTGGAGGTGATCCTGCAGGTGGACAGGAGGTATTCGGAGGCCCCGGAGGTGGGGCTGTTGAAGGAGCGGCAGAAGCTGCAGATGGAGATCGGATTGTTAGCCACAGGGAAGGCGGGTGGGGCAGCTGAGAAGGGCGAGAGGGACGGTTCATGAATATGGGGAGAAAGCGAGCAGGATGCTGGCGCACCAGCTGAGGAAGCAGGAGGCAGCGAGAGAGATCAGGAAAGTGAAGGACGGGAGGAAATGGGTAGTGGGGGAGGGGGTCGTGTGGGAGCGGGTGGAGGCAGCCTTGTGTAAGGTCTCGCGTTTAGGGGCACTGTTAAAGGCACCTTTGCCGTTCTCACCGACCAGGTACTCCACAAGCCCTGAGGGTGTGGGGACAATGGCGGCAGCACATGGGGCTGGAGGGGGCGTCAGTGTGGGCACCGATATGTGGTAACCACTGGTTTGCTCCAGGGGGGCTGGATGGGCGTTTCGGGGGTGGGAGTGGGCGGGGATGGAGCGATTTTGAGGATTTGTTTATAGATGGTGGCTTTCCGTGTTTGGGAGAGTTGGAGGAGGAGTTTGAACAGCCTGCTGGGAATTGGTTTGGCTACTTGACGGTGAGGGACTTTGTGCGGAGGCAGGTTTCAACCTTTCCGTACCCACCGCCCCAGGGGCTACAGGGTAAGGGAGTGTCAAAAGCGGGAGTGGTGGAGGGGAAGGTATCGGAATAAAGAACAGATAAACGCTAGATGTGATATATGTAAGAAATATAGAAGAACGCCATCCCAACCCATAGAGAGTATGCCCTCAGTGAAAGATTTTAATGAAGTTGTAGCCGTGGACCTTATGGTGAGGGATAAAGAAAAGAACATTTTCATTCACACTTTGTCAACTTGGCAACTAAGTAGGGTCAGTCGATAATTCTACACAGTAAAGAAAAGAAAATAATTGTGGACAAACAAGACCGGACGGCAGCTTTGGTGTTTTAGAGGCTAAGCACTGAAATGAACGATCCTAAAATTGAAGAAACTATTGCAGCAAACAAAACTTTGGCAAAATTAAAATTGGAGAATTGTGTTTTGAAATTCCCATCTTTAAGTAAGATTAGACAATGGAAACTGATTGTTTACAGGGACACATCTTATGCTAATCTCTGTGATGGCTTTTTGAGTGCAGGAGGATTTATAGTTTTCCTCCAGGGGGAGAAAGATGAATGTTGCCCTTTGACACGGGAAACTAAAATGATAAGAAGAGTGGTAAAAAGTACATTGGCAGCAGAGACACTTGTCTTTGTGGAGGCAGTAGATATGGCATTTTTTATATCCAAGATCCTGGCAAACATTTTCAATGGAACAGGACATTATGGGAACAATACATATAGAGTGTCACATAGACAATAGATATAGAGTGTCACATAGACAATATGTCCCTTTGGGAGAATGTCCTCTCTGCAAAAAGCTTCAATGAAAAGAGACTGCAGATTAACATAGCGATCCTAAAACAGATGCTCGAGAACAGGGAGATTGACAAGATCAAGTGGTGTTGATAGCAGTTCCATTTATCTGACTGTCTGACATGAAAAGGGGAAAGTTTGAAGAAGTTATTAGAAATTGTTAAAGAGGGGAGTCTTTTCCCTTAAGGAAGAGAATGTGAGGGTGGATATTAAAAAAAAATGTTTTAAGAACAAGGAATAGGGTGCATTTATTGTCAAAACGAAAATAGATACATTTGTATAATTTGTTGTGGTAATTTACATCAAACTTAGAAATTATTATTTGCAAATCTGTTAGGAAAGAGTTAATGTTCCCCAGTGCTTAAATTTAGTTGCTTAATCGACCACATTGTTTGAGAGATTGCAAATATGTGTAAAGGGGATACAGGTGGAGGAGAAGTGATTGTAGAACACAATAAAATTGGAGTTGAAGAAGACTTGCTTTCTAGTTCTTATCACAGAGGTTCCACCTGAGTTTAACACCGATGTCTCAGCAGGTGGGATGACCGAGCAAATCCCTTACCACACTTAAAACAGGTGAACAATCTCTGCCCGGTGTGAATTCGCTGGTGTATCCGCAGGTTGGATGAATCCCTGAATCCCTTCCCACATTCAGAGCAGGAGAACGGCCTCTCCCCAGTATGAACTCGCTGGTGTCTCAAGAGGCTGGATAAATGACTGAATCTCTTGTCACACACTGAGCAGGAGAACGGCCTCTCCCCACTGTGAATTCGCTGGTGTCTCACCAACGCGGAAGAATCTCTAAATCCCGTCCCACATTCAGAACAGGTGAATGGCCTCTCCCCAGTGTGAATTCGTTGATGCATTTGCAGTTTGGTCAGCTGAATAAATCCCTTCCCACACTCAGTGCAGGTGAATGGCCTCTCTCCGGTGTGAACTCGCTGGTGTTCCAGCAGGTTGGATGACCATCTAAAACTCTTTGTGCAATGAGAGCAGCTGAATTGTCTCTCCCCAGTGTGAACTCGCTGGTGCGTCAGCAGGTTGGATAACTGAGCGAATTCCTTCCCACACTCAGAGCAGATGAACGGACGCTCCCCAGTATGAACTCGCTGATGCTTCTGCAGGGTGGATGAATGTTTGAATCCCTTCCCACACTCAGTGCAGTTGAACGGCCTATCCTCGGTGTGAGTGCGCTGGTGTCTCAGCAGGTGGGATGACCGACTGAATCTCGCCTCACACTCAGAGCAGTTGAATGGTCTGTCACTCGTGTGAACTCGCCGGTGTGTCAGAAGGTGGGATGAATTTGTGAATCCCTTCCCACACACAGCACAGGTGAATGGCCTCTCCCCAGTGTGACTGCGTCGATGAATTTCCAGCTTTGATGGTGATATGAATCTCTTCCCACATTCCCCACATTTCCATGGTTTCCCCATGGTGCAGGTGTTCTTGTGGCTCTCCATGTTCAACAATTAACTGAAGTGTCCACACACAGAACTTGTGGATGGTCTTTCCCTGCTCCAAAGGGTAATGGTTTTTTCAAGCTGTGTAACTGCTTAAAGCTGGAATTCTCACACTCGGGTGTGTGTGTCTCGGTACTTTCCCAGTCACACTGATGTTCAAAAACTTCTGAATCAGACAAACATTCCTGATGAGTTGCGTGACTCTTTCAGATCTTGATGAAAAATTTTGGTCTCCATTTCCTGTCTGAAAATTCTCTCCTTCTGATATCCTGCAAAAGGAGTTTACAAAATTCATCACTGTGAGTAGAGGATAGAAATTTAGAACAGGCAATTCTAGTTTTTGTGGAACATTCAGTCCTCTCATTCCCCAAAAGTAAATCTCCATCCAACACACTCTCCCTCCATTCTCATTCTGTTACATCTAATATACACCCTCCCAATCCTCCTAAAGGAGTGATTCATAGCCTGGAGACAGACACACAAAAATCTTAATATAGGCTTTACGTTATATGTTGTGTTGCCCTATTATGTATTTTCTTTTCTTCCCATGTATTTAATGATCTGTTGAGCTGCTCGCAGAAAAATACTTTTCACTGTACCTCGGTACACGTGACAATAAACAAATCCAATCCAATCCAATACAGATATATTTCTATGTACATCATGAGCTGCACAACAGATTTTGAGATACAGGACTGTATATCCTAATTAGAGATATAGTGCGGGTGTGAGGAAGAACTTTATTTAGACATTGAGTGGGCAAAATCTAAAAATCACTTTGTACGCCAGTGGTGGCGGTGAATAAGAATAATTTCAAACTGAAATTGGACGTGCAATTAATCTTGCAGGAGAACGGGGCTATAGTGGGGAATGGAACTGACTGGATTGTTGTACCCAAATTCGGCATAGGCTCTGGTTACTGGATGGACCCTGCCTGTGCCACAATGAATCGACGCCTGGAAATATATAATGTAGCTACAGTAGAATATTACAAGACTAAAAATAATAATAAATATCCTTAATTACAGAACCATCAATAATCTATCTAATCTGTATCATATAACACTAGACATATCTCTGTCCGATATGAATTTACTGTCCCCCTTAAATGTCAGCCCTTTAATTGTGAACATTAGGAAAGAGACCATCCTTTTTAGCCGGACAAATAAATGTGTCAAGCTGAGGGAGCAAAGGTCTTTAAGAGAGAGAGAGAGAGAGACCTGGACCAACCTTTCCAGAGTCTGCACCATCCCTGGATTCACTTCCTTTCCCTTCAGTTGCTGCAAGTGACCAATTGAAGGTCAGAATGAGAAAAGAAATGGAAAGGGGGAGAAAAGAAATGGAAAGGGGGAGAAAAGAAAGTGTGTTACTCACAAATGTTGGAGACAGGAGGCGATTTCAGTCTGTGTGAAGCTCAATCCCGTTCTGATTGGCTGGAGGTCAAAAGTCCTTCCGGTGCTCTGACTCTTGCCATTGGTCAATACCTCAGTAGGAATGTCAAGGGCGAGCTCGCCTCCGCAACTTCCCCTTTCCTTGGACATGCGCAGTCCTCGGCCGATGGGAATGGGAAATCATCGAGCGGCTTCTCGCTCTGGCCGGAGCCGTCACCCGGTTGCTTGGAAACCTTGTTTTGCGAGGTGTCAGGGGAGCGGAACATTGGCTGGCGGGCGGCGGGGGCTCAGCCGCGCTGGGCCTGCGCATTGGAACCCAGAGACGTCATCAAGGAGCAACATGATTCCAATTGGCTGATTCAGGCAGGGCTAGATTGTGACGTCACACTGCGGAGGTTGGACAATGAGTTTCAGATTAAAGCTCCCTCTTCTGGGCAACATCTGGGAGCAAATCAATGTCTCCCCCTTTCCATTTCTTTTCTCACTCTGGTCAGACATTGATGACTTTAATAGGGCAGGTCTCTGGAAAGGTTGGTTCTCTCTTAATGACATTGTGATACTTGAGTGAGAGTGTTCCTGTGCACTGACTGTGCAAAGAATTTAACCAGTTACACAGCCTGAAAAACATCACACCATTCACAGCAGGGAGAGACAGCACACGTGTTCTGTGTTTGTCTGGCCTTGAGCTCATCTTGGAATTTGAGTGACACAAGAACGTTTGCACCATGGAGAAACCTTGGAAATGTGGAGACTGTGGGAATGGATTCATATCCCCATCTCATCTTGGAATTCATCGACGCAGTCACACTGGGGAGAGGCCGTTCACTTGCTTTGTGTGTGGGAAGGGATTCATTCATTCATCCCACCTAGTGAGACACCAGCGAGTTCACACTGGAAAGAGGCCATTCTCCTGCACTGAGTGTGGGAAGGAATTTGTAGCTTTATCTGGCCTGCTGACACATCAGCGGGTTCACACTGGAGATAAACCATACCCCTGCTCTCTGTGTGGAAAGGGCTTCAGTCAGTTATCTCACTTACAGATACACCACAGAGTTCATACTGGAGAGAGGCCATACACCTGCTCTCTATGTGAGAAGGGATTCAGTCAGTTATCTCACTTGCAGACACACCAGCGAGTTCACACTGAGGAGAAGCCGTTCATCTGCTCGGAATGTGGGAAGGAATTCAATGATCCATCTAACCTGCGGACCCACCAGCGAGTTGACACTCGGGAGAGGCCGTTCACCTGCTCTGAGTGTGGGTAGCGATTCACTCAGTCATCTCACCTGCTGAGGCACCAACGAATTCACAAGTGATGACGGGGGTTGGATTCTGCTGTTAATCACAACCAGGACTGAACGATGTTCATTTTGAAAGTTGATGAAGTCGGAGGGTTTCTTTTTGTTGGACTGGTCCTTCCCTCAATTTTCTTCCAGTGGGCTGATGCTCTTTGAGCCTGGGAGAGCACATTTCCACTGAAATGATCCCTAAAATCGGATGAAGGACATTTATTTTATCCTGGAGAGTAAATAATGATTTCCTACCACTACAGGTAGATCTGCCCAGAGGGCAGATTATCGACTTCTCTCGGAAAAATTAAGCTGTCAGCAGTGGGAGGGGCAGGGGCGGGGGCGGGGTGGGGGGGTGGGGGTGGGGGGAGGTGAGGGGGAACTGGGATTTGGGTGTCGTTGATGTAAACCATGTCGACTAGGGCTTTGTTGGTTGGGTGTGTGTTCATTTTGTTATTTTATTATCTTGTTAAAATTGTTACAATTCTAATATAAATGCCTCAATACAAATATATATATATATATATATTTTTAAACTACAGGTAGATCTAAAATTTGTCACTTTTCCATTTGTTGTCCGGTGAATTATCAGATACTTTGACCAGTTTATTATTAAATATTTTACCCAGTTGTCCTTACTTATGAGACAAACAAAGGACAAAACAGATTCATGGGTTCACCCAATTTTATTCACAATTCTCTGATTGTTTTGCTGTTCTTCTGTTTTATTTGGGCATTACAATCTTCAACAGCACTCACACTGAATATGACTCAGACTCACAGCTGAGCTCCAGGTATTACCCGCACTTCGTGAAGTAAGCTGGCCAGGCCACGATCACTCAATGTGGATACCTTCTTCTCTGAGCTCGGAGCCCAGGGTCCCTTCTTCTTGTGATAGTTGTGCCTGGGAGATTCCCAGGTTGTCACTCGCGACAGGTTTCAATGTTCCTTCTTCTATACCAGTTCTGCTAGCACTGAGTTGTAAGTACACACCCACATCTGGCCTGAGTTCTATTGTCCCATCCAGACTTAAACTCAGAAATAGGAATAAACAGGATACTCCTGTTCACCCAGGGTGATTCAAACAAGATCCATTGTCCTCTGAAACACTCTTGGCTGACCAGCTATTAGTCCATTATGGAGTCTGATATCGTTTGCATGCTGTAAAGTTGATTACTTCTGCCTCGTAGTTAATTAGGTATTCATAATATGTTTTTTTTGCCCTTTTGTGTAAAACTGTTAACTACTGTAAGTGGAATCACAAAGTTCCATATAGTGTAATGAATTTCTGTACTGACCTGGGTGCTCTGGCAGATGTCCAGTATCGAATTTAGCCAGGGCCTTATTTGGCAGTTCCTATTTTTCGGCCTATGTGTGTTTTTCTTCCTTGTCAGCCTGTTCCCAGTATCACATTTCCCCCTTTGATCCCATAAATATAAACGTATGGGGCCACTAGTTTGGGCAACTGTATTTCCCAGTGTGAGTCGAAGATACATCATTTCTTTACATTATTCAAAACGTATTCAATTACATACTTAGTTACAGTTATTAAAAGCTTGTTTAATTATGTATTTTTATATTTAGAAACAAATCCCTACGTCTCATTACCTATTCCACATTGAATCTCTCTTCCATTTGCCTTTTTCCATCTCTTAAACCTAATTATCATTGAAGCTTGATGTATAGTTACAAGAACAACAGCAATAACAAAATGCAATGTGACCTGTATCCAAGGTGTATGTCCATATTAGAGCCCCAATCCCAAATATTGTCCGACCAAGTTGTCTCCTTTGTCTGCTTGATGTTATTATTAATCTCCTCAGTTTCCTGTTCTACCTGAACATGTGTCTTGTAGACCCTTTTTTATATAATAAACATTTTATTGAGGTAGTTCTGGTATTACAACAACAACAAAATAAACAATGTACATGAATCTATAAACATAGTGCAAAAGATGTCTCCCTCCCTTACAGGTCCCACCTTTATTAACCCCCTACTCTAAACTAACCTAACCCCACCTCCTGCTGACGATTAATTTTCCGCAAAGAAATCGACGAATGGTTGCCACCTCCGGGCGAACCCTAACATTGACCCTCTCAAGGCGAACTTGGTTTTCTCCAAACAGAGAAAGCTAGCCATGTCCGCTAGCCAGGTCTCCGACTTTGGGGGCTTGGAGTCCCTCCATGCTAATAGTATCTGTCTCCGGTAATTACGCTAGCGGGGGGTCTAGCAGGGGGGGGGGGGGGGAGGGGGGAATTACTGGGTTGCTGCTGCTGGGGAAAGGGGGGAGTGGGGACGGGAAAGGATGGGCGGGGGGGCACCGTCTGGGAGAGATACAGCTGCGTGGGAACTGGGTGAGAAGCTGGAAAAAGATGATGGCTAACCGGCAAGGGGAGGGGTGGGGGGGGGGGGTGGGAAGCCCCCCAACTCGGCTGATCACGTGGAACGTGAGGGGGCTTAACGGGCCGATAAAGAGGGCACGAGTACTCGCACACCTTAAGAAACTTAAAGCAGATGTGGTTATGCTACAGGAAACGCACCTGAAACTGATAGACCAGGTTAGGTTGCGCAAAGCATGGGTGGGGCAGGTGTTCCATTCGGGGCTGGATGCGAAAAACAGGGGGGTGGCTATATTAGTGGGGAAGCGGGTAATGTTCGAGGCGAAGACTATAGTGGCGGATAACGGGGGCAGATACGTGATGGTGAGTGGCAAATTACAGGGAGAGATGGTGGTTTTGGTAAACGTGTATGCCCCGAACTGGGACGATGCCAACTTTATGAGGCGAATGCTAGGACGCATCCCAGACCTAGAGACCGGAAAGCTGATAATGGGGGGAGACTTTAACACGGTGTTGGAACCAAGGCTGGATAGGTCGAAGTCCAGGACTGGTAGGAGGCCGGCAGCAGCCAAGGTGCTTAAGGATTTTATGGAGCAGATGGGAGGGGTGGACCCGTGGAGATTCAGTAGACCTAGGAGTAAGGAGTTCTCGTTTTTCTCCTATGTCCATAAAGTCTATTCACGCATAGACTTTTTTGTGTTGGGTAGGGCATTGATCCCGAGGGTGAGGGGAACGGAATATACGGCTATAGCCATTTCGGATCATGCCCCACACTGGGTAGACTTGGAGATAGGGGAGGAAACAAGAGGGCGCCCACCCTGAAGAATGGACATGGGACTAATGGCGGATGAGGGGGTGTGCCTAAGGGTGAGGGGATGCATTGAAAAGTACTTGGAACTCAATGACAATGGGGAGGTTCAGGTGGGAGTGGTCTGGGAGGCGTTGAAGGCGGTGGTTAGGGGGGAGCTGATATCAATAAGGACACATAAAGGGAAGCAGGAGAGTAAGGAACGGGAGCGGTTGCTGCAAGAACTTTTGAGGGTGGATAGACAATATGCGGAAGCACCGGAGGAGGGACTGTACAGGGAAAGGCAAAGGCTGCATGTGGAATTTGACTTGCTGACTACAGGCACTGCAGAGGCACAATGGAGGAAGGCGCAGGGTGTACAGTATGAATATGGAGAGAAGGCGAGCAGATTGCTGGCACACCAATTGAGGAAAAGGGGAGCAGCGAGGGAAATAGGGGGGGTGAGGGACGAGGAAGGAGAGACGGAGCGGGGAGCGGAGAGAGTGAACGAAGTGTTCAAGACATTTTATAAAAAATTGTATGAAGCTCAACCCCCGGATGGGAGGGAGAGAATGATGGATTTTTTGGATCGGCTGGAAATTCCCAAGGTGGAAGAGCAGGAAAGGGTGGGACTGGGAGCACAGATCACGGTAGAAGAAGTGGTGAAAGGAATTAGGAACATGCAGACGGGAAAGGCTCCGGGACCGGACGGATTCCCAGTTGAATTTTACAGAAAATATTTGGACTTGCTCGCCCCGCTACTGACGAGGACCTTTAACGAGGCAAAGGAAAGGGGACAACTGCCCCCGACTATGTCAGAAGCAACGATATCGCTTCTCTTAAAGAAGGAAAAGGATCCGCTACAATGCGGGTCCTGCAGACCAATTTCCCTCCTCAATGTGGATGCCAAGGTCCTGGCCAAGGTAATGGCAATGAGAATAGAGGAATGTGTCCCGGGGGTGGTTCATGAGGACCAAACTGGGTTTGTGAAGGGGAGACAGCTGAACACGAATATACGGAGGCTGTTAGGGGTAATGATGATGGCCCCACCAGAGGGTGAAACGGAGATAGTAGTGGCGATGGATGCCGAGAAAGCATTTGATAGAGTGGAATGGGATTATCTGTGGGAGGTGTTGAGGAGATTTGGGTTTGGAGAGGGGTATGTTAGATGGGTGCAGCTGTTGTATAGGGCCCCAGTGGCGAGTGTGGTCACGAATGGACGGGGATCGGCATATTTTCGGCTCCATAGAGGGACAAGGCAGGGACGTCCTCTGTCCCCATTACTGTTTGCACTGGCGATTGAGCCCCTGGCGATAGCGCTGAGAGGTTCCAAGAGATGGAGGGGAATACTTAGGGGAGGAGAAGAACACCGGGTATCTTTATATGCGGATGATCTGCTACTATATGTGGCGGATCCAGCGGAGGGGATGCCAGAAATAATGCGGATACTTGGGGAGTTTGGGGATTTTTCAGGGTATAAATTGAACATGGGGAAGAGTGAGCTGTTTGTGGTGCATCCAGGGGAGCAGAGTAGAGAAATAGAAGACCTACCGTTGAGGAAGGTAACAAGAGACTTTTGTTACCTGGGGATCCAGATAGCTAAGAATTGGGGCACATTGCACAGGCTAAATTTGACGCGGTTGGTGGAACAGATGGAGGAAGATTTCAAGAGATGGGATATGGTAGCATTGTCAATGGCAGGGAGGGTGCAGGCGGTTAAGATGGTGGTCCTCCCGAGATTCCTCTTTGTGTTTCAGTGCCTCCCGGTGGTGATCACGAAGTCTTTTTTCAAAAGGATAGAAAAGAGTATCATGGGTTTTGTTTGGGCCGGGAAGACTCCGAGAGTGAGGAAGGGATTCTTACAGCGTAGTAGGGATAGGGGGGGGGCTGGCACTACCGAGCCTAAGTGAGTATTATTGGGCCGCTAATATTTCAATGGTGAGTAAGTGGATGGGAGAGGAGGAAGGAGCGGCGTGGAAGAGATTAGAGAGGGCGTCCTGTAGGGGGACCAGCCTGCAGGCTATGGTGACAGCCCCATTGCCGTTCTCACCAAGGAACTATATCACGAGTCCGGTGGTGGTAGCTACACTGAAGATTTGGGGACAGTGGAGACGACATAGGGGAAAGACCGGAGCATTGGGGGGGGTCCCCGATAAGAAACAACCATAGGTTTGCCCCGGGGGGAATGGATGGGGGATATGGAATGTGGCAAAGAGCAGGTATAACGCAATTGAAAGATCTATTTGTGGATGGGAAGTTCGCGAGTCTGGGAGCGCTGACTGAGAAATATGGGTTGCCCCAAGGGAATGCATTCAGGTACATGCAATTGAGGGCTTTTGCGAGGCAACAGGTGAGGGAATTCCCGCAGCTCCCGACATAAGAGGTGCAGGACAGAGTCATCTCGAAGAAATGGGTGGGGGATGGTAAGGTGTCGGATATATATAGGGAAATGAGGGATGAAGGGGAGACTATGGTGGACGAACTAAAAGGGAAATGGGAAGAAGAGCTAGGGGAGGAGATCGAGGAGGGGCTGTGGGCAGATGCCCTAAACAGGGTAAACCCGTCGTCCTCGTGCGCCAGGCTAAGCCTGATTCAGTTTAAGGTATTACACAGGGCACATATGACTGGAACACGGCTCAGTAAATTTTTTGGGATGGAGGATAGGTGTGCGAGGTGCTCGAGAAGCCCAGCGAATCATACCCATATGTTTTGGTCATGCCCGGCACTACAGGGGTTTTGGATGGGGGTGACAAAGGTGCTTTCGAAAGTAGTAGGAGTCCGGGTCGATCCAAGCTGGGGGTTGGCTATATTTGGGGTTGCACAAGAGCCGGGAGTGCAGGAGGCGAGAGAGGCCGATGTTTTGGCCTTTGCGTCCCTAGTAGCCCGGCGCAGGATATTGCTAATGTGGAAAGAAGCCAAGCCCCCGGGGGTGGAGACCTGGATAAATGATATGGCGGGGTTCATAAAGTTAGAGCGGATTAAGTTCGTCCTAAGGGGGTCGGCTCAAGGGTTTACCAGGCGGTGGCAACCGTTCGTCGAATATCTTGCGGAAAGATAGATGGGGGAAAAAAGAAGGCAGCAGCAGCAGCCCAGGAATTGGGGGTGGGGGGGGGGGAGGGGGTTGGTGGCCTGAGACAAGGCAGTTGCTAATTAGGGCTAGTTTTTATTTTTGTTATTTAATATTTATTTATTTGTTGTTGTTTTCTTTTGTTCTTGTTTAAATAAAAAAGGTCATTATTATCTGTATTGTTATAATGTTGTGTAAAGGATGCACAATGTACTGTGTTGGTTGACCAAAAATTTTCAATAAAATATTATTTAAAAAAAAAAATAGTATCTGTCTCCGGGCTACTAGGGCAGCAAAGGCCCGAACGTCTGCCTCTTTCTCCTGATTCCCGGATCTTCTGACACCCCGGAAATCACCACCTCTGAACTCGGTGCCACCCTTGTTTTTAACACCGTGGACATGACATCTGCAAACCCCAGCCAAAATCCCAGAAGCTTCGGACATGCCCAAAACATGTGGACATGGTTCGCTGGTCCTCCCGCACACTTTGCACACTTGTATTCCACCCCAGAGAATCTGCTCATCCAGGCCCCTGTCATGTGAGCCTGATGAACGACCTTGAATTGTAATCAGGCTGAGCCTGGCACATTGCTCAAAGCGTCTGCCCACAGACCATCCTCTATCTCTCCTCCCAGTTCCTCCTCCCACTTGCGCGTCAGCTCCTCGGTCTGTGTCTCCTCTGACCCCATAAGTTCCTTATAAATGTCGGAGACACTCCCCTCTCCCACCCACCCTCTGGAAACTACCCTGTCCTGAATCTCCCTTGGTCGTAGGAGCGGGAAGGTTGACACCTGTCTACGTAGGAAGTCCCGCACCTACAGGTACCTGAATTTGTTTCCCCTCGCCAACCCAAACTTCTCCTCCAGCGCCCTCATATTCGGAACGCTCCCCTCTATAAACATATCCCCCATCCTCTCAATCCCTGCTCTCTGGCATACCCGGAACCTCATATCCATACTTCCCAGGGCACACCGGTGATTATTACAGATTGAGAACCAGACCAATGCTCCATCTGCTCCCATGTCTCCTCCATTGCCCCCAGACTCTCAGGGCCGCCACCACCACGGGGCTGGTGAAGTACTGTGCCGGCGGGAACAGCAGAGGCGCAGTTACCAATACACCTAAACTGGTGCCATTGCATGAAGCCGCCTCCATACGCTGCTATGCCGACCTCCCCCCCCCCCCCCCCCCCAACCCACTTCCTGATCATGGCTATATTCGCCACCCAGTAATAGTTACTGAAATTTGGCAGCGCCAGCCCGCCATCTCCCCAACTCCGCTCAAGCATTACCTTCCTTATTCGTGGGGTATTGCCCGCCCAAATAAAGCCAGTGCTCACTTTGTTAACCCGTTTAAAAAAGGACCTCGGAAAAAAAATGGGGAGACACTGAAATACAAACAGAAATCTCGGGAGGACCATCATCTTCACCATCTGCACCCTCCCAGCCAGTGACAACGGAAGCGCGTCCCATCTCCAAGAATCGTCCTTCATTTGGTCTACTAGTCGGGCCAGATTTAATTTATGCAGCCATTCCCATTCCCGCACCACATGGATGGCTAGATACCTAAAGCATTTCCCCACTAATCTAAACGGTAGCTCCCCTAATCGCCATTCCTGTCCCCTCGCCCGGACCGCAAACATCTCACTTTTCACCATATTTAGCTTATACCCTGAAAACCAGCCAAATTCCCCAAGAATCCTCCTGATTTCTTCCATCCCCTCTATTGGGTCCGATACATACAGAAGCACATCATCTGCATAAAGCGAGACCCTGTGCTCCCCCCCCCCCCCCCCCCCCCCCCGGCCCCTTCCAGCCCCTTGAAGCTCTCAGAGCAATTCCAGTGGCTCTAATAGCTAGCGCGAACAACAGTGGGGAGAGGGGGCATCCCTGTCTCGTCCCCCGGTGCAGTCTAAAGTAGTCCAATGTTGTTCTATTCGTCCGTACGCCTGCCACAGGAGCCTCATACAGCAACCTGACCCAGTCAATAAAGCCCCGCCTAAATTCAAACCGTCCCAGTACCTCCCACAGATATTCCCATTCTACCCGATCAAAAGCCTTCTCTGCGTCCATTGCGACCACTACCTCCACCTCCCTACCTTCCGGATAATAGAAAGATCCTGAACAGTCCCATTGTTCTGCTCCAAGGAGCAATTTACATAAATGGTTAAATCCAATAAAATTAACCCAATAAAAACAATAACCAATTGTCTGATTACAACAGGTCTTATTCAGATCAGGGAATGTTAATTCAAGAGGTAAACGTGGGATTTGTGAGTGATCTTGGGCGTTGCAAGTTGGACTCTAGTCATGGAGATACTCAGTGCTCCTGTGGCAGGATTTTGGGAAATCGCTGTTTCACACTCCTACCTGGGGTGGTCGGTCAATTGAAGGGGTGAACAACACCAGATCCATTCGAGTATTGCCCTCTGTAATTGTTTCTCTGGCACCCAAATGTATATGTACCTCCCCAGTTCCCCCCTCCCCCACAAACAGATGCCTACTTATGTGTTAAAAATAATATTGCCAATTGTACAGAGTTGCTGTTGTTGAGCTAGTGCATAATACCCTACCAGCTATTTTATTTTATTATTTTTTGTTTGTGTGTGCTCTTCTATATATATATATATATATGTATATTTTATTCTGTGTACATAACAGTAAATATACTTTGTTCAAAAACCCACTGAAAAACATGTTTAAAAAAAGATTGAAGGGGTGAAAGTCGTTCATGTTTTTTAAATAAACATTGATATTGTTAGCTGTCTTCTCAGATGGTGAAGTCACTTGAACTAAAGCATTGATAGTATTTGCTATTTCACAGTTCTGTCTTGCCAGATGTTTAAGGCTTTTCCTAACTAAACCTTTAGGAGGGTCAATTTAGAATAGAGAAATTAGGCACCTGTAACTAAATTATACTAAGCCCAAATATTAATTATCTGCTCGTTCAAACGGAAAGACAACAAAGAACAAAGAGAAGTACAGCACAGGAACAGGCCCTTCGGCCCTCCAAGCCTGTGCCGACCATGCTGCCCGTCTAAACTAAAATCTTTTGCACTTCCGGGGTCTGTGTCCCTCTATTCTCATCCTATTCATGTATTTGTCAAGATGCCCCTTAAACGTCTCTATTGTCCCTTCTTCCACCAGCTCCTCCGGTCGCGAGTTCCAGGCACCCACTACCCTCTGCGTAAAAAACTTGCCTCGTACATCTACTCTAAACCTTGCCCCTCTCACCTTAAACCTATGCCCCCTAGTGACTGACCCCTCTACCCTGGAAAAAGTATTTGACTATCCACCCTGTTTATGCCCCTCATAATTTTGTAGACTTCTATCAGGTCGCCCCTCAATCTCCGTCATTCCAGTGAGAACAAACCGAGTTTATTCAACCTCTCCTCATAGCTAATGCTCTCCATATCAGGCAACATCCTGGTAAATCTCGTCTGCACCCTCTCTAAAGCCTCCACATCCTTCTGGTAGTGTGGCGACCAGAATTGAACACTATACTCCAATTGTGGCCGAACTAAGATTCTATACAGCTGCAACATGACTTGCCAATATTTATACTCAATGCCCGACAATGAAGTCAAGCATTCCGTATGCCTTCTTGACTATCTTCTCCACCTGTGTTGCCCCTTTCAGTGATCTGTGGACCTGTACACCTAGATCTCTCTGACTGTCAATACTCTTGAGGGTTCTACCATTCACTGTATATTCTCTACTTGCATTAGACCTTCGAAAATGCAAAACCTCACATTTGTCCGGTTTAAACTCCATCTGCCATCTCTCCGCCCAAGTCTCCAAATGATCTAAATCCTGCTGTATCCTCCGACTGTCCTCACTGCTATCCGCAATTCCACCAACCTTTGCGTCATCCGCAAACTTCCTAATCAGGCCAGTTACATTTTCCTCCAATTTATTTATATATACTATGAACAGCAAAGTTCCCAGCACGGTTCCCTGCGGAACACCACGAGTCACAGCCCTCCAATCAGAAAAGCACCCTTCCATTGCTACTCTCTGCCTTCTATGACCTAGCCAGTTCTGTATCCATCTTGCCAGCTCACCCCTGATCCCGTGTGACTTCACCTTTTGTACCAGTCTGCCATGAGGGACCTTGTCAAATGCCTTACTGAAGTCCATATAGACAACATCCACTGCCCTACCTGCATCTCTAGAAAGTTTCACAGGGATGATACCAGAACTGAGAGGGATTAAGTTACAGGATATGTTGAACAGGCTGGTAATATTTTCTCTGGAAAAGAGAAGGTTGAAGACTGACCTGATAGAGACTTTAATGGGCGTAATAGGATTGACATCATCAAGTCATCACTGTAATTATAGAATAGAAATTCAGAATTGATAATTCTTGTTGTCACAGAAATCCTTCTTCCGAAACTATAAATCTCTATCCCCCACACACTCCCTCCTCCCAATTGATTTCAACACTAATTAATCCCACTATCCCCATAGAACATACAACATACAGTGCAGAAGTACTTCCTGCTTTTCCCCCAATTCTCCTCCTGGAAGGTGCTGACTCTCGGGTTCAGTTTCACTCTCACCTGTTGCTCTCCCCAATATGTCACCCAGGTGTCTAAATCTTTACACCTGAAGTTAACAAACTGTTTTACTAAGGGGGGCGTCATAATCCAATCCAGTGACTACCCCCCCCCCCCCAAAAAGTCCCAAGTCCAAGGAGTTTGGAGACTGGGCTCCGAATGAGTAATGGCGGCCGAAGCCCCCATAATGCCCCGCGCTGCGGAAACCACTCTATCCGCCGTGCAAATGTGCGGCCCGCAACTGTGCACGCCCAAGGGTGAGGGGAAGAGTTGGAGGGCCAGGACAGTCGGAGCGCGGGCGTGTGTGAATGAAGACTGAGCTTCACATCGACTGAAACGTCCTCCTGTCTCCAACATCTGGGAGTAAAACACTTTCTTTTCTCCCCCTTTCCATTTCTTTTCTCATTCTGACCTTCAATTGGTCACTTACAGCAACTGAAGGGAAAGGAAGTGAATCCAGGGAGGGTGCAGACTCTGGAAAGGTCGGCCCAGGTCTCTCTCTCTCTTAAAGACATTGGCATCCTTTGCTCCCTCAGCTTGACATATTTATTTGTCTGGCTAAAAGGATGGTCTCTTTCCCAATGTTCACAATTAAAGGGCTGGTTTCCCCAGGAGGTGGCTGACATTTAAGGGGACAGTAAATTAATATCAGACAGAGATATGTCTCATGTTGTTATATGGTACATATTAATGATAATAATCTTTATTGTCACAAGGAGGCTTACATTGAAGTTACTTTGAGAAGCCCCTAGTCGCCATATATGTATTATTTATGGTTCTGTTATAAAGTACATTTATTTCCAGTCTTGTAATCTAGTACTGTTGTTTTGTTATATATTTCCAGCCTCAGAGCATTGCAGCACAGAAGGAGTTAGTCAGCAACTCGAGTCGATGCCAACTCTCTGTCGAGCAATTCTGTCAGTCTCACATTTGTCCAATTCTGTAGCCCTGCAGTGCCCTTCTGATTTTATTGCAAAATTATTGATCAGCTATTTGCAGGCAAGGGGACAGCTGGCAAGTGGGAGTCTTTCAAAAAGGTGTTAACTAGGGTTCAGGGTGAGCACATTCCTCTTAGGCTGGTAGAGGAGGGAACCCTGGATGACTCGGGATATTGAGGCTGTGGTCAAAAAGGAGGCATATGGCATGCATACGCAGCTGGGATCAAGTGGATCCCTTGAAGAGTGCAGTGTTTGTCGGAGTAGAGTTAAGACAGAGATCAGGAGAGTAAAAAGGGGACATGAGATTGTCTTGGCAGATGAGGCAAAGGAAAATCCAAAGAGCTTTTACAGAGACATAGAGGGTAAAACAGTGACTAGGGAGAGGGTAGAGCCTCTTAAGGATACACTAGGTCATCTATGTACAGATCCACAAGGGATGGGAAAGGTCCTAAATGATATTGGCCTTCTGGAAGTTTAAATACAACACATCTACTGGTCCCCCTCTATCCACTCTGGTTGAGACTTCCTCGAAACACTCTGATAAATTAGTCAGACACGGTTTCCCTTTCACAAAGCCATGCTGACTCTGCTTGATTAGATTATGATTTTCTCAATGTGCTGCTATTATTTCCTAATAATTGATTCCAACATTTTTTTCAACAATAAATGTTAGGCTGATCGTCCTATTGTGTCTCGATTTTTGCCTCCTTCCCATTCTGAATCGGGGGGTTGTCACATTGGCAGTTTTCCAATCCTCTGGTACTTCTCCAGAATCCAAGGATTTTTGGAAAATTACAATCAATGCATCCACTATCCCTGCAGCCATTTCTTTTAGGATCCTAGGATGCAGCCATCCAGGGGACTTATCTTATCCCCATTAGTTTGTCCAATACAACTTCTCCAATGATGGTATTTAATTGCTCCCTCCATATTCTTTAGTATTAATGGGATATTTTAAGTATCTTCCACCGTAAAGACTTTTGCAAAATATCTGTTTAACTCCTCTGCCATCTCCTTGTTCCCCATAACTGACACAGCGGCATGGAGGCACAGTGGTTAGTGCTGTTGCTTCACAGCTCCAGGGATCTGGATTCAATTCCCAGCTTGGGTCACTGTCTGTGCAGTCTCCACGTTCTCCCCAAAACAGTGTGGGTTTCCTCCCACAAGCCCCAAAAGACGTGCTTGTTAGGTGAATTGGACATTCTGAATTCTCCCTCTGTATACCCGAACAGGTGCCGGAGTGTGACGACTAGCGGATTTTCACAGTAATTTCATTGCAGTGTTAATGTAAGCCTACTTGTGACAATAATAAAGGTGATTATAATAAAGAATATTACTATCTCCCAAGATACAATCAGATCAGCCATGAACCTTTTGAATGGTGGAGCAGGCTCGAGGGGCCGAGTGGCCTACTCCTGCTCCTAATTCGTATGTTATCACATCCTTTATAATAGATTGTAGCATTTTCCCTCCTACTGATGTCAGGCTAATGGGTCTGTGGTTCCCCGTTTTCTCTCTCCCTCCTTAAATAGTGGGGTTACATTTACCACCTTCCAATCTGCAGGAATCATTCCAGAATCTATAGAATTTTGAAAGATGATCACCAATGTATCCACTATCTCTACAGCCGCCTCTTTCAACACTCTGGGATGGAGAGCAGCAGCTTTTGGAGATTTATTAACTTTCAACCACATTAATTTCTCCAGTACTGCTTTTTCACTAATACTAATCTCTGCTCACTAGTCCCTTGGTTCTCTAATGTTTTGGGGACAATTTCTGCATCTTCCTCCATGAAGACAAACACACACTGTTTAGTTTCTCTGCCATTTCCTTATTCCCCATTATAAACTCTCCTGTCTCTGCCTGGAATGGACCCACATTGGTCTTTGCCAATCTTTTCCTTTTCACATTCCTATAGGAGCTTTTGCAGTTCTCCCCAGTTTGCTCTCATATTCTATTTTCTCTTCCATCAGTTTCTTGGTCCTTTGCTGAATTCTAAAACAAGTTCTCAATCCTCAGGCTCACTACTATTTGGGCCACTTCATGAGTCTCCTCCATTGATCTAATGGAATCTTTAACTTTCCTTGTTAGCCACGATAGCTTCATTTTGCTGTTTAATTTTTGTTTCTTAAAGAAATCTATATTTTATGTAAATAAAATGCGAGCAGTTGCCTGTCTATTGTTTATCGACATACAAAGAACAAAGGACAGTACAGCAAAGGGACAGGCCCTTGGGCCCACCAAGTCTGCTCTGATCATGATGTCTATCCAAACTAAAACCTTCTGTGCTTCCATCTATATCCGTCTATTTCCATCCGATTCATGTATTTGTCAAGATGCCTCTTAAACGTCACTATCATACCTGCTTCCACCACCACCTCCGGCAGCGAGTTCCAGGCACTCACCACCCTCTGTGTAAAAAACTTCCCTCGCATGTCTCCTCTAAACTTTGCCCCTCACACCTTCAACCTGGTAATTGAGTTTTACAACCGGGGAAAAAGCTTCGGACTATCCACTCTGTCCATGCCACTCTTTTATCAGGTCGTCCCTCAACTCCGTCGCTCTAGTGAAAACAATCAGAATTTATCCAACCTCTCCGCATAGCTAATACCCGCCAGGCCAGGCAACATCCTGGTAAACCTCCTCTGAACTCTCTCCAAAGCTGATGCACGATCAATTACACAAAGACGAGAGTTGGATGCAATCGAGGCTTTATTACACTGAGATGTGTGGCCTCCTACAGCAGCTGGCGAAATGGCTGCTATACTGGGAGCACACATATTTATACTCCGCCTACTGGGCGGAGCCAGCAGGCAAGGAACTACCCCTGTATCTGTAGTACAGGGCCTCACCATAAAGTATCTACATCGACATTCTCTATATACAATACATACATCAGTGGTGACTACCACATTCACCCCCTGTTAAAATTGAGTCCGGCGGGGGTGGTGGAGAACTATATGCAGAAAGATGTGATTTCAAATACAGAAAATATTACAAGTTCAGGCGGTCCGGAGCCTTGATCTGCTGTTGAGAGCAGTGCTGGCGGTGACTCCGGCGTTGGTTTGGTCTTTGGTGACTCCGGGAGCGTGGCAAAATCCTCTTCATCCCCGGGTGTGAGCCGGGGGAGGACGGATTATCCTGGAGCGGGAACTGCGGTGGGGTGCGCCGGAGCAGGGGGGTGGGTGGTGGAACCAGCTGGTGCCAGGTCCCTGAGGGAGACTGTGTCTTGGCGGCCGTCGGGGTACGCTACGTAGGCGTACTGCTGGTTGGCGTGAAGTAGCTGTACCCTCTCAACCAACGGGTCCGCCTTGTGGAGTCGAACGTGCCTACGGCGGATAACGGGTCCCGGAGCTGTCAGCCATGTCGGGAGGGACACAGAGGTGGACTTCCTAGGGAAGGCAAAGAGACATTCATGAGATGTTTCATGAGTCGCAGTGCACAGGAGCGACCGAATGGAGTAAGGGCGTCGGGGAGGACCTCCTGCCAGCGGGAGGCCGGGAGATTTCTGGACCCTAGAGCCAGCTGGAAGGCCCTCCAAACCGTCCCATTCGCCCTTTCCACCTGCCCGTTTCCCCGGGGGTGGTAGCTGGTCATCCTGCTCGAGGCGATACCCCTGTTGAGCAGGAACTGGCGCAGCTCATCGCTCATGAATGAGGATCCCCTGTCGCTGTGGAAGTAGGCGGGGAAGCTGAACCGAGTGAAGATGGTGTTGAGGGCTTTGATGACGGTGGCAGACGTTATATCAGGGTATGGGATGACGAAGGGGAATCTGTAATGTTCATCGACCACACTGAGGACGTAAGTGTTATGGTCGGTGGAGGGGAGGGGCCCTTTGAAGTCCACGCTGAGGCGTTCAAAGAGGCGGGAGGCCTTCACCAGGCGCGCACGGTCTGGCCAGTAGAAGTCCGGCTTACACACCGCGCAGACCTGGCTGTCTCTGGTGATTGCCCGGACTTCCTCGATGGAGTAGGGCAGGTTGCGGGCCTTAATGAAATGGTAAAAACGTGTGATCCCTGGGTGACAGAGGTTGTCGTGCAGAGTCCGGAGTTGGTCCACCTGTGCGCTGGCACATGTACCTCGGGATAGGGCATCAGGGGGCTCGTTGAGCTTACCGGGGTGATACAAAATCTCGTAGTTGTAGGTGGAGAGCTCGATCCTCCACCTCAAGATTTTATCGTTTTTGATCTTGCCCCGCTGTGTGTTGTTAAACATGAAGGCAACTGACTGTTGGTCAGTGAGGAGAGTGAATCGCCTGCCAGCCAGGTAATGCCTCCAATGCCGCACAGCGTCAACGATGGCTTGGGCCTCTTTTTCAACGGAGGAATGCCGAATTTCGGAGGCATGTAGGGTGCGGGAAAAGAATGCCACGGGCCTGCCTGCCTGGTTGAGGGTAGCGGCCAGAGCGACGTCTGATACATCGCTCTCGACTTGGAATGGTAACGTCTCGTCGACTGCGTGCATCGCGGCCTTGGCGATGTCGGCCTTGATATGGGTGAAGGCCTGGTGGAGCCTCAGCCGTCAGGGGAAAACAGTGGATTGAATGAGTGGGCGGGCCTTGTCCGCATAGTTTGGGACCCACTGGGCGTAATATGAAAAGAACCCCAGGCATCGTTTGGGGGCCTTGCAGCAGTGGGGAAGGGGGAGTTCTATGAGGAGGCGCATGTGATCGGGGTCGGGCCCCAGAACTCCGTTCTGGACCACATAGCCGAGGATGGCTAAGCGGCTCATGCTGAACACGCACTTCTCCTTGTTATAGGTTAGGTTGAGGAGAGTGGCGGTGTGGAGAAATTTGGCAAGGTTGGCGTCATGGTCCTGCTGATCGTGGCCGCATATGGTGACATTGTCCAGGTACGGGAAAGTGGCCCGCAGTCCGTACCAGTCAACCATTCATTCCATCTCCCGTTGGAAGACCGAGACCCCGTTAGTGACGCCAAAGGGAACGCTAAGAAAGTGGTAAAGGTGGCCACCTGCCTCGAAGGCTGTGTATGGGCGGTCCGCCTTGCGGATGGGGAGCTGGTGGTAGGCAGATTTCAGGCCCACAGTTGAGAAGACCCGGTACTGTGCAATCTGATTGACCATATGAGATATGCGTGGGAGGGGGTACGCGTCGAGCTGCGTGTACCGATTGATGGTCTGGCTGTAGTCAACGACTATCCTGTGTTTCTCCCCAGTTTTAACGACTACCACTTGGGCTCTCCAGGGGCTGTTGCTGGCATCGATGATGCCCTCCCGAAACAGTCACTGGACTTCGGACCTGATGAAAGTCCTGTCCTGGGCGCTGTATCGTCTGCTCCTGGTGGCGACAGATTTACAATCCGGAGTTAGGTTTGCAAATAGGGGAGGTGGGTCGACCTTTAGGGTCGCGAGGCCGCACACAGTAAGGGGTGGTAGGGGCCTGCCCCATTTCAGTGTTAGGCTCTGGAGGTTGCACTGGAAGTAGCAGGGCAGCGCAGAGGTTAGGAAGGACGTAGAGACGGAAGCCGCTGAACTCCACGCCTTGGACAGTGAGAGTGGCGATGCAACACCCCCGGATCGCCACGGAGTGGGACCCGGAGGCCAGGGAGATTCTCTGGTTAACGGGATGTAGCGCGAGGGAGCAGCACCTTACCGTATTGGGGTGAATGAAGCTCTCGGTGCTCCCGGAGTCCAGCAGGCAGGAGATCTTGTGCCCATCGACCTTCACTTTGGTTGAAGCAGTTGCAAGGTTGTGTGGACGAGACTGCGGAAAGCGGATAGATCCAAATGGACTTTGTCCTGAGATGATCCCACTCGTATCAGTTAACCACTCTAACGGTTGTGTGGGGAAAATGAAGGATCCCTTTGAGTGATGTGCACTCTCTCCTAATTATGATCCAAATTCTTGGAGGATGTTTCTTTTTGCGACCGTGACCGAGGCGAGACGCGGCTGGTCATCGGTGGTTGCGGGCGATGAGCAGCTGGTTGAGGTGCCGGATGGGCAGGGGTCCTGGTGGGAACACGATGGCGGCACCCACGGGCCGCACGTGCGTGGGGAAAACAAGATGGTGGCGCCCATTGGTCCTGGGGGGAACAAGATGGTGGCACCCTTAGGTCGCACGTGGTCTGAGGAAGGGAAAATGGCGGAGCCCACTGTCCGCACGTGGCGGGTGCCGGAACAATAGTGGCAATTGAGCGGGCCTGGCACACTGCAGCAAAATGATCGGTTGGCTGCCGCGTGGCACAGGCGTGGGGTTGGCGGAGGGCGTTCGCTTATAGGGTCCATGATGGGGCGGCCGTCTGCGGAGTCCATGATGCACAGGGGGGGGTGGGCCGCTCGGCCGGGTGCATAGGCTGGACGTTGCATGAAGCGACCGTGAGTGAGAGCGCTAGCTTTTTGGTTTCTGCGAGGTCGAGCGTGGACCGTTCTAAAAGGCGCTGGCGGATGTGATCGGCCCCTATGCCCGTAACAAATGCATCTCTCATGAGCAAATTCGAGTGTTCCATGGACGAGACGGCCTGACAGTAACAGTCTCTAACTAGGGGAACCCGGGCACGCCAGAAATCTTCCACTGACTCACCAGGAAGTTGACGACACGTGGAGAGGAGGTGCCTGGCGTATAGTGTGTTCGGCCGCTGAGCATAGTTTTCCTTCAGTAGCGCCATGGCTTCTGCGTAGGTCATCGCGTCCTGGATAAGTGGAAAGACGTTGGAGCTCAGCCGCGTGTAAAGGATCTGGATCTTCTGTGGTTCTGGGATTGGGGCTGGCGCAGACCCGATGTAAGCTTCGAAACAGGCTAGCCAGTGTTGATACTCCTTTCTGGCGTTGTCTGCTTGCGGATGCAGCTGCAGGCGATCCGGCTTGATGCGGAGGTCCATCTTCCGAAAACTTAGTGTAATAAATTGGTGCACGATCAGTTACACAAAGACGAGAGTTGGATGCAATCAAGGCTTTACTACACTAAGATGTGTGGCCTCCTACAGCATCTGGCGAAATGGCTGCTGTACTGGGAGCACACATATTTATACTCCGCCTACTGGGCGGGGCCAGCAGGCAGGGAACTACCCCCATACCTGTAGTACAGGGCCTCACCATAAAGCATCTACATCGACATCCTCGATATACAATATATACTTCAGTGGTGACTACCACGAAAGCCTCCACATCCTTTTGGTAATGTGGTGACCAGAATTGTAGGCAATATTCCACGTGTGGCCTAACGACAGCTGCAGTATGACTTGCCAATTTTTATACTCAATACCCCGACCAATGAAGACAAGCATGCCGTCTGCCTTCTTAGCTCCTTATCCACCTGCGTTGCCACTTTCAGTGATTTGTTTATTGTAATTTCCCAATCTACCACAGACAACTTGCCCCTCATACCCTGACAGTTTCCTTCTGCGAGAAACACCCAGATAAATTAGGCAAAAGAACCCTGTAACCACCACAGCCCATCTTCATGGCAACATGGCTGCTTTGGGAACTAAATATCTTCCAACGTGCAAACACCTTTTCATTCTGTGCTCCTCGTCAAACTTGGAACCAGGTAATCGCAACGAGGCTCAAAAATGGTCAGCCCACCGGAGGCAGAGGTGTTAGACCGGCCAGTCCAGCAGAAAGAAACCCTCCAATCATCACCATTCACCAGATGTCAGAATGAACAAAATGCAGTCCTGGATGTCAGTGAGAGCAGAAACAATAACAACGGAGCCAACATCTGTAATTTGTGAACTTGTTGGAGTCACAACAGGTGTGATGAATCACAAACCCCTCCCCACATTGAGGGCAGATGAATGGTCTCTCCCCAGAATTAACATGCTAGTGTCTCCGTAGTTGGGACGGATCATTGAATGTCTCCCCTGCTCAGAGCAGGTGAATGGCTTCTTCCAGGTGTGAACTCGCTAGTGTTCCTGCAGGGTGTCCGGATATCTGAATCCCTTCTCTCACTAAGAGCATGTTAATGCCTTCTCCCCGGTGTGAACTCGCTGATGTCTCTGCAGGTTGGATAACCGAGTGAATCCCTTCTCACGCTGAGAGCAGGTGAACGGCCTCTCCCCAGTGTGAACTCGCTGGTGTCTCCGCAGGCTCGATGAAGTAGTGAATCCCTTCTCACACTGAGAGCAGGTGAATGGCCTCTCCCCAGTGTGAACTCGCTGATGTATCCGCAGGTTGGATAACTGAGCGAATCCCTTCTCACACTGAGAGCAGGTGAACGGCCTCTCCCCACTGTGATCTCGATGGTGTCTCTGCAGGCTCGATGAAGTAGTGAATCCCTTCTCACACTGAGAGCAGGTGAATGGCTTCTCCCCAGTGTGAACTCGCTGATGTATCCGCAGGTTGGATAACTGAGCGAATCCCTTCTCACACTGAGAGCAGGTGAACGGCCTCTCCCCAGTGTGAATTCGCTGGTGTGTCTGCAGGACGGATAACTGAGTAAATCCCTTCTCACACTGAGAGCAGATGAATGGCCTCTCCCCAGTGTGAACTCGCTGGTGTGTCTGCAGGCTGGATAACCGACTGAATCCCTTCTCACACTGAGAGCAGGTGAACGGCCTCTCCCCAGTGTGAACTCGCTGGTGTGTCAGCAGGCTCGATGAAGTAGTGAATCCCTTCTCACACTGAGAGCACGTGAATGGCCTCTCCCCAGTGTGAACTCGCTGGTGTTTCCGCAGGCTGGATAACTCAGTGAATCCCTTGCCAAACTGAGAGCAGGTGAACGGCCTCTTCCCAGTGTGAACTCGCTGGTGTAACTGCAGGGTGGATAACCGACTGAATCCCTTCTCACACACAGAGCAGGTGAACGGCCTCTCCCCAGTATGACTGCGTCTATGAACTTCCAGCTGAGATGGAACCCTGAATCCCTTCCCACAGTCCCCACATTTCCACCGTTTCTCCATGTTTTGGGTCTTCTTCTTTCTCTCCAGGTTTGACCTGTCAGTTGAAGCCTCGATCACACACAGAACACGTGTACGGTCTCTCTAAGGGGCTGGTTTAGCTCACTGGGCTAAATCGCTGGCTTTTAAAGCAGACCAAGGAAGGCCAGCAGCACGGTTCAATTCCTGTACCAGCCTCCCTGAACAGGCTCCGCAATGTGGCGACTATTGGCTTTTCACAGTAACTTCATTGAAGCCTACTTGTGACAATAAGCAATTTTCATTTTCCCCGCTGTGAATGGTGTGATGTTTTTTCAGGCTGTGTAACTGGTTAAAGCTCTTTCCACAGTCAGTGCTCTGGAACACTCTCACGCGGGTGTGTGTGTCTCGGTGCTTTTCCAGTCACACTGATGGTTAAAATCTTTTGAAGCCGACAGAACAGACAAACATTTCTCCTTCGAGATTTAAAGGCCGATGATATTCAGTTCCAAGGAATTGAGAGACTCAGTCAGATCGAGATGTAAAGTTTGAGATTTCTGTCTGTAATTCCTCCTCTTCTAATATCCTGTAAAAACAATTTACAAAAGACATCACTGTCAGTACAGGATAGAAATCCACAGCAGACAATTCTAGTTCCGAGAGAACATTCTTTCCTCTCTAATTCCCCAAAAGCTGTAAATCTCCATCCCACACACGCTCCCTCCATTCTCACTCTGCTGCATCTAATATTCACCCTCCCAATTCTCCTGACGGTGCTGATTCAGGCTGATTGACAGATCCATGCTCACTGCTTCCTGTCCTCGGCACAGAGATCATAACAAATACGAGCTGCAGTTGGCCATTTGGCCCATCGAACCTGCCCGTCTATTCTGTGGGATCATTGGCCGATCTATGTCAGCGACATTCTGCATGTTACTGACCAGAGACTGAGTGTGCTGACTCAATATCTGTGAGCTCATGAGGCCGAGCTGTAAAACACCATGAAGGGGCTCGATGATCCGGAGGAGAGAATCCTGAACATTGGGCAAGATGCCTCCTCGGCGGAGGCAAGAATTCAATCCTTGGAAAACCGGCTGAGTGGTGTGGTGGACTCCTGGAGAACTTGGAGAACTGAGGGTCAGAGAACGAACATCCGAGTAGTCGACCTGCCAGAAGGTGTGGAGGGTAAGGCTCCTGTTAGGTCCTTTGAGGACCGGCTGCCACGTTTTCTCAAGTTGGATGTGAAGCCTGGGTGTTTCAAATTAGAAAGGGCCCCGGATCCTGTCTTTGAGGCTGAGGGATAGTTTTCATCCCAGGCCTGGAATCATTCCCTTCCACAACTTGAAAGATCACCAGAGGGTCATGGAGACGGGAAAGGTGAGGTGGGAACTGGCTCCTACCTCACCTTACAGTGAATTATGTTGCGTCATCCTGTGACCCTGAAAATTGTATCCGACAACTCCGTCAAGTCTTTCAATAATCCGACTACTGCCTTGGCATTCGCTAAATCCATGAAGGGGAAGAATTGGAGCGATGATTTGCAGCCCAGACTAACTGAGGCTCTAATCCGGACTCTTTCCCTATCATGGTGTTGTTGTCTGAAATTGTTATCTTTTATCCTGTTGAAGGGAGTTGTTATTCTGTGAGCGCCGATTGAATGTCTTCTTCTCCTCGTGTGTTCCAGGGACTCGTATTATCTTATCTCAGTTATGGCAGATTTGCCGTGTGCTTATTATCCGCCGTCTTTCTTCTATTATCCGAGCATTAATCACGGCAGAACCGAGTGGCGCTATTGCCGAAGGGTGGGAAGTGGCGGATGCAGGTCTTCACGGGTGGGCCTAAAATGTGGGAGGGACATTCGATCCCCATTCCCTTGTTGGCCCTTCTTTTCTTCTCCTCATTTTGGAGAAGGTATCCTGAGGGTAACGACAGTCTGGCCGTGAGGTTAATCCTCCGGGTCCACAGTCTCATTGAGGAATGTCCCCTTGGTTCTATTGTGGTGGTGATTCTTTTGTATTTTTGTTATTATGGGAGGGTTTATGTGTTGTTGACTTTATCCTACTCTGGTACAGACGGGGCTTTTATCCTTGAAAGGAGCAGTTTAGGGAATCTTTTGTGCCTCTGGTGTAAAGTGAGTTGGAGGAGGGAGTAATGGCGCACGCACGATTGTGGCGTGAAAATCTGTTCCTGTTCTCTCTGTCGCCTAACTAATGGCGGCAGTTAATCTGCAAATTTTCTCAGGGAATGTACGGGGCATCCATCACCCTATCAGAAGGAAAAAGATCCTCTCCTTTCTGAAGGAGAAAGTCGACATAACCTTAGTACAGAAAACTCATCTGGATGATGGGGAACAGTTCTGGTCAGCCTATTATAGGAAGGATATTGTTAAACTAGAAAGAGTGCAGAAGAGATTTACGAGGATGCTGCCAGGTCTTGATGGTCTGAGTTATAAGGAGAAGCTGGATTGGCTGGGACTTTTTTCCCTGGAGCGTAGGAGGTTTAGATGTAATCTTATAGAGGTCTATAAAATAATGAGAAGCATAGATAAGGTATACAGTCGACATCTTTTCCCTCAGGTAGAGGAGTCTAGAATTAGAGGACATACGTTTAAGGTGAGAGGAGAGAGATACAAAAGAGACCAGAGGGGAAATTTCTTCAGATGGAAGGTGGTGAGCATCTGGAATGGCTGCCAGAGGCAGTGGTAGAGGCGGGTACAATTTTGTATTTAAACCCCAGTTAAATGGGCAGGGTGGGTATAGAGGGATATGGGATAAATCCTGGCAAGTGGGACTAGCTTAGTGATAGAAACTGGGTGGCATGGACAAGCTGGGCCGAAGGGCCTGTTTCCATGCTGAAAAAAATCTATGACTCTATCTGGAACACAAAGAAACCTCGCCTGAAGTCTGTTGAGCTCCAATTACCAGGAGCTAAGGGAGGGTATGGTCTCCCGAAAATCATGCTTCATCAATTGGCCTTTCGTCTTAGGTTCATAATGGGTTGGGATGGACCCAACATTCATCTGGCTCAATACAGAAGCAGCCCAGTCAGGTCTCCCTGTATCCAAAACTGGCACAGGCTGATTATGGAGTGCATCTCCATGCAATTTTTAATGTCTGTAATTCATTCAGAGTCTGATGCATTGGGTAAAGTATGGGATTTCTACCTCAAATACATAACCTCCAATTTGACTGACTTGCGCCTCCTGAGCTTTCCATGAGTGAAGTTAATTTAACTTAGGCCGGGAGTAGGGCACAGTGGTTAGTACTGCTACCTCAGTGCCAGGGACCAGGTTCAATTCCTGCCTTGGGTGGGTGTCTGTGTGGAGTTTGCACATTCTCCTTGTGTCTTTGTGGGTTTCCTCCGGTTGCTCCAGTTTCCTCCCACTGTCCAAAGATGTGCAGCGAAAGTGGATTGGTCACACTAAATTGACCCTTAGTGTCCAAGATGTTTAGGTTAGATAGCTTGACCATGATCAACGCACCGGTTTACGAGAATAGGGTGAGGAGTGGGCTTCAGTGAAGTGTTCTTTCTGAGACTCACTGCAGACTTGAGGGGTGAATGGCCATCTGCACTATCGGAGTTCTCTGTTATCTATGTTGTGTTATTCATTTTAATTTGTATATGCTGTTAGTCTGTTTGTAATATTTTACAAACTGAATTGTTATCCTCTGTTATTATATAATCTTACCCTCTTTTCCCACTCACTATTTTAACCTGTTAACTGGTTGTTCAATTGATCTGGCATTTCATCTCGAGGATCTGGTCCCTCAAATATCCTGTTCCAAATTAATTCTGCAATGTGTTGCTGAATTAATGTTGGCAATATCTCTTGTTCCGCTCTGTGACCATTTTCCACCTTTCTTTCTGTTACTCTGTTGCATTCATTGTTTAAAACATGATTTAAAAAATAACAACTTATTAAAAATCTGTCCACCTCATCCGTGAATATATTCAATGACCCCCACAGGTCCCTGTGGAAGAGAAATCCAGAGACTAATAACCCTCTGAGGGAAGAGATGACAGGAAATATATAACATAGCTACAGCACAATATTACAAGGCTAGAAATAATAATAAATGTACTTTATTATAGAACCATAAATAATATGATGTGGAGATTATATATAAATAAGATGTCTAATTTGTACCATATAACAACACGAGACATATCTCTGTCTGATATTAATTTACTGTCCCCTTAAATGTCAGCCATTTCCTGGAGAAACCAGCCCTTTAATTGTGAACATTGGGAAAGAGACCATCCTTTTAGCCAGACAAATAAATGCACGGTAGCATTGTGGATAGCACAATTGCTTCACAGCTCCAGGGTCCCAGGTTCGATTCCGGCTTGGGTCAGTGTCTGTGCGGAGTCTGCACATCCTCCCCGTGTGTGCGTGGGTTTCCTCCGGGTGCTCCGGTTTCCTCCCACAGTCCAAAGATGTGCAGGTTAGGTGGATTGGCCATGATAAATTGCCCTTAGTGTCCAAAATTGCCCTTAATGTTGGGTGGGGTTACTGGGTTATGGGGATAGGGTGGGAGTGTTGACCTTGGGTAGGGTGCTCTTTCCAAGAGCCGGTGCAGACTCGATGGGCCGAATGGCCTCCTTCTGCACTGTAAATTCTATGATCAAGCTGAGGGAGCAAAGAATGACAATGTATTTACGAGAGAGAAAAGCTTTCCAGAGTCTGCACCCTCCCTAGATTCACTTCCTTTCTCTTCAGAATGAGAAAAGAAATGGAAAAAGGGAGAAAAGAAAGTGTTTTACTCACAGATGTTGGAGACAGGAGGAAGCCTCATCGTCCAGCTTCCGCATTCAGGCAACGGGGGAGCTGATTGGATGAAGGAAGAGGGTCCTTCCGGTTCACCAACTCTTCCCATTGGTCAACAACTGTCCGACGCACTTACAGGAATCCGCGGTGACGTCTCAGGGTCCAGTGCTCAAGCCCGGCGCGCGGACACGGCAGCTCCAGGACACTCATTAATCCCCCTCCTCCAGACAAGGTTTCCAGGCAACCGGCTGACAGCTCCGGCCAGAGCGAGAAGTCACTGGGTGATTTTCCCTCCCTCCGTGCCGGGACTGCGCATGTCCAAGAGAGAGGAGCGGCTGCGCATGTGCGAGGGAAAGCCCACCCCCTGACCTTCTTGGTGCGGTGTTGACCAATGAGAAGAGTTAGGACCGGAAGGACTCTGCTCCTCCAGCCAATCAGCGCGAGCTTGGTGTGCATGGAGATTTAACTTCACACAGACTGAAACCTCCTCCTGTCTCCAACATCTGTGAGTAAAACACTTTCTTTTCTCCCCCTTTCCATTTCTTTTCTCATTCTGACCTTCAATTGGTCACTTGCAGCAACTGAAGGGAAAGGAAGTGAATCCAGGGAGGGTGCAGACTCTGGAAAGCTTGGCCCAGGTCTCTCTCTCTCTTAAAGTTATTGACATCCTTTCCTCTCTCAGCTTCATAGAACCAATGAATTTACAGTGTAGACGGAGCCCATCGAGTCTGCACGGCCCTTAGAAAGAGCACCCTACCTAATCCCATGCCTCCACCCGATCCCTGTAATCCAGTAAACCGACTTAACCTCTTGGACATTAAGGGCAATTTAGCATTATCAATCCACCTAACCTGCACATCTTTGGACTGTGGGAAGAAACCACAGCACACAGAGGAAACCCACACAGACACGGGGAGAATGTGCAAACTCCACACAGACAGTCTCACAAGGCCAGAATTGAACCCAGGTCCCTGGAACTGTGAGGCAGCAGTGCTAACCACTTGATACATTTGTTTGTCTGGCTGAAAGGATGGTCAGTTTTCTAATATTCACAATTAAATGGCCGGTTTCCCCAGGAGATGATTGACATTTAAGGGGGCAGTAAATTAATATCAGACAGAGAAATGTCCAGTGTTGTTATATGGTACAGATTAGATATATTATTTATGGTTCTGTAATAAAGTACATTTATTATTATTATTAAATCTGCACTGACCCGCAGAAAGAGCATTTCACTGAGGCCCACTCTCTGCCCTATCCCCATAACCTCGTGCATTGATTATAGACAACCCACCTAACCTACACCAGCACAGTGGGCTAAACAGCTGGCTTGTAATGCGCAACAATGCCAGCAGCGCGGCTTCAATTCCCGTACTGGCCTCCCTGAACAGGCGCCGGAATGTGTTGACTAAGGGCTTTTCACAGTAACTTCATTGAAGCCTACTTGTGACAATAAGCAATTATTATTATACCTCTTTGGTATAAAGAGGGCACTAAGGGGCAATTTAGCATGACCAATCCACTTTAACTGCACATCTTTGGACTGTGGGAGGAAAACGTAGCACTCAGAGGAAACACACGCAGACACAGGGAGAATGCCTATCTTCACACAGACAGCCACTCAAGGAATCAAACCTGGGTCCCTGGTGCCGTGAGGCAGCAGTGCTACCCACTGTGCCCTATTCCTGGCCGAAGTTGAATTTAATTCATTCATGGAATGCCCAGGAGGAGCAAGTCAGTCAAATTGGAGCCTATGTATTTGAGATAGGAGTTCCATACTTCACCCAATGCATCAGACTAGGAATGAATTACAGACATTAAAAATTGCATGGAGATGCATTCCATAATCAGCCTATGCCAGTTTGGGATTGAGGGAGACCTGACTGCTCTGCTTCTGTATTGAGCCAGATGAATGTTGGGTCCATCCTAACTCAGTCCCTTATGAACCTGAGACGAGAGGCCAATTGACATAGTCTGATATTCGGGAGATCCAACCCTCCCTTAGCTCCTGGTGACTGGAGCAGAACAAACTTGAGACCAGATAAATGTACTAATCGTACCATTAATTTCCTTAACAACTCTGTTCGACAGCAGTATAGGCAGCATCTGCAGAGGGTACAACAGTCTGGGCAACACATTCATTTTAATGAAGGTGATTCTCCCTCACCATGAAATCAGAAGAGCCGACCACCGGGCAAGGTCCCACCTAATAGTCACCATCAGCTGTGGAAAGTTGGCCCCATATAGCTGTCTGAAAAAGGGGGACATTGACATTCCCAGATATTTAAATCCCAAGGGGAACCATCTGAAGGGTAACTTAGCAAGAAAAGAGGGCTTACCCCTCAACTCCTCAAACCCCCTCCCCCACTCTAATAATGTCCGGGTCTGAAACACTGGGTTCGACACAAACAGCTGCTCGTCATCGACACTCAGAGTGATCTTGTGCTGCCTCACCCCACCCTCCAGTCTCGACATCAGAGTGTCTGATCTAATATCCTCCAGCAAGGGCTCAATGGCCAACGCAAACAGCAAGGGGGACAGAGGGCAGCCCTGTCTCGTCCCTCTCTGAAGCACAAACTTCGACACCCTGAAACCATTGGTGAGCACCGCCGCTGCCGGTCTGTGATGTATCAATTGAATCCACTCAATATAAACCTCACCCAACCCGAAGCCTCGCAGCGGATACACCAGATAATTCCACTCGGCTCGAGCAAAAGCTTTCTCTGCATCGAAGGAGATCACCAGCCCATCCAATGCATATTTCTGAAAAGCCTGAATCACATTCAGCAACCTTCCAACATTGTTACTGGAAAACCTTCTCCTTATAAACCCAGTCTGGTTCTCCCACACGATTGTCGGAAGGATGTCCTCCACCCTTTTCGCCAAAACATAAGATCGCAGTTTCAAGTCAACATTCAAAAGAGAGATTGGGTGATGAGAGGCCCACTCCTCTGAGTCCTTGCCTACCTTCAGAATTAAAGAGATATTAGTCTCACAAAGAGTCGGTGGCAGCATCCCAGAGTCAAAAGAGTGACAACACATATCTACCAATGGGTCCAACAACAAATTCTCAAACCCCCGATAAAACTCACACCCACAGACATCCGGTCCCGAGGCTTTACCCGGCTGCAGCTACTTCTTGGCCTTTGACACCTGTTCCCTAGAAATAATATAACAATCTTTTATTGTCACAAGCAGGCTTACATTAACACTGCAATGACTTTACTGTGAAAAGCCCCAAGTCGCCACATTCAGGCACCTGTTTGGGTCACAGAGGGAGAATTCAGAATTCTCAGCCGGTATGGGAATTGAACCCACGCTGCTGGCCTTGTTCTGCATTACAAACCAGCTGTCTCATGAAGATTTTCTGAGGCCTCCAGAAGCTTCAGGGAAAAGAAAGACTGTTCCACACCCACCAACACATCACCAGACTGCTCAGACTTGCATAATCCTGCATAGAATTCCTCAAATCCCTGTTTATTTCCTCCGTCTTCATGACCCTTTACTGCATTGAGCAATTGCTGCATCGAGCAATTTGCTCTAAAGTCGGCCTTTTTCTTTGTCAGACAGGCCAAGTATTTGCTCGGCTTATTCCCAAACTCGTACAACTTCTGACTTTTCAACTTTTCTCGACCTGCTGAGGAAACAGGGAGTCCAAAGCCACTCTTGCTGCATTAACCTCCTTCAGCAATAGCTTACTAGGAAGCTTCTTATAATTCTCCTCATCTTCGCCAAACCAAACTCCAGACGCCGCTGGTTCTCCAGCATCCTGCACCTTTTATTAGCAGTGTGAGAAATGACCAGCCCCGAGCATAAACTTCACGTCTCCCACAAAATGGAGGTGGAAATACCAGGAGTCGAGTTAACCAAAAGGAGGAACTCAAACTCTTCCCGAAAGTGCATAATAAATGAACTCGGGGAGGCTCCAAACCTCCACATTCTCGACCTGGGGATGAGCCCTCGAGCAGAAACTCCAGACAAATGGGGGAAGGTCTGTGATTACGATGCTCCATGTGATGCAAGTGGACACCAGGTGTAGGATCGTCCTCGGCACAAAAAAGTCAGCGATTCTAGTCTGACATTGCTGTGGGGCTGGAAAGAAGGTAAAATCTCTGCTCCTCGGGTACAAAGTTCTCTAAACATCCACATAACCCACCTCCTCACTGTTATGATCCCGGACCAGACCCCCAACAGTGGCTCAGATACTGGACACAAACCCCAATATTTTATTTGTGTTTTGTCAGACTGTGAGGAAAGGATACCTCAGGATGTCAGGAATAAAAGAATGACTAGGGAAAGAGTAGAGCCAGTCAAGGACAGGGATGGGAAGTTGTGTGTGGAGTCTGAAGAGATAGGCGAGATACTAAATTAATATTTTTTGTCAGTATTCACTCAGGAAAAAGATAATGTTGTGGAGGAGAATGCTGAGACCCAGGCTATTAGAATAGATGGCATTGAGGTAAGTAGGGAAGAGGTGTTGGCAATTCTGGACAGGCTGAAAATAGATAAGTCCCTGAGGCCTGATGGGATTTATCCTAGGATTCTCTGGGAAGCCAGGGAAGAGATTGCTGGGCCTTTGGCTTTGATTTTTATGTCATCATTGGCTACAGGAATAGTGCCAGAGGACTGGAGGATAGCAAATGTGGTCCCTTTGTTCAAAAAGGGGAGCAGGGACAACCCTGGCAACTATAGACCGGTGAGCCTCATGTCTGTTGTGGGTAAAGTCTTAGAGGGGATTATAAGAGACAAGATTTATAATCATCTAGATAGGAATAATATGATCAGGGATAGTCAGCATGGCTTTGTGAAGGGTAGGTCATGCCTCACAAACCTTATCGAGTTCTTTGAGAAGGTGGCTGAACAGGTAGACGAGGGTAGAGCAGTTGATGTGGTGTATATGGATTTCAGTAAAGCGTTTGATAAGGTTCCCCATGGTAGGCTATTGCAGAAAATACGGAGGCTGGGGATTGAGGGTGATTTAGAGATGTGGATCAGAAATTGGCTAGCTGAAAGAAGACAGAGGGTGGTGGTTGATGGGAAATGTTCAGAATGGAGTTCAGTTACAAGTGGCGTACCACAAGGATCTGTTCTGGGGCTGTTGCTGTTTGTCATTTTTATCAACGACCTAGAGGAGGGCGCAGAAGGGTGGGTGAGTAAATTTGCAGATGACACTAAAATCGGTGGTGTTGTCGACGGTGCGGAAGGATGTAGCAGGTTACAGAGGGACATAGATAAGCTGCAGAGCTGGGCTGAGAGGTGGCAAATGGAGTTTAATGTAGAGAAGTGTGAGGTGAGTCCCTTTGGAAGGAATAACAGGAATGCGGAATATTTGGCTAATGGTAAAGTTCTTTGAAGTGTGGAAGAGCAGAGGGATCTAGGTGTCCATGTACATAGATCCCTGAAAGTTGCCACCCAGGTTGATAGGGTTGTGAAGAAGGCCTATGGAGTGTTGGCCTTTATTGGTAGAGGGATTGAGTTCTGGAGTCATGAGGTCATGTTGCAGCTGTACAAAACTCTGGTACGGCCGAATTTGGAGTATTGCGTACAGTTCTGGTCACCGCATTATAGGAAGGACGTGGAAGCTTTGGAGCGGGTGCAGAGATTTACCAGGATGTTGCCTGGTATGGAGGGAAAATCTTATGAGGAAAGGCTGATGGACTTGAGGTTGTTTTCGTTAGAGAGAAGAAGGTTAAGAGGAGACTTAATAGAGGCATACAAAATGATCAGGGGGTTAGATAGGGTGGACAGTGAGAGCCTTCCCCCGCGGATGGAAATGGCTAGCACGAGGGGACATGGCTTTAAACTGAGGGGTAATAGATATAGGACAGAGGTCAGAGGTAGGTTCTTTACGCAAAGAATGGTGAGGCCGTGGAATGCCCTACCTGCAACAGTAGTGAACTCGCCAACATTGAGGGCATTTAAAAGTTTATTGGATAAGCATATGGATGATAATGGCATAGTGTAGGTTAGATGGCTTTTGTTTCGGTGCAACATCGTGGGCCGAAGGGGCTGTACTGCGCTGTATCGTTCTATGTTCTATGTTCTCACTCCAGGAGCGATTTCACAAAAAATACCTGGAAGGCGGTACGTCAACTGAGGCGAACAAGGGTGCAGTTTATGAACATGGAGATAAGGCGATGTTAGCAGGTCAGCTCCGGAGGGAAGCAGCGGCAAGGGAAATTGTTCAGGTGAGGGATAGGGCAGAGAAGTTGGTGGTGGCTCTGGATTTGATTACAAGGTCTTTGAGGAATTCTATGAGAAGTTGTACAGGTCAGAGCCACCTGGGGCAGACCGGGTGATGCAGTAATTTCTAGATGGGTTGGAGTACCTGAGGTTAGGGGAGGGGGACAGGGCTACATTAGAAGGAGCGATAGTGGAGCAGGAGATAAAAGATGCGATTGGGAGGATGCAGTCGGGGAAGGTGGCAAGGCCGGATGGGTTTCCGGTGGAATATTATAAAAAATTCAAGGATAAGCTGGTACTGCTGATGGTGGGGATGTTTGAGGAGGCGATAGGGAGGGGGGTGTTGCCGCAAACCTTGGGGCAGGCATCAATTTCCCTGTTGCTAAAAAAACATAAGGACCAGACGGAGTGTGGGATGTATAGGCCCACATCACTTTTAAAAGTGGACGCGAAAGTACTGGCTAACGTACTGCCGGGTAGGCTGGAGGAGTGCCTCCCGAAGGTGATAAGTGAAGATCAGATGGGGTTCGTGAGAGGGAGGCAGCTCTTTTCGAACATTAGGAGGGTATTGAACATGGTTATGGTACCGGCGGAGGGGAAGGAAACAGGTGGTTGTGGCATTGGACGCCGAGAAAGCGTTTCACCGGGTAGAATGGGGGTACTCCAGAGCGGTTTGGAATTGTACCCAGATTTGTGGACTGGGTAAAGCTATTATATAAGGAGCCGAGGGCCAGTGTCCGCACAAACAATACCAGCTCAAAATACTTTCCTCTCCACCGTGGGACGAGGCAGAGATGTCCTATGTCCCCCCTGCTCTTTACACTTGCGATTGGGCCATTGGCTATTGCATTAAGATGTTTGGGGATATGGAAAGGGATAGTGCAGGAGGGGATAGAGCATAGGTTGTCCTTATATGCCGATGACTTGTTATTATACATGTCGGAACCAAGTGTGTCAATAGGGGAATACTGGAGCTGCTTCTGGTGTTTGGGTCTTTCTTGGGGTACAAATTAAATCGAGACAAGAGTGAATATTTTGTGGTGTTTCGGTCGGGGGTGGTGCGGCAGGGGTGAGGGGCTACCGTTCCGTAGGGCAGGGACCTGGGGGTGCAGGTTGCCCGGCAGTGGGGCGGGGGGCGGGGGGGGGGGGGGGGGGGGGGCGGCGGGGGGGGCCTCCACAGGTACAACATTTCTAGTTTGATGGGGAGAGTGAATGCTGATCTGGCAAGGTGGGATGGTCTCCCTCTGTCACTGGCAGGTCGGGTACAGGCGGTTAAAATGTATGTGCTGCCGCGATTCCTGTTTATTTTTCAATGCCTGCTGATTTTCCTGCCAAAGGCATTTTTTAGAGAGATTGATAGGATGATTGATCATTCACATGGGGAGGGAAGGTGGCTAGAATTAAAAAGGTGCTGCTACAGAGGGGAAGGCAGGCAGGGGGTTTGGGTCTTCCGAACCGGATGTATTATTACTGGGCGGCGAATGTGGAGAAGGTACAGAGCTGGATCAGAGGGATTGACTCCCAATGGGTCAGAATGGAAGAGAGTTTGGGTAGGGGGTCGGGATTGAAGGCGCTAGCGACAGCGCCGCTCCCGACGGCCCCGGGAGATACTCAGGGAATCCAGTAGTAATAGCTTTGTTGAGAATTTGGAGACAGTTTCGACAGCACTTCGGGTTGGGGGCAGGGTCAATGGAAATGCCGATTCGGGGGAACATAGATTTGAACCAGGGAAGTGGGATGGAAATTTTCGGAGATGGGAGGAGAAAGGAATTAGGATACTAAAAGATTTATTTCTTGGGGGTCGTTTTGCGGGATTGAAGGAGCTGGGAGTGAAGTACAGGCTGGAGCAGGGGGAAATATTTAGATACATGCAGGTTCGAGACTTTCCCAGAAAGGAGATACAGAGCTTCCCAGTAGAACCGGCTTCCACATTGCTGGAGGTGGTGCTGACGACAGGGGGACTGGGGAAGGGGGTAGTGTCGGCGGTTTACGGGACTATTTTAGAGGAAGAGAAGGCACCGCTTGAAGGGATCAAGGCAAACAGGGAGGAAGAGTTTGGTGAGGGTATGGAGGAGGGGTTCTGGTGTGAGGTGCTCCGGAGGGTGAACGCCTCCACCTCGTGTGCGAGGTTGGGGCTGACACAGCTGAAGGTGGTGTATAGCGCACACCTTAAAGGATGAGGATGAGTCGGCTCTTTGAGGGGGTAGATGTGTGTGAACGTTGCGGGGTGGCACCGCAAACCACGTTCATATGGGTTGGTCCTGTCCAAAGCTGGAGGATTACTGGAAGGAGGTGTTCAGGCTAATCTCTAAAGTGGTGCAAGTAAAACTGGATCCGGGCCCTCGGGAGGCCATATTCGGGTGTCGGACCAGCCGGGGTTGGAAATGGGTGCGGAGGCAGATGTTGTAGCCTTCGCCTCGTTGATCGCCCGAAGGCGGATTCTGTTAGGGTGGAGATCAACCTCTCCACCCTGTGCACTGGCGTGGCGGGGGGACCTGCTGGAATTCTTAACGCTTGAAAAGGTCAAATTTGAACTGAGGGGAAGGATGGAGGGGTTCTACATTTCATGGGCGTTATTCATTGTGCACTTTCGAGAATTGAATCACATCGAACATTAGTGGGGTTGGGGGAGGGGGGCTGTGTGTGTTATTGGTGACTATGGGTGAGTCCTGATTCCTTTTTGTCATTTGTTTATGTTAACATGCGGGCTAATGTCTGGGGTTTGGTGGGAGGGTGGGATCGTTGTTATTGATATATGGATTGGTATTACATTCGTTACTGATTGTTTATTGTTGGGTGTAAATTTGGGCGAAAATGTGAAAAAGGAGAATAAAAAATATTTTACAAAAGAAATCTACAAGTTGTGAATCTTTGGAATTCTCTACCCCAGAGGGCTGTGGGAGCTCAGTCATTGAGTGTGTTTAAAGCAGAGACTGACAGATTTCTAAATCCCAATAACACAAAGGGATATGGGGATAGTGTGGGGGAAAAGGCATTGCAGTGGATGATCAGCCATGATCGTATTGAATGGTGGAGCAGGCTCGACGGGCTGAATGGCCAACTCCTGCTCCTATGTTCCAATGGTACAAAGATAGGTAGGAAAGTAAATTGTGAAGAGGACATAAGGTTAAAAAGCCATATGTTAAATGAGCAGGATAAAATCTGGCAAATTGAGAATAATGTGGGAACATTTGTAATTGTCCACTTTGACAGGAAGAATATAAAGGTTTATTATCTAAATGGTGAGAGATTGCAGAGCTCTGAGATTCAGAGGGATCTGGGTGTCCAAGAGCATGAATCACAAAAGGCGAATATACAGGAACAGCAAGTAATTAGGAAAGCTAATAGAATGTTATTGTTTATTGTGAGGGGAATTGAATACAAAAGTAGGGAGGTTACGCTTCAGTTATACAGGACATTGGTGAGACCACATCTCGAGCACTGTGTACAGTATTGCTCTCATTTAAGGAATGATGTCAATGTGTTGGACGCAGTTCAGAGAAGGTTTACTGGACTCATACCTGGAATTGGAGGCTGGTCTTATGAGGAATGATTGGACAGGCTGGGTGTCCGATGGAGTTTAGGTGACTTGATTGAACCAGATAAGATCCTGAGGGGCCTTGACAGGGTGGATGTGGAAAGGATGTTTCCCCTTGTGGGAGAATCTAGAAATTGGAGTCACTTCAAAAGCAATAACTTGCCCATTTACGGCAGAGGATAACTTTTTTCTCTCAGGGTTGTGAGTCTTTGCAACACTCTTCCTCAAAAGGCAGTGGAAGCAGAGTCTTTGAATATTTTTAAGGCAGGTTGGATAGATTCTTGAAAATCAAGGGGGTGAAAGTTTATCAGGGTAGGTGGGAATAAGACCACACTAAGACCATAAGGAATAGGAGTAGGCCATTCAGCCCTTCCAGCCTGCTCCACATTTCAATAGGATCATGGCTGAAACCAACATTTCTCACGTTCACTTTCCTGCCCTTTCCCTGTAATCCTCGGTTCCCTGACTGATCAAGAATCTATCTCAGCCCGAAATATACACAAGGACTCTGTCCCCTCAACTCTCACGTTCCAAAGACTCTCCAAAAGAATTTCCTCCTCATCTCAGTCTTAAATTGACATCTCTTTATTCTGAGACTATGCCCTCTGGTCCTAGATTCTCCCACGAGGGGAAACATCCTCTCAGCATTTACCCTGTGAAGCTCCTTAAGAATCCTGTATGTTTCAATGAGATCAACTCTCATTCTTCTAAATTCCAATGAGTAAAGTCCCAACCTGTTTAATCTTTGCTCTATGACAATCCCTCCATACCTGGGATCATCCTAGTGAACGTTCTCTAAACAGCCTCCAATGAAATAATATCTTTCCTTAAACAAGGGGACCAAAACTGCTCTCAGTTCTCCAGATGTGGCCTCACCAGCACCTTGTACAGCTGCAGCAAGACTTCCCGACTCCTTTACTCCAACCCCCTTGTAATCAGGGCCAATATTCCATTAGCCTTCCTGATTACCTGCTGCACCTGTCTGCTAGCTTTCTGTGTTTCATGCACAAGTTCCCCCAAGTCCCTTTGTGTTGCAGCTTTCTGCAGTTTTTCTCCATTTAAATAATACTGTTCTTTTGTTCTCCCTTCCAAAATGAACTTCACAATTTCCCACATTATGCCCCATGTGGCAACTTTTTGTCCACTTGCTTAACCTCTCAATATCTCTTTGCAAACTGTTTGTATCCCCCTCACAACTTACCTGTCCACCTATTTTTGTGTTGTCTTCAAATTTGGGCACAGTACGTTCGCTTCCTTCCTCCAAGTCATTATTATAAATTGTACACAGTTGTGGTCCCAGGACTGATCCCTGTGGAACCCCACTGGTTACAGGTCACCAACCTGAAAAAGCACCCCTTATCCCCACTCGCTGTTTCCTGCTCATTAGCCAATTCTCTATCCAGGCCAACTCCATGGGTTCTTATCTCATGACTTAACGTTTTGTGAGATACCTTGTCAAAGGCCTTCTGGGAGTTTAAATACAACACATCTACTGGTCCCCCTCTATCCACTCTGGTTGAGACTTCCTCGAAACACTCTGATAAATTAGTCAGACACGGTTTCCCTTTCACAAAGCCATGCTGAATCTGCTTGATTAGATTATGATTTTCTCAATGTGCTCCTATTACTTCCTCATAATTGATTCCAACATTTTTTGCAACAATAAATGTTAGGTTGATCGTCCTATAGTGTCTCGTTTTTGCCTCCCTCCCATTCTGAATCGGCGGGTTGTCACATTGGCAGTTTTCCAATCCTCTGGTACTTCTCCAGAATCCAAGGATTTTTGGAAAATTACAATCAATGCATCCACTATCTCTGTAGCCATTTCTTTTAGGATCCTAGGATGCAGCCATCCAGGGGACATATCTTATCCCCATCAGTTTGTCCAAAATGACTTCTCCAGTGATGGTATTTAATTGCTCCATTCGTATTCTTTAGTATTAAATGGGATAGTCAAAGTATCTTCCACCATAAAGACTGATGCAAAAAAATCTGTTTAACTCCTCTGCCATTTCCTTGTTCCCCATAACTGACACAGCGGCGTGGAGGCACATGGTGGTTAGCACTGTTGCTTCACAGCTCCAGGGAACCGGGTTCAATTCCCGGCTTGGGTCACTGTCTGTGCGGAGTCTCCACGTTCTCCCAAAACTGCGTGGGTTTCCTCCCACAAGTCCCAAAAGACGTGCTTGTTAGGTGAATTGGACATTCTGAATTCTCCCTCTGTGTACCCAAACAGGTGCCGGAGTGTGGCGACTGGCGGATTTTCACAGTAACTTCATTGCAGTGTTAATGTAAGCCTATTTGTAACAATAATAAAGATTATAATAATAAAGAATATTATTACTATCGCCTGAGATGTATTTTCTAAGGGGCCTCTGTGGAGTTGAGGTTACAATCAGATCAGCCGTGAACTTATTGAATGGTGGAGCAGGCTCGAGGGGCCGAGTGGCCTACTCCTGCTCCTAATTCGTATGTTATCAGATCCTTTATAATAGATTGTAGCATTTTTCCTCCTACTGATGTCAGGCTAATGGGTCTGTGGTTCCCGTTTTCTCTCTCCCTCCTTAAAGAGTGAGGTGACATTTACCACTTTCCAATCTGCAGGAACCATTCCAGAATCTATAGAATTTTGAAAGGTGATCACCAATGTATCCACTATCTCTACAGCCACCTCTTTCAACATTCTGGGATGTAGAGCATCAGCATTTGGGGATTTATTAACTTTCAATCCCATTAATTTCTCCAGTACTACTTTTTCACGAATACTAATCTCTTTCATTCCCTCGTGCTCACTGGTCCCTTGGTTCTCTGGTGTTTTTAGGATGATTTCTGTATCTTCCTCCGTGAAGACAGATTCACATTGTTTAGTTTCTCTGCCATTTCCTTATTCCCCATTATAAACTCTCCTGTCTCTGCCTGGAATGGACCCACATTGGTCTTTGCTAATCTTTTCCTGTTCACATTCCGATAGGAGCGTTTCCAGTCAGTTTTTATGTTTTTCCCCAGTTTGCTCTCGTATTCTATTTTCTGTTTATCAGTTTCTTGGTCCTTTGCTGAATTCTAAACCAAGTTCCCAATCCTCAGGCTCACTAATATTTTAGCCACTTTGAGTCTCCTCCATTGATCTAATAGAATCTAACTTTTCTTGTTAGCCACGATAGCTTCATTTTGCTATTTAATTTTTGCTTCTTAAAGGAATCTATATTTTATGAAAATAAAATGCGAGAGGTTGCCTGTCTATTGTCTATCGTCATACAAAGATGAACAAAGAACAAAGGACAGTACAGCACAGCACAGGAACAGGCCCTTCGGCCCACCAGGCCTGCTCGGATCATGATGTTTGTCTAAACTAAAACCTTCCAGGGTCTGTATCCGTCTATTCCCATCCTAGTCATGTATTCATCAAGATGCCTCTTAAACGTCACTGTCATACCTGCTTCCACCACCTCCTCCGGCAGCGAGTTCCAGGCACTCAACACCCTCTGTGTAAAAAAAAAAACCTCCCTCACACATCTCCTCTAAACTTTGCCCCTCGCACCTAAACCTCTGTCACCTGGTAATTGACTTTTCCAACCTGGGAAAAAGCTTCTGACTATCCACTCTGTCCATGCCACTCATAATTTTGTAAATTTTTATCAGGTCGTCCCTCAACTCCGTCGCTCTAGTTAAAACAATCCGAGTTTATCCAACCTCTCCTCATAGCTAATAGCCTCCAGGCCAGGCAAAATCCTGGTAAACCTCCTCTGTACTCTCTCCAAAGCCTCCACATCCTTTTGGTAACGTGCTGACCAGAATTATAGGCAATATTCCACGTGTGGCCTAAGGTTCTGTACAGCTGCAGCATGACTTGCCAATTTTTATACTCAATGTCCCGACCAATGAAGACAAGCATGCCGTCTGCCTTCTTAGCTCCTTATCCACCTGCGTTGCCACTTTCAGTGATATATTTATTGTAATTTCCCAATCTACCACAGACAACTTGCCCCTCAGACCATGACAGTTTCCTTCTGCGAGAAACACCCAGATAAATTAGACAAAAGAACCCTGTAACCACCACAGCCCATCTTCATGGCAACGTGGCTGCTTTGGGAACTAAATATCTTCCAACATGCAAACACCTTTTCATTCTGTGCTCCTCGTCAAACTTGGAACCAGGTAATCGCAACGAGGCTCAAAAATGGTCAGCCCACCGGAGGCAGAGGTGTTAGACCGGCCAGTCCAGCAGAAAGAAACCCTCCAATCATCACCATTCACCAGATGTCAGAATGAACAGAATGCAGTCCTGGATGTAAGTGAGAGCAGAAACAATAACAACGGAGCCAACATCTGTAATTTGTGAACTTGTTGGAGTCACAACAGGTGTGATGAATCACAAACCCCCTCCCCACAATGAGAGCAGATGAATGGTCTCCCCCCAGAATTAACTCGCTAGTGTCTCCGTAGTTGGGACGGATCATTGAATGTCTCCCCTGCTCAGAGCAGGTGAATGGCCTCTTCCAGGTGTGAACTCACTCGTGTTCCCGCAGGGTGTATGGATATCTGAATCCCTTCTCTCACTCAGAGCAGGTTAACGCCTTCTCCCCTGTGTGAATTCGCTGGTGTCTCTGCAGGTTGGATAACCAAGTGAATCCCTTCTCACACTGAGAGCAGGTGAATGGCTTCTCCCCAGTGTGAATTCGCTGGTGTGTCTGCAGGCTGGATAACTGAGTGAATCCCTTCTCACACTGAGAGCAGGTGAATGGCCTCACCCCAGTGTGAATTCGCTTGTGTCTCTGCAGGCTGGATAACTGAGTGAATCCCTTCTCACACTGAGAGCAGGTGAACGGCCTCTCCCCAGTGTGCACTCGCTGGTGTGTCAGCAGGTGCGATGAAGTAGTGAATCCCCTCTCACACTGAGAGCAGGTGAACAGCTTCTCCCCAGTGTGAAATCGCTGGTGACTCTGCAGGCTGGATAACTGAGTGAATCCCTTCTCACACTGAGAGCAGGTGAACGGCTTCTCCCCAGTGTGAAATCGCTGGTGTCTCTGCAGGTTGGATAACTGAGTGAATCCCTTCTCACACTGAGAGCAGGTGAACGGCCTCACCCCAGTGTGAACTCGCTGATGTGTCAGCAGGTTCGATGAAGTAGTGAATCCCTTCTCACACTGAGAGCAGGTGAACGGCCTCTCCCCAGTGTGAACTCGCTGGTGTCTCTGCAGGCTGGATAACTGAGTGAATCCCTTCTCACACTGAGAGCAGGTGAACGGCCACTCACCAGTGTGAACACGCTGGTGTGCCCGCAGGTCGGATGTTTGAGTGAATCCCTTCTCACACTGAGAGCAGGTGAACAGCCTCTCCCCAGTGTGAACTCGCTGGTGTTTCCACAGGCTGGATAACTCAATGAATCTCTTCCCACACTGAGAGCAGGTGAACAACCTCTTCCCAATGTGAACTTGCTGGTGTTTCCGCAGGCCGGATAACTCAGTGAATCCCTTCCCACATTGAGAGCAGGTGAATGGCCTCTCCCCGGTGTGAACTCGCTGGTGTGACTTCAGGGCGGATAACTGAATGAATCCCTTCCAACACACAGAGCACGTGAACGGCCTCTCCCCAGTGTGACTGCGTCGATGAGCTTCCAGCTGAGATGGGAATTTGAATCCCTTCCCACAGTCCCCACATTTCCACGGTTTCTCCATGTTTTGGGTGTCCTTGTGACTCTCCAGGTCTAACTATCAGTTGAAGCCTTGTCCACACACAGAACACGTGTACGGTCTCTCCCCGCTGTAAATGTGTGATGTCTTTTCAGGCTGTGTAACTGGTTAAAGCTCTTTCCACTGTCAGTGCTCTGGAACACTCTCACTCGGGTGTGTGTGTCTCGGTGCTTTTCCAGTCACAATGATGGTTAAAACCTTTTGAAGCCGACAGATTGGGCAAACATTTCTCCTTCTAGATTCAAAGTCCAGTGATATCCAGTTCCAAGGAATTGAGGCTCAGCCAGATCGAGACGTGACGTTTGAGATTTCTGTCTGTAATTCCTCCTCTTCAAATATCCTGTAAAAACAATTCACAAAAGACATCACTGTCAGTACAGGATAGAAATTCAGAACAGACAATTCTAGTTCCTCGAGAACATTCTTTCCTCTCTCATTCCTCAAAAGCTGTAAATCTCCATCCCACACACTCTTCCTCCATTCTCACCCTGCTGTATCTAATATTCACCCTCCCAATTCTCCTGACGGTGCTGATTCAGGCTGATTGACAGATCCATGCTCACTGCTTCCTGTCCTGGGCACAGAGATCATAACAAATAGGAGCTGCAGTTGGCCATTCGGCCCATCGAACCTGCTCATTTATTCTGTGGGATCATTGGTCGATCTATGTCAGCGACATTATCGTGTTATTGACCAGAGGCTGAGTGTGCTGACTCAATATCTGTGAGCTCATGAGGCCGAGCTGAACAACACCATGAAGAGGCTCGATGATGCGGAGGAGAAAATCCTGAACATCGAGCAAGATGCCTCCTCGGCAGAGACAAGAATTCAATCCTTGGAGAACCAGCTGAGTGGCGTGGGAGAAGCCTGGCGGACTTGGAGAACAGAGGGTCAGAGAAAGAACATCCGAGTCGTCGGCCTGCCAGAAGGTGTGGAGGGTGAGGCTCCCGTTAGGTTCTTCAAGGACCGGCTGCCACGTTTTCTCAAGCTGGAGGTGAAGCCTGGGTGTTTCAAATTAGAAAGGGCATCGGATCCTGTCTTTGAGGCCCAGGGATAGTTTTCATCCCAGGCCTGTAACAATTCACTTCCACAACTTGAAAGATCACCAGAGGGTCCTGGAGACGGGTAAGGTGAGGTGGGACGTGGCTCCATAAGGAATGAGGATTTTCCTTATTCCAGGATTTTTCAACAGCAACGCAAACGAAGCATCGAGACTTTGATGAAGTTTGAAGGGAACTATGTTGCTTTATCCTGTGACCCTGAAAATTATATTGACAACTCCGTCAAGTCTTTCAATAATCCAACTACTGCCTTGGCCTTCATTAAATCCACGAAGCGCAAGGATTTGGAGGGATGGTTTGCAGCTCAGACTAACTCCGGCTCTGATCTAGACTCTTTCCTTATCACTGTTTTGTTGTCTGAATTTGTTATCTTTTATCCTGTTGAAGGGAGTTGTTATTCTGTGAGCGCCGATTGAATGTCTTCTTCTTCTCCTCGAGTGTCCCAGGGACTCGGATTATCTTATCTCAGTTATGGTAGATGTGCCATATGCTTATTATCCGCCGTCTTTCTTCTATTATCCGAGCGTTAATCATGGCAGAACCGAGTGGGGCCATTGCTGAAGGGTGGGTGGTGGTGGATGCAGGTCTTCACAGGTGGGTATAAAATGCGGGAGGGACATTCGATCCCCATTCCCTTGTTGGCCCTTTTCTTCTCCTCATTTTGGAGAAGGTGTCCTGAGGGTAACGACAGTCTGGCCGTGGGGTTAATCCTCCGGGTCCTCAGTCTTATTGAGGAATGTCCCCTTGGATCTATTGTGGTGGTGATCCTTTTGTATTTTTGTTATTATGGGAGGGTTTATGTGTTGTTGACTTTATCCTACTCTGGTACAGACGGGGCTTTTATCTGTGAAAGGAGCAGTTTGGGGAGACTTTGGTGCCTCTGGTGCAAAGTGAGTTGGAGGAGGACGTAATGGCGCACGCTCGATTGTGGTGTGAAAATCTGTTCCGGTTCTCTCTGTCGTCTGACTAACGGCGGCAGTTAATCTGCAAATTTTCCCAGGGAATGTACGGGGCATCCATCACCCTATCAGAAGGAAAAAGATCCTCTCCTTACTTAAGGAGAAAGTCGACATAGGTTTATTATAGGAAACTCATTTGGATGATGAGGAATACTTTAAATTGAGGCGGGATTGGGTGGGTCACGTTTTTTGCCTCCGTTTCGTCAAGCAGCAAGGGTGTGGCAATGCTTATTAATAAAAATATCACTTTTAAGGTTGAAACCTGCTCCAAGGACAAAGAAGGTGGATATGTGATCATTAGAGGTTCGGTGAATGGAGGTGTTGTTTCAATAATGAATGTTTATGGATCCCCGAATTGCTCCCCGGAGTTCATTATAAAGGACTTTGCAGAGTTAGCTTCAATTAACTCTTTTGTGGTTGGTGACTTCAACTGCCACTGAAATCCTCTGGTAGATAAACTCCCGGTTACCACCAACACCCCCACGCTGCAGGCTTGGGCGTTGGCCTTGGCTTGTAATTTGATGACTGTAGGAATTTCAGAGTTTTTGTACTCTGGGTATTTGGCGCAGTGAGGGCTAAAAGCCTGAATTAGTGTGTGTGACTGCTGCAGCCATGTTTCTAAAAGAAATCCTAGTTTGAAAGACAACTGGGTTCTGGAGCCAGAGGTGCAATTAAAGCATCATAAACATGTGGGCTCATGGTAAGTTGTTTTGATGAAGGGTATTCCCTGTGGAGTTAATTAGATTTCAGCTTGGTAAGATGATGTCAGTTCTGGGAGGAGCCACGGTATCAGGCGTTTGGCATGCAAGAAGTGTTTTAGTTGAGAATTAGTTCAAGATATGAGCAGAGGTCAAGCATCTCAGTTCAGTCTGGAGCTAGATTCGCAGTTTCTTTCCAAGCAGTTCAGAAGGTGAGCTGAAACAAGCTCACGTAGACAGTAGGTAGCATAGTGGCTAGCATAATTGTTTCACACCTCCAGGGTCCCAGGTTCGATTTCCGGCTGGGTCACTGTCGGTGCGGAGTCTGCACATTCTCCCTGTGGCTGCATGGGTTTCCTCCGGGTGCTCCGGTTTCCTCCCACCATCCAAAGATGTGCAGTTTAGGTGGATTGGCCATGCTAAATTGCTCTTCGTGCCCAAAAAGGTTAAGTGGGGGTTATGCTGATAGTGTAGATACGTGGGCTGGAGTAGGGTGCTCTTTGTAAGGGCCAGTGCAGACTCGATGGGCGAATGGCCTCCTTCTGCACTGTAAATTCCATGGTCTATGGTCTAAGCTGAAACAACTTCCCAAGTTTCTTCATGGTTCTGACAGGATTGAGACCTTGTCTTTAAAGCGGTGACACAAGATCTCTCTCAAAGAACATCTGCGTAAAGCGGGTATTGCTGAGGGCTAACTGTGTTTAACGGTGGATTGAGAGCTGAGATGGTGTTTTTGTTGTTTGAGTGGGAATAAAGGTAGCAGTTAAGGGTTACTGTATTCACTGTATTGATTAGCATTGTTTAAGGGCTAATTGTCAGCGGTTTCCTGGTGTGGTGTTAAATTTATTTTAATATTCTTAGTAATAAAGTTTGTTTTCATACAGCATGGCCCTATTTTTTGTAAAATCACTCCTGGAGTGAGGTATCCTTTACTCACAGTCTGACAAAACACAAATAAAATATTGGGGTTTGTGTCCAGTATCCGAGCCACTGTTGGGGTCTGGTCCGGGATCATAACAGTGAGGAGGTGGTTTATGTGGATGTTTAGAGAACTTTGTACCCAAGGAGCAGAGATTTTACCTTCTTTCCAGCCCCACAGCAATGTCAGACTAGAATCGACAACTTTTTTGTGCCGAGGACGATCCTACACCTGGTGTCCACTTGCATCACAGGGAGCATCGTAATCGCAGACCTTCCCCAGTTTGTCTGGAGTTTCTGCTCGAGGGCTCACCCCCAGGTCGAGAACGTGGAGGTTTGCAGCCTCCCCGAGTTCATTTATTATGCACTTTCAGGAAGAGTTTGAGTTCTTCCTTTTGGTTAACTCGACTCCTGGGATTTCCCCCTCCATTTTGTGGGAGATGTGTAAAGTTTATGCTCGGGGCTGATCATGTCTCACACTGCTAATAAAAGGTGCAGGATGCTGGAGAACCAGCGGCTTCTGGAGGTTTGTTTGGTGAAGGTGGAGGAGAATCATATGGAGGGCCCGAGTAAGCTATTACTGAAGGAGGTTAATGCAGCAAGAGTGGCTTTGAACTCCCTGTTTACTCAGCAGGCCGAGAAAAGTTGAACGTTTATGAGGTCGAAGTTTTCGAGTTTGGGAATAAGCCGAGCAAATACTTGCCTGTTTGACAAAGAAAAAGGCCGACTTTAGAGCGAATCCCTCTGTGTGGCTTGGGGGATGGAAAAGGGTCATGAAGACGGAGGAGATAAACAGGGATTTTGGGAATTCTATGCGGGATTACACAAGTCTAAGCAGTCTGGTGATGTGTTGGTGGGTGTGGAGCATTTTCTCTCTTCCCTGAAGCTTCTGGAGGCCTCAGAAAATCTTAATGCTTCTTTTTCTTGGGAAGAAGTGTCAAAGGCCGTGAAGGAGCTGCAGCCGGGTAAAGACCCGGGACCAGGTGGCTGTGGGTGTGAATTTTATCGGGGGTTTGAGGATTTGTTATTGGATCCGTTGGTGGATCTGTATTGTCACTCTTTTGACTCAGGGATGCTGCCACTGACTCTTGTGAGGCTAATATCTCTTTGATTCTGAAGGTGGGCAAGGACCCAGAGGAGTGGGCCTCTTATTGCCAAATCTCTCTTTTGAATGTTGACTTGAAACTGCGATCTTATGTTTTGGCGATAAGGCTGGAGGACATCCTTCCGACAATCGTGCGGGAGGACCAGACTGGGTTTATACGGGGAAGAGTTTCCAGTAACAATGTTGGAAGGGAGCTGAATGTGATTCAGGCTTTTCAGAAATATGCATTGAATGGGCTGGTGATCTCCTTCGATGCAGAGAAAGCTTTTGCTCGAGTTGAGTGGAATTATCTGGCGTATCCGCTGTGAGGCTTCGGGTTGGGTGAGGATTATATTGAGTGGATTCAATTGTTATATCACAGACCGGCAGCGGCGGTGCTCACCAATGGTATAAGGATGTCAAATTTTGAGCTTCAGAGAGGGACTAGACAGGGCTGCCCTCTGTCCCCCTTGCTGTTTGCGTTGCCCACTGAGCCCTTTCCGGAGGATATTAGATTGGATCCTCTGATATCGAGCCTGGAGGGTGGGGTGAGGCAGCACAAGATCACTCTGTGTGCAGATGACAGGCTGCTGTTTGTGTTGAACCCCAGTGTTTCAGTCCTGGACATTATTGGAGCAGTGGATAGATTTAGTGGCTTCTCTCGTATCAAGATCAATTTTGCTGAGTCGGAGGCCATGCCCATGGGGAGGGGTTGAGGGGTAATCCCCCTCCTCTTGCTAACTTCCCCTTCAGGTGCACCCCCCCCCCCCCCCCCCCCCGGAAGCCATTTTCAAACCTGGGGATGTCAATGGCCCCTCTTTTAGGCAGCTATGTGAGGTCAACTTTCCACAGCTGATGATGACTATTAGGTGGGACCTTGCCTGGTGGTTGGCTCTTCCGATTTCACGGTGAGGGAGGATTGCCTTCATTAAAATGAATGTGTCGCCCAGACTGTTGTACCCTCTGCAAATGCTGCCTATACTGCTGTCGACCAGAGTCGTTTGGGAAATTAATCAAATCAGGCCAGGACCTACTCAGTTAATGGTAGGGAGTTGGGGAGAGTTACAGAACAAAGAGATCTAGGAGTCCAGGTTCATAGCTCCTTGTAGGTGGAGTCGCAGGTGGACAGGCTGGTGAAGAAGGCAGTCAGTATGCTCGGTTTTATTGGTTAGAATATTGAATACAGGAGTTGTGATCTCTTATTGAAGTTGGACAAGACATTGGTGAGACCGCACATGGATAGGCTGGGACTTTTTTCCCTGGAGCGTAGGAGGCTTAGGTGTGACCTTATAGAAGTCTACAAAGTGAGGAACATAGATAAAGTATATAGTCAACATATTTTCCCAAAGGTGGAGGAGTCTAGAACTAGAAGGCATAGGTTTAAGGTGAGCGAAGAGAGATACAAAAGAGACCAGAGGAGAAGTTTCTTTACATACAGGGTGGTGAGCATCTGGAATGGCTTCCATAGTCAGTGGTAGAGACGGGTACAATTTTGTCCTTTAACAAGCAGTTAGACAGTTACATGGGCAGGGTGGGTACAGAGGGATACGGGCCAAATGCTGGCAAGTGGGACTAGCTTAGTGATAGAAACTGGGCGACATGGAAAAGCTGGGCTGAAGGGCCTGTTTCCAAGCTGTAAACATCTATAACTCCACCTGGAACAAAAAGAAACCTCGCGTCAAGTTTGTTAAGCTCCAATCACCAGGAGCGAAGGGAGAAGATGGTCTCCCGAAAATCAGGCTTCATCAATTGGCCTCTCGTCTTATGTTCATAAGGGATTGGATTAGGATGGAGCCAACATTTATCTAGCTCAATACAGAAGCAGACCAGTCAGTTCTCTCTCGATCCAAAACTGGCATAGGCTGATTATGGAATGCATCTCCATTCAATTTTTAATGTCTAATTCATTCTGAGTCTGATGCATTGTGTAAAGTGTGGTACTCCTATCTCAAATACATAGCCTCCAATTTGAGTGACTTGCTCCTCCTGGGCTTTCCATGAGTGAATTCAATTTAACTTAGGGCACAGTGGTTAGTACTGCTCCCTCAGCGTCAGGGACCCAGGTTCAATTACATCCTTGGATGGCTGTCTGTGTGGAGTTTGTATATTCTCCTTGTGTCTTTGTGTATTTCCTCCGGGTGCTCCAGTTTCCTCCCACTGTCCAAAATGTGCAGCGAAAGTGGATTGGTCACGCTAATTTGCCCCTTCGTGTCCAAGATGTGTAGGTTAGGTGGGTTGACCATGATCAATGCACCGGCTTACGAGGATAGGATGGGGAGTGGGCCTCAGTGAAATGCTCTTTCTGAGTCTCAGTGCAGATGTGAAGGGGCGAATAGCCTTCTGCACTACTGGAGTTCTATATCATCTATGTTGTGTTATTCGTTTTAATTTGATTATGCGGTTAGTCAGTTTGTGAAATTTTTGGGTTTACAAACTGAATTGTTATATAATCTTACCCTCTTTCCCCACTCACTACTTTAACCTGTTAACTGGTTCTTCAATTGATCTAGTATTTCATCTCGAGGCTCTTGTCTCTCAAATATCCTGTTCCAAATTAATTCTGCAATATGTTGCTTGGATTTATGTTGGCAATATCTCTTGTTCCACTCTGTGCCCACGATTCGTTTTGTTATTCTGTTGCATTCAGTGTTTAAAAATTATTTGAAACATAACAATTTATTAAAAATCTGTCCAACTCATCTGTGAATATATTCAATGACCCCCACACCCCACTGGTCCCTGTGGAAGAAAGATCCAGAGATGAATAACCCTCCAAGGGAAGAGATGACTGGATTGTACTTTATTACAGAACCATAAACAATTTTTCTAATGTGTACCATATAACAGCACGAGAAATGTCTCTGTCTGGTATTAATTTACTGTCCCCTTAAATGTCAGCCATCACCTGGAGTAACCAGCCCTTTAATGGTGACCATTAGGAAAGGGACCATCCTTTTACCCAGACAAATAAATGTGAGAAGCTGAGGGACCAAAGGATGTCAATGTCCTTAAGAGAGAGAGAGGGACCTGGGCCAAGCTTTGCAGAGTCTGCACCCTCCCTGGATTCACTTCCTTTCCCTTCAGTTGCTGCAGGTGACCAATTAAAGGTCAGAATGAGAAAAGAAATGGAAAGAGGAAGAAAAGAAAGTGTTTTACTCACAGATGCTGGAGACAAGAGGAAGTTCACAACTGTGTGAGGCCCCAGTTTTCCTCATTGTCCAGTTTCCACGTTCGAACAACGGGGGAGCTGATTGGATGGTGGAAGTGAGTCCTTCCGGTTCACCAACTCTTCCCATTGGTCAACAACCTTCTTCCGCCTCATTCATTGTTCCGCCTGCTCGAGACAAGGTTTCCAGGCAACCGGCTGACAGCTCCGGCCAGACCGAGAAGTCGCACGGTGATTTCCCCTCCCCCCGGCCCGGGGATGCGCATGTCCGAGGGAGAGGAGAGAATGCGCATGTCCGAGGGAGAGGAGAGAATGCGCATGTGCGAGGGAAAGCTCACCCCTGACCGTCCTGCTGAAGCGTTGACCAATGGGAAAGATTGGATGACCGGAAGGACTGTGGTACTCCAGGCAATCAGTGCGGGCTTTGTGTGAATGGAGTTTGACCTTCACACAGACTGAAATATCCTCCTGTCTGCAACATCTGTGAGTAAAACTCTTTTCTCCCCCTTTCCATTTCTTTTCTCATTCTCACCTTCAATTGGTGACTTGCAGCAACTGAAGGGAAAGGAAGTGAATCCAGGGAGGGTGCAGACTCTGGAAAGCTTGGTCCAGATCTCTCTCTCTCTTAAAGACATTCATGGAGGCTCGAGCAAAAACTTTCTCTGCATCGAAGGAGATCACCAGCCCATCCACTGTGTATTTCTGAAAAGCCTGAATCACATTCACCAACCTTCCAACATTGTTACTGGAAAGTCTTCCCCTTATAAACCCAGACTGGTCCCCCCGCCCCCACACGATTGTTGGAAGGATGTCCTCCAGCCTGCTCGCCAAAACTTTAGATCGTAATTTGAAGTCAAGATTCAAAAGAGATATTGGCCAATAAGAGACACACTCCTCTGGGTCCTTCAAAATCAAAGAGATAGTAGCCTCCCGAAGAGTCGATGGCAGCATCCCTGAGTCAAAAGAGTGACAATACATACCCATCAATGGGTCCAACAACAAATCCTCAAGCGCCCGATAGTACTCAAACCCACAGCTATTGCGGTCCCGGGGCTTTACCCGGCTGCAGCTCCTTCATGGCCTTTGAGACCTCTTCCCTAGAAAGGGGAGCATTAAGAGGCTCACACTGGCTTTCTGAGGCCTCCGTAAGCTTCAGGGAAGAGAATAAATGCTCCATATCCAACAACACTTCACCAGACTTCAGAGACTTTATAATTCTGTATAGAATTCCCCAAATCCCTGTTTATCTCCTCTGTCCTCACAACCCTTTTCCCTCCCCCACGTCACACAGAGGGAATTGTTCCAATGTCGGCCTTTTTCTTTGTCCAACAGGTCAAGTATTTGCTCAGTTTATTCCCAAACTCGTACAACGTCTGCCTCGCAAACCTTTCTCAACCTGCTGAATCAATAGGGAGTCCAAAGCCACTCTTGCCGCATTAACCTCCTTCAGCAATAGCTTATTTGAGATCTCCTCATAATTCTGCTCGGCCTTCGTGAAACAAACCCCCAGACATTCTGGTTCTTCAGCATCCGAGCATAAACTTTACACGTCTCCCATAAAATGGAGGGGGAATACCAGGGGTCAAGTTAATCCAAAGGAAGAACTCAAACTCGTTCTTAAAATGCATAGTAAATGAAATATCTCTTATCAGAGAGGCAGCAACCGTCCACATTCTCGACCTGGGGGTGAACCCTCGAGTAGAATTCCAGAGAAACAGGGGAATGGTCCACAATCGATGTTCACTTTGGTGCACGAGGACACCAGGTGTAGGATCGTCCTTGACATAAAAATGTCGTTGATTCTAGTGTGACATTGATTAGGACTAGAAAGAAGGTAAAATCTCCTCCCCTCAGGTGCAAAGTGCTCCAAACATCCACATAACCCACCTCCTCACAAGTAAAGGCCAACGCCCTAGCAGCATTGGGGGGGGGGGGGGGCTTTCCTGGTAACCGGGAGCTTATCTACCAGAGGATTTAAGGGACAGGTGAAGTCGCCAACCACGAAAGAGTTAGTTGAAGCTAACTCTGCAAATCCACAAAGGCCTCCGGGGAGTAATTTGGCGATCCATAAACATTCATTATTGAAACAATATCTCCATGCACCGAACCTCTAATGATCACATATCTACCTCCTTTGTCCTTGGTGCAGGTTTCAACCTTAAAAGAGATATTTTTATTAATAAAGATTGCAACACCCCTGCTATCAAGTAGATGAAAAGGAGATGAAAAAACCTGCCCCACCTAATTCCACCCCAATTTAAAGTGTTCGTCATCGTCCAGATGAGTTTCCTGTAATAAAGCTATGTCGACTTTCTCCTTAAAAAAGGAGAGGATAACCATAGATTTGAGATAGGGAAGTGGGGTTGGAAATTGTCGGAGATGGGATTGGAAAGGAATTAGGGCACTAAAAGATTTATTTCTTGGGGGTCTTTTTGTGGGATTGAAGGAACTGGGAGCGAGGTATGGGCTGGAGCAAGGGAAAATATTTAGATACATGCAGATTCGAGACTTTGCCAGAAAGGAGATACAGAGCTTTGAAGTAAAGCCGGCTTCCACATTGCTGGAGGAGGTGCTGACGACAGGGGACTGGGGAAGGTGTAGTATTGGTGGTTTACGGGGCTATTTTGGAGGAGGAGAAGGCCCCCTGTGTATTTATGTTTGCCCTATGTATTGTTCTCATGTATGGAATGATCTGTCTGAACTGTACACAGAACAATACTTTTCATTGTATCTCGATACACGTGACAATTAACAAATCCAATCCTCACCATTGAGGTGATAGTATTTCTAATCAGTAAGGCTACTCCACCCACTCTGCTGTATTCTCTGTCCCTCCTGTAAACTTTATAACCGGTCTATTTGTCCAGTCCAGACCATGCTGCTACTTGTTTTTGGAACTGTATTGAGTTCCCCTGAGACCTTCCCCTCCCCCACCATTTGTTAGTTTAAAGTCCTTGTTACCTCCCTATTTATCCGTTCCGGGAGGACACTGGTCCCAGATCGGTTCAGGTGGAGACCGTCCCAACTGTACAGATCCCTCCTGTCCCAATACTGATGCCAGTGCCCCATGAAATGGAACCCTTCTTTCCTGCACCACTCCTATAGCCACGTGTTTACTTCCCTAATTTTCTCGTCCCTATGCCAAATTACACATGGCTTGGGGAATAATCCAGAGATTATAACCCTTGAGGATCTGTTCTTTAATTTTGTTCCGAGTTCCTGATATTCCCAAACAGGTCCTCTTTCCGAGTCTTGCCGATATTGTTTGTCCCAATGTGGACCCCAACAACTGGATCCTCCCCCTCCCTCTCCAATATCCTTTCAAGCCGGTTAGAGATGCCCCTCACCCTGGCACCAGGCAGGCAACATACCACGTGGGACTCTCGGTCCTGCTTCCAAAGGGAATCAGTTCCCTAATTACAGAATCCCCATCAGCTACCACTTTCTCTCCCCGCTTGAATGGCCTCCTGTACCAGGGTGCAGTGGTCAGCGAGCTCATCCTTCCTACAGTCACAGCTCCGAAACTCCGTCCCTCCAAGTCCGCTCCCTGGAGACTAGGTCTGGGGAATAGGTATTGGAGACGAGGTATTGGGGAATGAGAGGAAGCAATGTTCCATAGAAACTAGAATTCTCTGTTCTGAATTTCTATCCTGTACTGAGTGTTGACTTTTGTAAACTCCTTTTACAGATATTACAAGAGGAGGAATTACAGACAGAAATTTCAATTATCACGTCTCGGTCTTACAGAGTCACTCGATACCTTGGAATCTGAGTATCATCGGCCTTTGAATCTAGAAGGAGAAATGTTTGCCCAATCTGGCGGCTTCAAAAGATTTTAACCATCAGTGTGACTGGAAAAGCACCGAGACACACACACCCGAGTGAGAGTGTTCCAGAACACTGACTGTGGAAAGAGCTTTAACCTGTTACACTGCCTGAAAAAGACATCACACCATTCACAGCGGGGAGAGACCATACTCGTGTTTAATAAGAATCTTTTATTGTCACAAGTATGAAGTTACTGTGAAAAGCCCCTCGCCGCCACATTCCGGCGCCTGTTCGGGTAAGCTGGTACGGGAATTGAAACCGCGCTGCTGGCCTTGTTCTGCATCATAAACCAGCTGTCTAGCCACTGAGCTAAACCAGCCCTTCACCAGTTTGTGTGTGGTCAAGGCTTCAACTGATTGTCTCTCTGACCTGGAGAGACACAAGGAGACCCAAAACATGGAACTTGTTCAAGGAACAGGTGCTACGTGTCCTTGATATGTATGTCCCTGTCAGGCAGGGAAGAGATGGTCGAGTGAGGGAACCATGGTTGACAAGAGAGGTTGAATGTCTTGTTAAAAGGAAAAAGGTGACTTATGTAAGGCTGAGGAAACAAGATTCAGACAGGGCATTGGAGGGATACAAGATAGCCAGGAGGGAACTGAAGAAAGGGATTAGGAGAGCTAAGAGAGGGCATGAACAATCTTTGGCGGGTAGGATCAAGGAAAACCCCAAGGCCTTTTACACATATGTGAGAAATATGAGAATGACTAGAGCGAGGGTAGGTCCGATCAAGGACAGTAGCGGGAGATTGTGTATTGAGTCTGAAGAGATAGGAGAGGTCTTGAATGAGTATTTTTCTTCTGTATTTACAAATGAGAGGGGCGATATTGTTGGAGAGGACAGTGTGAAACAGATTGGTAAGCTCGAGGAAATACTTGTCAGGAAGGAAGATGTGTTGGGCATTTTGAAAAACTTGAGGATAGACAAGTCCCCCGGGCCTGACGGGATATATCCAACGATTCTATAGGAAGCAAGAGATGAAATTGCAGAGCCGTTGGCAATGATCTTTTCGTCCTCACTGTCAACAGGGGTGGTACCAGGGGATTGGAGAGTGGCGAATGTCGTGCCCCTGTTCAAAAAAGGAACTAGGGATAACCCTGGGAATTACAGGCCAGTTAGTCTTACTTCGGTGGTAGGCAAAGTAATGGAAAGGGTACTGAAGGATAGGATTTCTGAGCATCTGGAAAGACACTGCTTGATTAGGGATAGTCAGCACGGATTTGTGAGGGGTAGGTCTTGCCTTACAAATCTTATTGAATTCTTTGAGGAGGTGACCAAGCATGTGGATGAAGGTAAAGCAGTGGATGTAGTGTACATGGATTTTAGTAAGGCATTTGATAAAGTTCCCCATGGTAGGCTTGTGCAGAAAGTAAGGAGGCATGGGATAGTGGGAAATTTGGCCAGTTGGATAACGAACTGGCTAACCGATAGAAGTCAGAGAGTGGTGATGGATGGCAAATACTCAGCCTGGATCCCAGTTATCAGTGGCGTACCGCAGGGATCAGTTCTGGGTCCTCTGCTGTTTGTGATTTTCATTAATGACTTGGATGAGGGAGTTGAAGGGTGGGTCAGTAAATTTGCAGACGATACGAAGATTGGAGGAGTTGTGGATAGTAAGGAGGGCTGTTGTCGGCTGCAAAGAGACATAGATAGGATGCAGAGCTGGGCTGAGAAGTGGCAGATGGAGTTTAACCCTGAAAAGTGTGAGGTTGTCCATTTTGGAAGGACAAATATGAATGCGGAATATAGGGTTAACGGTAGAGTTCTTGGCAATGTGGAGGAGCAGAGAGATCTTGAGGTCTATGTTCATACATCTTTGAAAGTTGCCACTCAAGTGGATAGAGCTGTGAAGAAGGCCTATGGTGTGCTCGCGTTCATTAACAGAGGGATTGAAGTTAAGAGCCGTGAGGTGATGATGCAGCTGTACAAAACTTTGGTAAGGCCACATTTGGAGTACTGTGTACAGTTCTGGTCGCCTCATTTTAGGAAAGATGTGGAAGCTCTGGAAAAGGTGCAAAGAAGATTTACCAGGATGTTGCCTGGAATGGAGAGTAGGTCTTACGAGGAAAGGTTGAGGGTGCTAGGCCTTTTCTCATTAGAGCGGAGAAGGATGAGGGGCGACTTGATAGAGGTTTATAAGATGATCAGGGGAATAGATAGAGTAGACAGTCAGAGACTTTTTCCCCGGGTGGAACACACCATTACAAGGGGACATAAATTTAAGGTGAAAGGTGGAAGATATAGGAGGGATATCAGAGGTAGGTTCTTTACCCAGAGAGTAGTGGGGGCATGGAATGCACTGCCTGTGGAAGTAGTTGAGTCGGAAACATTAGGGACCTTCAAGCAGCTATTGGATAGGTACATGGATGACGGTCAAATGATATAGTGTAGATTTATTTGTTCTTAAGGGCAGCACGGTAGCATTGTGGATAGCGCAATTGCTTCACAGCTCCATGGTCCCAGGTTCGATTCCGGCTTGGGTCATTGTCTGTGCGGAGTCTGCACGTCCTCCCCATGTCTGCGTGGGTTTCCTCCGGGTGCTCCGGTTTCCTCCCACAGTCCAAAGATGTGCGGGTTAGGTGAATTGGCCAATGATAAATTGCCCTTAATGTCCAAATTGCCCTTGGTGTTGGGTGGAGGTGTTGAGTTTGGGTATGGTGCTCTTTCCAAGAGCCGGTGCAGACTCAAAGGGCCGAATGGCCTCCTTCTGCACTGTAAATTCAATGATAATCTATGATTAATCTAGGACAAAGGTTCGGCACAACATCGTGGGCCGAAGGGCCCGTTCTGTGCTGTATTTTCTATGTTCTATGTTCTATGGAGAAACCGTGGAAATGTGGGGATTATGGGAAGGCATATAGTGTCCCATCTCAGCTGGAGATTCATCGACGCAGCCACACTGGTGAGAGGCCGTTCACCTGCTCTCAGTGTGGGAAAGGATTCACTCAATTTTCCAGTCTGACATCACACCAGCGAGTTCACACTGGGGAGAGGCCGTTCACCTGCTCTCGGTGTGGACAGAGATTCACTCAGTTATCTAACCTGAAGTCACATCAGCGAGTTCACACCAGGGAGAGGCCATTCCCCTGTTCCCAGTGTGGGAAGGGATTCACTGAGTTATCCAGCCTGAAGAAACATCAGCGGGTTCACACTGGAGAGAGGCCATTCCCCTGCTCCCAGTGTGGGAAGGGATTCACTGAGTTATCCGGCCTGAAGAAACACCAGCGAGTTCACACTGGGGAGAGGCCGTTCCCCTGCTCTCAGTGTGGGAAGGGATTCACTCAGTTATCCAGCATGAAGAAACACCAGCGGGTTCACACTGGGGAGAGGCCGATCACCCCTCGGTGAGGGAAGGGAACGCTTGATTCATCGCACCTGCTGCGACACCAACAAATTCACAAGTGATTACAGAGGTTGGATTCTGCTGTTATTGTTTCTGCTTCAATTACATCCAGGGCTGAATTTTGTTCATTCTGACAGTTGGTCAATGGGGAGGGTCAGAGGGTTTCATTCTGATGGACTTGGCAGTCTCATGGCTTTGCCTCCGGTGGGCTGACGCTCTTTGAGCCTTGTTGCAAATTCCTTGTTTCAAATTTCACAAGGATCAGAGTGAAGGGATGTTTGGAAGTGAGCCGATATTTAGTTTGCATTTCTGTTTGGATCCTCCCAAATTATACCACATTGCCATGACGATGGGCCCTGGTGGTTACATGTTTTTGTTTAATTTATCTGAGTTTTCTTCTGTGAGAAACACCATCAGGGTATGAGGGGCAAGTTGTCTGAGAGGGTCTGGGAAACCACATTAAATGGTATAATGAGAGACAGGCAATAGCTAATATTTAAGGAATTATTATATATCTACCGGGGGGGGGGGGGGGGAGGGGGAGGGGGGTCAGTTTGCTGCATGGCTGGTTCACGATGTGGAGTGATTCCAATAGCAGGGGTTCAACTGTCGTACTGGCTGAGGTTATCTATGAAGGGTCCACCTTCTCAACATTGTCCCTCGCACGAGGCCCTCTCTCCCTCTATTTCACTTTCTCCCTCCCCCTTGCTAGAACTTTGGTGCCTCTCATTTCTCATATATACACCAAATATAGATTCTTTTTGGGAACAGAAATCGATCAGGAAAAGTGATACAACCGTTGCTAACAAGGAAAGTTAAATAGTAGTAAGCCTGAGGATTGGGAACTTGTTTTAGAATTCAGCAAAGGAGGATCAAGAAACTGATAAAGAGAAGATAGAATATGAGAGCAAACTGGTGAGAAACATAAAAACTGACTGGAAAAGCTGCTATAGGAATGTGAAGAGGAAAAGAGAGGGTGCAGAGGAGATTTACAAGAATGGTATCAGGGATGACGGACTTCAGTGAGTTGGAGAGACTGGAGCATCTGAATTTTCTTTTTAGATCAAACAGGAATTAGGGTTGGGAATGGGGCCAATGGGCCCATTGAGTCCATGCTGGCTCTCTGTAGATCTCACCATCGCCTTGTTCTATCCCTGTCGTTTTATTTCCCTCAGGTCCCCATCCAATTTCCTTTTGGAAACATTCCATCATCTCTGCTTCTACCCCCATCGTAGGGAATGGGCTCCAGATGTTTACCAATTTCTTTAAATGCAAATTGGTTTCAGAGAGCGAAGGCCATTCTGCCCATCGTCCCCATTCTGCCTCTTTGAATGAACTATCTAATTAATCCCAGTACACTGAAAGTTTATACTTCTTTCCAGAGTGTGTGCAGTTCCATTTTGAAAGCTATAGTTGAATTTACTTCCTGCACAATTGTCAGACTGTGAATCTCAAATCACAATAACTCGTTCTGTTTCAAATTAAATAATTCCACAATATCCTATGTTTGGTTTTTCACAAGGTATTTGAAATGGAGTGAAAGGCATGGTTGTTACACAAAACTACGACTCAATCTTTATTAATTATCATTGTGAGTGGGCCGAGGATGATATGTCCAAGTCTGGGGACTATTTCTAAAATGAAATTACATTTCTATAGCACCTTTCATGACCACAGGATCTCCTAACACATTTTACATCCAGTGAAGTGCTTTTGAAGTGTAGCCACTGTTGTCATGTGGGGAACGATGGGTATGCTTCGTGACAAAATTTAATTTAAAAATAATCTTCATCCATAAGTAACAAGGTCAAGGAAGCTGTGTTAAACTCGAGCACATGAGTGGACTTCTAATTAAAAAATGCATACTGTATAAACCAAAATGTTTCCAGAAACTGCTGAAGTCGTGGAAATTGTTTAAACTACTCATTCCAAAGTTTTGAAAAGCTACTGGGTCATCATATACTGCCAAAATCTGGCTCAAGAATAAGATTGATTGTTCCATCTGATCAAAATTAGTAAGAAAGTAAGCTATTGTATTCTACAAAACTGTCTTTTTGAACTACTGTATCCTGTATTAACCAAATGTATTAATTGAAGATTACTGAATTAATTAGCTCCCTGTCAGAAACAGATGATTGAATAAGTAGTGAGCTTTAATTGAGTTACAGTTAATGAATCAATTGTTATGTTAAAAGACAGGTTTAATTGCTGTAAAAATGTAATGCTCACTTTCTGAGTATGTAAAGAATGTGCAATGAGGATAAATGTACTGGCAAGAGAGGCCTTCAAGCTCTGATTAGCCTCAACATTTGAAACCATGAATAAGGGATTGTATAGAATCAGATAAGGGGATAGTAAGAAACAGTTCTGTTGTATTCATGTCTAAGTAATGAGAGATGTGTGGAGTTTGTATGTTCTCCCTGTGTCTGCTTGAGTTTCCTCCGGGTGCTCTGGTTTCCTCTCATAGTCCAAAGATGCGCAAAGTTTAGGTGGATTGGCCACGCTAAATTGCCCCTTAGTATCCAAAGTTTCCACAAACAGCAAATGATAATGAGCCGATGATGTGTTTTTAGTGATGTTGATTGAGGGATAAATATTGACCAGGACACCAGGGATAACTCCCCTGCTCTTCTTCAAAATAGTGGCTGTGGGAACTTTTACACCCGCCTGAGAGGGGCAGACAGGGCCTCAGTTTAACATCTTATTTGAAAGAAGGCTGTTCTGACAGTGCAGCAATCCCTCAGTGCTGGGACCAGGAATGTTGGATTGGATTTTTGTCCCCAGGTCTCTGGACTGGGATTTGATCCCACACACTTCTGACTCAGAGGTGAGAGAGCTGCCCACTGAGCCACGGCTGACACTATAGACTATGGACGCGATTCTCCGGCCTCGTTGCGCTCTCGATTAAGAGAAACGAGGCCGCTGAACAGCGGGAAATGCCCAAAACGAGATCCACGCCAGGCGCCAAACAGTTTGCGATGCAACCAGCCCACTCCCCTTGGTGAAATCAGGATCTCGCCGTAGCGAGGTGAGAAGCCACTTCAGCCCCATTTCTATACAATTAACAAGGGCTACCCCAGATCCAATGGCCTCCCGTCATTCAGCGGCCTCTTCAGCAAGTGCTCACACTGGCGCCGAATAGTATTTCTTTTGAAAAGCTGAAACCAGTGTAATGTGAGATTACCTTTAAGAAATGAACCTTTAACAGATTAAGCTGATCATATTACTGAAGTGATGTCACAGGGAGGAGCTGAGCTCACTTCTGCTTTTGGTTTCAGTTTGAGAAAGCAGCTTGGATGTATCTGTGTTTCCAGAGAGCTGCAGGAAGAAAAGCAAGGTGCTGGAGCTCAAGTCAACCAAGCTGATATATCTCTCCCACCCAACAGAAAATATATATATTCTGTGACCTGGTGTGTTACTGTTTTGAAGGTCTGAAGTCTTTTGGATGTTTGACGGAACATTTTTAGGGATTATTAAGTGTTGTATTATTTTCAGGGTTATCTTTGAAGTAAGGGGTGTTAAGGGATCCAATGTTTATTTAAAAGGTTAAGTTGAGTTCATAGAATAAACATTGTTTTGTGTTAAAAACCACATGTCCATAATTGTAATATCACACCTGGGGAACAAGCCACGTGTTTCAAAAGCAGCAATCCATTAAAGGAGGAGGTTGGTTGAACTCCATGATACATTTTGGGGTTCTGAAAACGCTTCTCCCATAACACCAGGCAGAAGGACTCCTGTGGTGAGCCGAGGTGAGTAGCCATCTTTGCTCACAGGCAAAGAGCCCGGGGGCGCTGGGCATGCTGCCCCAGTACTCGGGGGGTGGGGGACCTTCTGCAGGGGTGGGTCGCCAAGGGGTGAGGGGAGGCTCTGGGGGTGGCAACTACCTGGGCACCACCACGCCAACCCCTGGATCATGTGTTCCCATTCCAGAGCCAACCCTTGTCCCTGCCCATCTGCCCCAACGACCACCGATAACCCCACCGACTGCTGAGGCCTCTGGCTGTGTGGCTGAAGGCTATTGCTGATCAGGAATTGGCAATTGTGCGCCCTTAAAGTGAGCCCTTCACAGATGCCAAGAGGATTCCCGTGGGTGGGCAGGCCTTGTAGCATGTGGGAGTCATTGCCTCGCATTGCAATCAAACCTTGATGCCTGGACACTGTGCCTGAACACTGCAGGAGACAAGAGCATACACGCAGCATCTGCACACCCAGGGGATGGGACAGAGCCTCAGGGACGTCCACGGCCAGAGGGTGGGTGGGTGCCACGTCAGGTGGGGGGGGGGGGATGCCTGGAGAGATGGGCAAAGGGACCGGGGATCAGCCCACATTGCAGAAGAAAGTGACAGAGGCATCATAATATAATGTTTGTGCAAAGAGGTATTTATTGTGCTGTACATTATCCCACTCCTGGTGGCGTGGTGCCCCCCCACCCCTGCACCCAGTGCCCTCGGTGATCCTCGACGTGCCTGGCCCTCCTAGCTCGAACACTGTGTCTAGCTGTGACCAACATTGACGAAGCTGCACAGGCGTGACTGACGTTCATTCAAGTGTCTATCTGAAACCGTGCACCAGGGAATGAACGCAGGCGGACCATTTTGGTTGAAGCCACGCCAACGTGACTGACGGATTCGAAGCCGCGGAGGTGGGCCAACGTTCACTCGAGCGTCTGGTTGAAGCTGCACAGGTTGTTGAAGCCATGCAAGTGGGCCAATGCTCACTCGAGTGTCTAGTTGAAGCCGCATAGTTCACTGCTTTTTCTTTCCCTTTGTCTATTTGTTAGATTTCTTTCTCCATCGCATCAGAAAATAAATAAATAAATATTGCCGAATACAAAAAGAAAGAGAATGTCCCGGGTTCTGATTGAGGAGCCGTGAGCTCCATCACAGGGTTCACAGCGGAACATCAATCTCAGTTAATGCAGAAAGATGGTTGGGACCCACACCTTACGGCTAGGGAACAGGAAAACTGGCGGATGGGTCAGAAGAAGGTTAGAGAACAAAAGGGGTAATAATTCTGAGCAGCCTATATTTAGTGAAGAATTAGACAAAGGAATGAGACAATCCAGTCCAGCCGGTGGCTGCAGTTTGCAGCAACACAGTTGGGCAGATAGGGTGGGGCCGCCCCAGTGGATAAAACACAATCACCAATCGCCCTTGGGCCGAGGATACTGAGCCTCATCTCCCTGTGGCCAGAACCAATAGATATTGAGAATTGAAGGAAAAGGAGAGACATTTAGTAAACCCACAGGGTAAGACTAATCCTGAAGGAACACAAATTTGCTGAGGAAAGGCAATGGTGTCACTTTACCTGCCTGAAGACACAGGAAACTGAACGATAAAATGAAACAATTCAGCTGGACAGCTGGAAATGAAATACAGGCTTGTGTCTCAAAGGAAAACTCCGTCTGTGAAAAAGCATTTTTGCAAACTTTAAACCAAAGTTGACAAGGACAAGTACAGCTCCTCCTGCGATCTAATGTGAAACTCTGATTTAAATAAAATTCCAACCGCTTGGATTTAAGAGATAGGTTTGAAAGTAAGTAACCCATGTTTCGGTCAGTCTGTTCCAAAACAAAGATAAGATGAGTTTGGCAGCAATCTAATTTTAACTCCCCAGTACATTTGGGTGATAAAAATGTTGAGAGTCACTTAACAGCTCATTTCACAAAATATCGCTTGCAACTTTGGTTAAGTAGCAAATATTGGAAATTGAAGGGGAAAAGGATAGACAACAGAAATGAAATTGAAGCAAATAGGACAAAAGATGTTCTAAATTGCGAAAGGGGACACACATTGCGCGCCAAGTCTTCCTGTCCCTTTAGGTTCTGTAGGGAAATTAACCATTTCAGGAGACAGCAGATTTGTTTTAAATCGCCTAGAAAATTGTGTGTCTGTGATTCTGTAGATGTCTATTTTAATTTAAATAAAGTTTAACTGTGGATTTGTAGGAATTCAACAAGACCAGTTAAAAGTGGAAATTTTAAGCGTAATTCAGGGCAATTTGGAATCAGTGTGAGAAATAGATCATGTTTATCACATCTCGCCAAATAAGGAACAAGCATTTTTGCAGGTGGTAATTTCTTTATTTTTGACAAAATGTAACAATCTGTTTCCCACAATCTAAATCCCACCCAGTCACCAGTGAGGTTAAGATAATTAAGAAAGGACAACAAAGAATAGAGAGAAAATGAACACAAATCCTTTCCTGTGTGAATGATTCCTTGTGTGTGTGTAAGTGCTGTTTGTGTGAGCGATCTAATGACTTGTTAACTCCCTATCGTCGGCTCGTGTGTCGTCTCAGTTTTGCTCCTTGCCTGTTTAATATGTGTGTCCCATATTTCTAGGGAATTATGAAAAGTGATAACTGTGTGTGTCTAAATTTGCAGTGCGGGATTGTGAGTTTGCAGTGTTCTGTCTTTGAGGTCCTCGAGCGACAAGAGAATGAACTGTTTGAAAGTTACACCTGTGAAAATGGTTGTTGTTTTTGAAAACAGTGTCAGACGCTAGAGGGAAGAGTCTATTCCTTCAATGGGTGAATTACAGTAGTTAAGGATGAGGGAAACATCCCAGTATCATTGAGTGGGATCTCTGGACATTCAGGAAAAGGATCATGTCTGTATTTGCAGATGGAAGCTGAGGAAGTGAATAGGGTAAAGATCCGTTCGAGGAGGTTTTTGTGACCCTGTTTGTCGCCGGATTACGGCGGAGTGAATGGAGAGCAAGAACAAGATGGGTGATAGTTGGACAAGGCGGGATGAAAGTAAAAGGGAATTGAGATGGTTTCTATGGATACAAGGACAAGGCTTCTTTTGAAGAGGAGATGAAATACATGTAATGGAAATCTAAAAGCCAACCACACTGCTGTTTGAATTAGTGACAATTCGGGAATGCGAAAACTACTTTAAAAGAAAATGTTATCAGCTGACAAACCCGGATTCCACCCAAGTGAGTGGGACCGTGCAAAGTAACTATGACCAGGGATACATGCTGGACATCCAAGGAGGTGGGCGCTAGAAACACTGGTCACAACCAAAGCACCTCACTAATTGATCTTGTTTTTTAGAACATTAGCAGTAGCCAAACGGTGACGACTGGGGCGGGCATTTGTTTAAGTTTATAGAATGTTAACAGCCGTATCGATTCTCGTGGGACTGTTGACCACAGGAATGGGAGGTGTACCCGCTCGCTCGACATCACCACAGAAGAAGCAGTCAAGACCTCGTCACCACCCGTGTCAACTGGCCCACTTCATCCAACCACGAGTCCAGGACAAGAGATGGGGTTGTATTAATTAATGAGAATAAGATTTTCTATGATAATGTACACCATGAGCTGGTGCCCGTAGTCTTAAACATTACAGACATAGCCCTACCTCAATGACTGAAGCAGCCCATTATAACGGCGGGACATGGCCAATAGCTGCACCGAGGAACAAAACAGGTTAAAATGCAGCTTGACGAATACCACTACGGCATTTAATACCAGAACTACAATGATTAATTCTATTGATCTAGCAACTGTTAACCTGAAGGTCCGAACGTTCAGCTTACAGCAAAAAGGATTCTGGGGAAGGGGAAAGGGATTCAGTGAACTCAACTGGGTACAGACCTGGGTAATTTAAAACTTGGCCGCTCTATTGGGAAATCATGCAATCTCCATTAATAAATTAATTGGGGGGGGGGCAGCACGGTGGCGCAGTGAGTAGCACTGCTGCATCACGGCGCCGAGGTCCCAGGTTCAATACCGGCTCTGGGTCACTGTCCGTGTGGAGCTTGCACATTCTCCCTGTGTTTGCGTGGATTTCACCCCCACAACCCAAAGATGTGCAGGGTAGGTGGATTGGCCGTGCTAAATTGCCCCTTAATTGGAAAAAATGAATTGGGTACTCTAAATTTCTTTCTTTTTAAAAAAGTAATCAATTAATTGGGAAAAATATTTTGGATGATGAAAATAAGAACGATGTTTGTAGCACCAATGGATCATGGGTGCTTGATCAGGTGTGAGAACATCTGAGGCAGATTAGCGAGGGAATGGTCCCACTGTGGGTTACAAATGAACATCTAATTAGCCCGTCACAACCATAGGTTGCCTGGATGCCAGCTCAGGGGATTAACACATGTATATAGTATTGATGTTGAATGTATTATGAATAACAATTTGTTAATGGGTACTGTTTTAGCGATACCCATTCTAGCCATGTTGTAAGGAACCTCTTATGAATCCTTACCTGCCCCTTGTTTTCCTTTTTAATTTCTGTCTTGTTGGCTGCTATGAAATTGCAGGCTTTGGTTTTAAACTGAAACCCCTCTGGTGCTACTTGAACTGGCCCAAGAGAACTGCCCTCAGTGCAGTGTGCTATGTGGCATAGTCCAGTGATATCATTTTGATGGACTTGGCTAGCAGCTAACCAATGCTCCTGAAATTCCAGGGCACATTCAGTTTACAAGTTTGATTGGGAGAGTGCTTCCGAGATTTCTGCGAAGAAGCAGCACAGAATCCATTTTAATTTAGTTCTGTTAAAACCCTGGAGTGAGCAGCTCTGGACTCTCACTATCAGCTAAGGCTGGTGATTAAAACATTCTTAGCCAGGCGTCATGTGAGAGTACATTTAAAAAATGGGTGTTTAAGAAATGTACCTTTAAGAAATGGGTGTTTATCAGTGATGTCAGAGTCTGGGTGGAGCTGGGCTGTCTGTCAGCTTTTTACTTTCGTTTTAGGCTGTTTGCTGCAGGGTATGTTTTAGTTTCATTTTCAGAGCTAGATAGCCGCTGTCACAGCCAGAAGGTGTATTAGTCTCGCTCTCTGTAATCTAAAGACTGTAAATCGATCCTTTGGTGATTTAAAACTGATAATTGCTCTCAATAGTGAATTTCAACCTGATCTTTGTGTTTTAAACGTTTTTTTAAAGTCTTTTGCATGTTAAAAGGATAGCTTAAAGGATTACTTAGTGTTGCATTCTTTGGGGGTTGTATTTGAATTGATGGTTGCTAAGATGTTCACTGTATGTTTTAAAAAGAAGGTTAACTTGAGTTAATAGAATAAACATTGTTTTGCTTAAAAAAAAACGTTTCAATTTCTGCTGTATCACACCTGTAGAGTGGCCGTGTGCTCCCCATACCACAATCTATTAAAACCTGTGGGTAAGGTGAACTCCATGATACACTTTGGGGTTCACTAAACCCTGGCCCATAACACAGGCCTGTGAAAGTGACTTCGGATTGCAATGCTGCAAGCGGTCTCTCCAGCCAAGCCTGTGAAAGCTTAATCCTCTGTTGAAAGGCTGGGAAAAGCCTAGTCTGATATTTCTCTCCTGAGAACCCCAAAAGGTCCTGAAGACCAGACCCACCTCTCTCTCTTCATACCACAGCTAGAAACCCTGCACAAAGACCTGACAAGCAGTTGGAAGGCAGAGTGGATGGAGAACTGCTGTAAACTCTCAGGTAGAGAATTCTAATGTTATCTCAGTGATACTGAGAGTCAATCTGGCAAAGGCGACTCTCCAGAGGAATTTCTGCAGCCCGCGAGGTCTCATTGAAGGCAGGAACTAAAAGATCCAAAACCAATTGGTGGTTTTCAACACTTCATGTTCTGAGAAGAGCACTACCTACAAAGATCACAACCTCAGCAAAGATACTCATCTCACATTCCCAGTTTAATTACCTTTTTGTTTTTAACCCTTCCTTACCCCCACTGTGTGCCTGCCATGTGTGTGTGTGTGTGGGTGGAGGATGGGACAGTGAAGGGAATAATTAGATTCGCAGACTGTTGTTCCATTGTTACAATTACATGTTTATCTCTTCTTATGAATAAACACATTTTCATATTTTACTTACAATCTTGTGCCTGTAAGTCACATTGATTGGAGCAGTCAATGGTCAAAGATCTCAGGAAAATACACAAACTATTGGTTAATTCACTTATGTTGGGACTCCGGGGTCTGTGGGGCTGGAATTGACCGTGTTCTCACCCAGGGTGTCGTAACAATGTCAACACTAATTATACAGAGTGGGGAATATTGGGTACTTAGAGGAAGTCGTTATATCAGATATCATAACACTCCATCGTATGCTCCTCTTTTAATAGAGGATATTATGGTTAATACAATATAATGGGGTACAGATAGAAGCCACTTCTGGAGTATTTGCACATCTAACATATGACCGTGAAGAAGCAAGATGTAGATTTAGTGCTACAATAATTTAACAATGGAAATGCTGTGGGCTGCAAAGAACATAGAACATACAACGCCGAAGTAGAACATTCGGCCCATCGAGTCTGAACGGACCCATTTAAGCCCTCACTTTCACCCTATCCCCATAACCCAATAACCCCTCCTAACCCTTTTGGTCACTAAGGGCAATTTATCATGGCCAGTCCACCTAGCCTACACGTCTTTGGACTGTGGGAGGAAACTGGAGTATCCGGAGGAAACCCACCCAGACACGGGGAGAACGCGCAGACTCTGCACAGACAATGACCTAGCGGGGAATCGATCCTGGGACCCTGGCGCTGTGAAGCCACAGTGCTAGCCATTTGTGCTACTGTGTATCATATTGCATACATTTGATGGGACTTATTGTACAACCATAGGACAATGAGAACCCCAGTGGCAACAACCGGGTATACCCCCTGTTCAATCGCTCTGTTTGTTTATACCCCCAGATACCAAAGTGGAACTGGTTGAAATATATAACAGAGAAACAGTTGGTATTTAAATTATGGAAAACATAAAAGATAAAACACTTGAATCACAACACAATATTTGAATCAATAAACACAATACTTGAATCACTTCTCTTATACAATCCCACACTACCACAGCACCTGATCGGAATTCAGATGCAAATCCAACAAGTGTACCCGTCATACTATCCACTCCAACAATGAACCAAGGCTTTTACAAATGATATTGAACAAATAGACTCCTCCACATTGTGGGAGAGTTTGTGGAATTGGTGCTCAAATGTCCAAATACACTTATGATTTGCACCATCTCCATGCCCCAGTCATAACGCAAATGATATTGATTATATACCTAATGTATCTTATTCTCCAGACGAGGAAGAAATGGCAATGGGGAATTCGGCTTAGTAGCTTTTACATCGTACTTAGGGTAACAAGGTAAAAGATCAAATGTCTGTATAAAGGGACAGTATAATACAGATGGTCTGAACACATGCCTTTATCCTCTTTATCTGCGTCTCTCTCTCTTTCTGACACTTTGTGTGGTTGGTTGATTTCTGTCTCTGGTCTGTGTTTGACTTCACAGCAGCCTGTAAATCGCTACTTTTGCCCTATACCCACAAACCTCTTCTTAGGTGCATATCTCTCTCTAAGCTTTCTCTCTCTCTAGTTTCCTCCTCACACCGTCTGAAATTGACTCATCTGTAACACCTGCATTTCATTCCTCGGTTGTTTCTAAGGCTCTAATGCGCTATGTGTCGGTTTCCTGTTTTGCAGCACTCAATTGCTATTGTAACCTTGCATTTTCTACCTCCTCATACAACTAGCTTTCGCTGTAGCCTTCCTCAGCTTGGAGGCACGTTTCGCTTGCCCCTTTCTCACCCCTTTGCAGTGTCCAAAGGGTCCCGGACCTTTGAATGCCTTATTGGCATCTTTGACTCATTTAGGCCATTTATTCTTTCGGTAATCTTGGAGTACTCTTTCCCAATCTGGATTATTACCAGCCACAATTTTAATTTGGACAGTGTGACATTAAGGTGATCACTTAACCATGCCCACCCAGAGACGCCAAATGTTGACCCTCAGACGACGATATCAACTGACGTGGCGACAAAGAAACACTGACACAAGATATTAAGTACAACTCATTCTTTATTAATGTTTAAAACAGGGGGCAACACGGTGGCGCAGAGTTAGTCCTGATGCCTCATGGCGCAGACGTCCCAGGTTCGATCCCGGCTCTGGGTCACTGTTGGTGTGGAGTTTGCACATTCTCCCCGTGTCTGCGTGGGTTTTGCCCCAAAGGATGTGCAGGTTAGGTGGATTGGCCATGCTAAATTGCCCCTTAATTGGAAAAAATGAATTGGGTACTCTAAATTTTTTTTTTTTTTTTAATTAATGTTGAAAACAAAAGATCAACATGAACTGTTCTTTATCTCACTTGTTAAAGTACTGATTACTTGTTACAATGAATCGTAAAACTCGTGGCTTGGGCCCAAATACTACTCATTGCAAGGTGAGGTGGTCAGTCTCCCTTTGATAGATTGTCTTCTTTTCTGAGCCCAGGACCCAGGGTTTCCCTGCGTGATGGTTATTCCTGTAGATCTTTGCTGTGGTGGCTCTGAGCATCCCCGCTTTTATCCCGTTTCTCCCAGTATCGTGAACGTTCTTAGTACATCAGTTTGTACATTACCAGCTGAAAACAACAGGGCACAAGTGCTGTCCATGTTCTTCTTATCTGTCCTTGCTGAGCAGTCTCTACAGCTGCAGCAGTTTCATGTTGAGTATATCTTATCTTATCACACCCTGCCAACTCAACAGGCTGGTTCATTAAACTGCATCTGTGTTCACAGTCCCTGTGCAAGATTGGCTACTTTTCCCATCATGCTTTGTGGGTGTTTAGCAGATTGTCACCCTGCTGTATTCTGTATTTAGTTTTGATCTTCCTGTATGTGTAGGAAAAACACTATTTACTCTCCAGGATAAAATAAATATCCTTCATCAGCTTTTGCGGATCATTTCAGTGGCAATCTGGTCTCTCAGGCTCAAAGAGCATCTTGAGACCGGCTGTCCCGCAGAGATTCTGACCCTCCCATTTCGCCAACTTGTCAGAATGAACATGGTTCATCCTGGAAGTGATTAACATCAGCAATTTGTTTTTTAAATTTTAGACTACCCAATTCGTTTTTTCCAATTAAGGGGCAATTTAGCCCCTACCCTGCCCTGCACATCTTTGGGTTGTGGGGGCAAAACCCATGCAGACATGGGAGAATGTGCAAACTGCACATGAACAGTAACCCAGAGCTGGAATCGAACTTGGGACCTTAGCGCCGTGAGGCAGCAGTGCTAACCACTGCACCTGATTAACAGCAGCAATAACAGCAGAATCCAACCCGTACCATCATTTGTGGACTCGCTGGTGTCTCAGCAGGTGTGTTGACCGAGTGAATCCCTTCTCACACACTGAGCAAGTGAATGACCTCTCCTCAGTATGAATTCGCTGATGTGCCTGCAGGCTGGTTAACTCAGAGAATCCCTTCCCACACTGAGCGCAGGTGAACAGCTTCTCCAACGTGTGAACTCTTTGGTGTGACTGCAGTTTGGATGAGTGAATGAATCTCTTTCCACACTGAGAGCAGGTGAATGCCCTCTCCCCCGTGTGAACTCGCTGGTGCGTCTGCAGGTGGGATAACTGAGTGAATCCTTTCCCACACTGAGAGCAAGTGAACGGTCTCTCCCCAGTGTGAATTCGCTGGTGTGTCTGCAGGTGGGATAACCGAGGGAATCCCTTCCCACACTGAGAGCAGGTGAACGGCCTCTCCCCAGTATGTATTTGCTGGTGTGTCTGCAGGCTGGATAACTGAGTGAATTCCTTCCCACACTGAGAGCAGGTGTACGGCTTCTCCCCAGTGTGAACTCGCTGGTGTGTCTCCAGACTGGAAAACCGATTAAATCCCTTCCCACAGTCAGAGCAGATGAATGGCTTCTCCCCAGTGTGCATTTGCTGGTGTGTCTGCAGGTGGGATAACTGAGTGAATCTCTTCCCACACTGAGAGCAGGTGAATGGCCTCTCCCCAGTGTGAATTCGCTGGTGTTTCTGCAGACTGGATAATTGAGTGAATCTCTTTCTACACTGAATGCAGGTGAATGGCCTCTCCCCGCTGTGAACTCGCTGGTGGAACATCAGTTCCTGAGAGCTTTTGAAGCTGTTCCCACAGTCAGAACATTTAAAAGGTCTCTCGTTGGTATGAGTGAGATTGTGTCTCAGCAGGTTGGATAACTGAGTGAATCCCTTCCCACACAAAGAGCAAGTGAAGGGCCTCTCCCCAGTGTGACTGTGTCGATGATATTCCAGCTTGGATGGGCAGTTAAATCCCTTCCCACAGTCCCCACATTTCCAAGGTTTCTCCATGTTTTGGGTCTCCTCGGGTCTTTCCAGGTTGGACAATCAGTTGAAGCCTTGTCCACACACAGAACACGTGTACAGTTTCTCCCCACTGCGAATAGTGTGATGTTTTTTCAGGCTGTGTAACTGGTTAAAGCTCTTTCCACAGTCAGTGCTCTGGAACACTGTCACTCGGGCGTGTGTGTCTCGGGGCTTTTCCAGTCACACTGATGTTTCACATTTGTTGAAGCCAACAGAACACGTCTCCTCCTAGATTGAAAGGTTGATGATATTCAGGTCCTGATGAATCGAGTGATTCTGTCAGATCTTGACATGACATTTGGTTAGAGATTTCTTTCTCTAAATCCTCACTTTGTAATATTCTGGAAAAGAAGTTTACAGAAGACATCACTGTCAGTACAGGATAGAAATTCAGAATAGACAATTCTAGTTTCTATCGAACATTCTTTCCTCTCTCATTCCCCAAAAGTTGTAATTCTCCATCTCACACACTCTCCCTCCATTCTCACTCTGCTGTATCTAATATTCACCCTCTTAATTCTCCTGATTCAAGCTGATTGACAGATCCAAGCTCACTGCTTCCTGTCCTGGACGCAGAGACTGAAAATCTTCATGCAGGCTGCTAGTCAGATATATATCTATATTAGTGGGCTAAAGATGCGTTTAATGTATAGGATTGTTTCAGTTGGTTAAGATACAGGGGGTTGTGATTGATCATTACCTTGAATTTGCTGCCGATGAGAGTAATCAGCAGAAATGATCAATAATTTCTACATGAAACTGGATGGGCTCTGCTGGCTTACAGAATGGGACCCACTTGAGACTGACAGAATTGCTTGCCGATTTGAAAAGTCCAATGGACTTCTTCCCTTCCGTTATAAATCTGACTGGAAATATATAACATAGCTACTGTACTATGTTACAAGAGTAAAATAATTAATGTACTTTATGACAGAACCATCAATAATATATCTAATCTACAGCCTCCCCGAACAGGCGCCGGAATGTGGCGACTAGGGGCTTTTCACAGTAACTTCATTTGAAGCCTACTTGTGACAATAGGCGATTTTCATTTTCATTTCAATCTGGATAACAACACCATATCACCATAACAACATATCCCCGTCCTCATGGAATCAGAGTTTTACAGTACAGCACGAGGCCCTTCGGCCCTTCATTTCTATACTAGCCATCAAGCACCTATTTACGATCATCCCATTTTCCAGCACTTGGTCCGTAACCTTGCATGCTTTGGCTTATCCAGTGCACACCTCAATGCTACTTCAATGTTGTGAGGTTTCCCGCCTCTGCCACACTTTCAGTCACTGAATTCCAGATTCCCACCACCCTCTGGGTGAAAATGATTTTCCTCAAATCCCCTGCCCTTCACCTTGTTACTGACGGGTCTACCAAGGGGAAAGGTTTCTTCCTGGGCCAGAGAAAATGTGAAAATTGTCAGAACCTCTGCAATCTCCTCCCTTGACTACCACAGCAGCCTTGGATACATCTCATATGGGCCTGGGATTTAAACAAGTGAACAACTGAAAGCCAGAAAAAGAGCATAAATGCAATGGGGAGAAAAGAATGTGTTTTACTCACAAATATTGGAGACAAGAGGACGTTTCAGCCTGTTGGGAGTCAATCTTCATTCAGAGGCAGAAGAGTAACAGCTTTCCTGGGCAGGAAGAAGCTGTATAGCCATTGACAAATCCCAGATTCTGATTGGCTGGATGACCAGAGCCCTTCCGGTCTTCCGTGTGTTTCCATTGGTCAATCCCCCTCATGGCGACAATAAAGGGGTGGACCTCGACTCACGTGGGGTGGGAAGCCGTTTGACCTCCAGACGTGCTGAGCTGTTGACCAATCCGCAGTATTTATTTTCTGCAACCAGTGATATTGCCCCCAATGGGATATTGTGTACTGGGAACGTCCCTCTGAGTCATTGTGACGTCTCATGGTTCCAGTGCGCAGACTCGGTGCCGATACAGGAGCCCCGCCTCACCCGTTATTCCCCTCCCCCTGGACCTCCCCGAAACAAGGTTTCCAGGAAACCGGCTGACGGCTCCGCCAGAGCGAGAAGCCGCTCGGTGAGTCCCCCTTTTTACCCGGGATTGCGCGTGTCCAAGGGAGAGGGGAAGGTGTCCATGTGCCAGCCAGAATTAACCCTCTCTGACCTTCCTGCTGAGGTGTTGACCAATAGGAAGAGTTGGGGCCGGAAAGACTCTGCTCCTCCAGCCAATCAGAGCGGGCTTTGTGTGAATGAGGATTGAGCTTCACACTAACTAAAACGTCCTCCCGTCTCCAAAACCTGTGAGTAAAACACTTTCTTTTCCCCCCCTTTCCAATTATTTTCTCATTCTGACCTTCAATTGGTCACTTGCAGCAACTGAAGGGAAAGGAAGTGAATCCAGGGAGGGTGCAGACTCTGCAAAGCTTGGCCCAGGTCTCTCTCTCTCTCTCTCTTAAACACATTGACATCTTTTGCTCTCTCAGCTTGACACATTTATTTGTCTGGCGAAAAGGATGGTCCCTTTCCTACTGTTCACAATTAAAGGGTGGTTTCCCCAGGAGATGGCTGACATTTAAGGGGACAGTAAATTAATATTGGACGGAGAAATGTCTGTTTATATGGTACAGATTAGATATATTATTTCTGGTTCTGTAATGAAGTACATTTGTTTTCATTTCTAGTCTTGTAATACTGTAGTGTAGCTACGTTATATATTTCCATTCGTTACTTCCCTGAGAGGGTTGTTCGTCTCTGGAATTCACATCCATCGGGACCAGTGAAGGCCGGGAAGGTCATTGAATATTTTCACAGATAAATTGGACAGATTTTTAAAAATCTGTTTAAAAAATAGTTTTAAAAAACTATAATAATGATAAACACAACAGAGTAACAGAAAAATTGGTAGAAAATGGGTACAGAGCAGAACAAGAAATATTGCCAGCACAAATACAACAACATGTTGCAGAATTAATTCTGAACAGGATATTTGAGGGACCAAAACCTCCAGATGAAATGCCGGATCAATTGAACAACCAGATAACTTGTTAATATCATGGGCTCGATTCTCCGAAGAGGGAACAAAGTCCCCTAGCAAGCGTGTTTAGCTGTGCGTTTCCTGCCACTCAGTTCCGAGAAACACATGGCTATTCAACGCAACTCGCGTTGTAAAAGGGACCTGAATGGGAACACGCGACCAAGGCCACACATAGCCACATTTTGTAAACTGGGGAGCTCGGCTGGCTGGATCTCCCCCTTGCAGTGAGAGATCGCGACATCATTTTTAAAGAGTGCCTCGATCTCCGAAACAATCCCCTCCCCTCGTAACTCTTTCAAGACCCACACCGGGCACCTCATGCCTGATCATGCACATGCAGAAAATGCCAGTTTGGCACCTTGGCAGTGCCCATTCCCACTGGCAGTGCCATACAGGCACCTTGGCAGTGTCAGGCTGGTACCCAGGTGGCACCAGCAGTGCCAGGGTACCACCTGTCCAAAAGGCATGCATTTGGGGGCCTTGGATCCCCTGGGCGACCCCCATAAGTGCTGCTCCATCTGGTCCCCGTTTTAGTGCTGAACGGTGCTCGCCCAAGGTCTCTGAGGTGAAGGGAATGAATCCCAGAGCCTCCGGTACCTCGGCAACATGCACATTAGAGTGGGGCTAATTCCTTGCTCTAATATGCAGATTTGCCAAAAAGTGATCTTGCTAACAATGGCTGGGATTTTACATCACAATGTCTTGCGAGAACGTGTTGAATCTCGCGAGGCATGGCGTGCCAGGTAGATCCTGGGAGCGGGGTCTCCCGGGTTTCATCAGCCATGCTGCGCCACGGTGAGATGTTCTGCCAGCGCAGCATGGCCATTGGATCACAACTAGTGACTGAGGAAAGAGGGTAAGATCATGTTTAAACAGGAGGATAACTGCCAGTTGCACAATCAGAGCATTGCAAAACATACTAACAATATGATCGTATTCAAATGAATAAGTTAAATTGAATTCGCTCATGGAAAGCCCAGGAGAAGCAAGTCAGGCGAATTGGAGCCGATGCATTTGAGATAGGGGTCCCATACCTTCCAGAAAACATAAGACTTAGAATGGAGTACAGACTTTGAAAATTCCATCGGGGTGCATTCCATAACCAGCCCATGCCAGTTTTGGATGGAGGGAAAGTTGTGGCTAATCCAGGAGCAAAGATCAGGGTATTATATCACCTTTTTTCATTCGAATCAGTGATTTCCCCATCTGGGAGACCCAGGATCAGGAATACAGGATCAGGCTCGATCAAAAATTCTCTCCAATTCCCTGACTACATTTGACCAATAGGATTGAATCTTGATGCAGCTCCATAGACGATGTATATAGTCACCCTCAACTACCAGGCACTTTAGGCTCACAGGGATTGGATTTATTTATTGTCATGTGTACCGAGGTACAGTGAAAAGTATTATGCTGCGTACAATCCAGACAGATCATTCCATACATGGAAATAAAACATAGGGCATAGATGAATACACAATGTAAATACATAGACAAAGGCATTGGGTGAAGCATACAGAAGTGCAGTACTACTCAGTAGAGAAAGGGAAAGGGGACGTATTAGGATCAAACATGTGTCTAAGACTGGGTGTCAGATGAAGGCTGTGTAGTATCTTCAACTGGGTCTCCTTCCTATTATTGCTGTTCAAAATTTCATCAGCCATAGTCCTATATGTTGCCCTGGATCTCCACATCAATATTGACTGCTAAGTCCCATGACTACGAAGATCTCAGCATTGAAATTCAGGTTATGGAATTTTGAGCATCATAGAACTGGCTCATCAATTGTTTAGGCTCCACAGAATTCACGGTTCTTTTCACTGGGGAAATTGAGGAATCAAGAGGCAAAGATGTCTTGTTACAGATAACGTCTCTAAGCTGTAAGTACTTAAAAAGGACAGTCTAGGGATGTCAAACTGTTGACAAAAGTATGCCCAAAGGATGACTAGGAAGCATCTCTGAACATGTCTTCCAGCCTCAAAATGCCTCTATCCAGGTATCAAATCCATGGTCAATGGGACCGGGTGAGAAGTCTGGACTGCCTTGGACAGGAGAGACAGTGGAAGTCAACTTAGATTTCCCTTCGAATTGGCGGACCAACCTCCACGCTCCTGAGAGTATTAATAATAACAGGATTATCACACTTAGCAGAACCTGTCTTAATGTCACCAGAAAACAACAAGACCTGTAAAAGGAAAACTGACTGGTCTGCTTCTATATCGAGCCAGATGGATCTTGTGTCTATCCTAACCCAACCCCTTACGAACTTAGATGAGAGGCCAATTGATATAACCTGATATTCAGGAGACCCAAACCTCCTTTAGCTCCTGGTAATTGGAGCTGCACAAACTTGAGGCAAGGCTTTTTTAAATTCCAGATAAATGTACTAATCATTCCATCAATTTCCTTAATGACTGGTTGACAGAAGTTTAGGCAGCATCTGGAGAAGGTACAACAGTCTGGGCAACACATTTCATTTTACATGAAATTGGAAGAGCCGACCACTGGGCAAGGTCCCACCTAATAGCCACCATCAGCTGTGGAACGTTGGCTGCATATAGCTGTCTGAAAGAGGGGGGGGGGGGGGGTCATTGACATTCCCAGATATTTAAATCCCAAGGGGGGTGCCATCTGAAGGGGAAGTTAGCAAGAGGAGGGGGCTTACCCCGCCCCACTAATTAAGGGGCAATTTAGCGTGGCCAATTCACCGACCCTGCAATCTTTGGGTTATGCGGGTGAGACCCACACAGACACAGGGAGAATGTGCAAACTCCATTCCAGACAGTGAACCTGAGCCGGGATCAAACCCAGGTCCTCAGCACCATGAGGCAGCAGTGCTAACCACAGCGCTGCCCATGTAAAATTGATCATATAACCAGAGAAGTCACTAAATCTATCCACTACTCCAATAATGGCCGGGACTGAAACACTGGGGATCGACACAAACAGCAGCCCGTCATCTGCACACAGAGTGATCCACCCTCCAGTCCTGATATCAGAGACTCCGATCTAATAGCTCCCGGCAAGGGTTCAATGACCAATGTAAACCACCAGGGGGACAGAGGGCAGCCCTGTCTAGTCCCTCTCTGAAGCTCAAAATTCAACGACCGTAAACCATTCTGGAGCACCGCTGCGGATGGTCTGTGATTTTTCACAAAAACTTAGAGTACCCAATTATTTTTTCCCCAATTAACGGGCAATTTATTGTGGCCAACCCAGTTACCCTGCACATCTTTTTGATGAGACCCACACAGACACGGGGAGAATGTGCAAACTCCACACGGACAGTGACCTGGAGCCAGGATCGAACCCGGGACCTCAACACCATGAGGCAGGACTGCTAACCACTGCGCCACCATGCCGCCAAGTGTGTGCTGTTTCAACATCAAGATTGCCACGCTGAACTTTTGTATGGTTTATATGCCACAACATTTTGTCTCGACCTAAGTTTAAAAACACAAATGCCAAATCTTCAGAAAAAGTATTTTATGGGGAATCTTGTGTGATGCAAGTTCTTCACGCAGAATGTACAGCACAGAACCAGGACATTCAGTCCCTGTCATTTATACTGTACACAGGGCTCCTCCCATTTTACTTCATCAAGCTTCAGCAACATTCGAACCGTTACTGGAAAATCTTCCCCTGATAAACCCAGTCTGGTCCTCCCGCACAATTGTCGGAAGGATGTCCTGCAGCCTTATCGCCAAAACTTTAGATAGCGGTTTCAAGTCAACGTTCAAAAGAGAGATTGGGTGATGAGAGACCCACTTCTCTGGGTCCTTGCCCACCTTCAGAATCAAAGAGATATTAGCCTCACGAAAAGTCGGTGCTGCATCACAGAGTCAAAAGAGTGACAACACATATCTACCAACGGGTCATCCAACAACAAATCCTCAAACCCCCGATAAACCTCACCCACAGCCATCTGGTCCCGGGGCTTTACCCAGCTGCAGCTCCTTCATGGCCTTTGACACCTCTTCCCTGGAAAGGGGAGCATTGAGAGCGTCACACTGGCTTTCTGAGGCCTCCGGATGCTTCAGGGAAGAGAATAAATGCTCCACGCCCACCGACACATCACTAGAATGTCAGCACACTCGGTCTCTGGTCAATAACACGGAGAATGTCGGCAGTCATTTTCACAGCCTCCGAAAGAGCCCCGGAGAGCGCGGGGTCGGGAGACCTCCTGAGGGTCAGGCCGCCATGTTGAAAAGGCGACTCCAGCCCCGCTGAATCTGCCTGTGCTCTTTTATCGACTAATTCCTTGATGTTCTTCAGGATAATCTTAGCAAACTCAATCCCGAAGTCTTCCAGGGACGTGATAACAAATATTAATTCAAGGATTCGGTAGATGAGTGCTGGGCATTCAAGATAAATGATGCATTATGGGCGAGTGGCACCATAACCTGCAGAAAAACAGCTACTCCGGCGCCCGCACCACGTGGTTTCCACCCCCCAAACCCGGGACAGATTTTTTTTTTTTTAATTGTAAAGTAAATTATTTCATTTGCCCATTAAAGGGCAATTTAGCGTGGCCAATTCACCTAGCCTCACATCTTTGTGTTGTGGGGGCGAGACCCACGCAGACACGGAGAGAATGTGAAAACTCCACACAGTCAGTGACCCGGGACCGGGATCGATACCGGGTCCTCGGCACCGTGAGGCAGCAGTGCTAACCACTGCACCACTATGTCGCCCTCCACAGGACAGATTTCCGATTGACGAGGGAGTCGAGGGTTATGGGAAACCTGCAGGAAAATGGAAAGAAAGCGGAGATGAGGAGGGATTTCTTCACTCGAGGATCATAGATTATCATAGAATTTACAGTGCAGAAGGAGGCCATTCGGCCCATCGAGTCCGCACCGGCTCTTGGAAAGAGCACCCTACCCAAGGTCAACACCTCTACCCTATCCCTATAACCCAGCAACCCCACTCAACACTAAGGGCAATTTTGGACACTAAGGGCAATTTATCATGGCCAATCCACCTAACCTGCACATCTTTGGACTGTGGGAGGAAACCGGAGAACCCGGAGGAAACCCACGCACACACGGGGAGGATGTGCAGACTCCGCACAGACAGTGACCCAAGCCGGAATCGAACCTGGGGCCCTGGAGCTGTGAAGCAATTGTGCTATCCACAATGCTACCGTGCTGCCCCGATGTGGTGAAGCTTTAGAATTCTCTACCCTAGAGGATTGTGGGGCCTCAGTCATCAAGTATTTTCAAGTCAGTGAATGATCGGTTTCTCAATATTGAAGATATCAAGTGAGATGGGGGTAGTGTGGGGGAATGGTACTGAGGTAGATCGGTAAATGGTCTCATTGAATGGTTGAGCAGGCTCGATGGGCCCAATGGCCAACTGCAGGTTGGATAAGTGAGTGAATCCCTTCCCTATTTGTTATAATGTCTACATCCAGGACAGGAAGCAGTGAGCAGGGATCTGTCAATCAGCCTGAATCAGCACCTTCAGGAGAATTGGGAGGGTGAATAGTAGATACAGCAGAGTGAGAATGGAGGGAGAGTGTGTGGGATGGAGATTTACAGCTTTTGGGGAATGAGAGAGGAAAAGTGTACTATAGAAACTAGAATTATCTGTTCTGAGTTTCTATCCTGTGCTGACAGTGATGTCTTTTGTAAATTGTTTTTACAGGATATTAGAAGAGGAGGAATTACAGACAGAAATCTCAAAGATCACGTTGGCTTCAGAAGATTTTAACCATCCGTGTGACTGGAAAAGCACCGAGAGAGAGAGACATACCCGAGTGAGAGTGTTCTAGAGCAGTGACTGTGGAAAGAGCTTTAACCAGTTACACAGTCTGTAAAAATATTGCACCTGCTGTGACACCCAGACACGAGTGATGACAGGGGTTGGATTCTGCTGTTTTTGCTGTTGTTAATCACATCCAGGACTGAATCATGTTCATTCTGACACTTGGTGAAGTGGGAGGGTCGAAGGGTTTCTTTCTGCTGGACTGGCCGGTCTCACAACTTTGCTTCCAGTGGGCTGACAGGACTTTTATCCTGCAGAGTAAATAGTCCTACCGCCTCGGGTAGAACGAAAAGAAACACATTTGTCTCTGTTCCATTGAGTCTACAACACAGGGCCAGGCCAGTCGGCTCAATTGTCTCTCTGTATTTATGCCCCACATGAGCCTACATCCAGCTCTCTTCATCTCCCCCATCAGCATATCCTTCTATTCCTTTCTCCCTCATGTATATATCTCGCTTCCCCTTCAATGTATTCAGGAGAGGCAGTGGCGTAGTGGCATCGTCCCTAGTATTCCAGAGGCCCTGTGTAATGTTCCAGGAGCCCGGTTCAAATCCCACAAGACAGATGGTGAAATTTCAATTAAATAAAAATCTGGAATTAAAAGTCTAAAGGTTAGACCATTGTTGATTGTCACATGAACCAGTGTGGTTCCCCTTTAGGGCTGGAAATCTGCCGTCCTTGTCTACTTGGGCCTTGTGAAATGGCCTCAGTTCCAGGGCAATAAATGTTGGCCCAGCCAGCGACACCCACATCCCATGACTGAATTTTTAAAAATTCTGTTCACCTCAACCACTCGCTGTGGGAGTGAGTTCCACATTCTCACTCTCACTGGGTAAAGAGGTTTCTCATCAAATGCCTATTGGATTATTGAACCCCTTCATCATCTTAAAGACTTCCATCAGGTCACCCTTCAATCTTCTCTTTTCTAGAGAAAAGCAGCTCCAGCCTTTTCTGAGGGTGAAATGCCCTCAGTTCTGGTATTATTCTTGTCAATCTTTGTTGCACCTTCTCCAGTGCCTCTATTTCCTTTTTCTAAATGGAGATCACAAATGTTGACAGTGCTCCCAGTGTGCAGGCGGTGCTGATGGGGGTGGGAGGTGAGGAATATGCAGGAATAGTGATTTCGGACCACGCCCCGACTATTGAGATGTGAGAGTTCGTTCGGGATAGGCGCAGAGGTTGGGGTGGAGGCGGGATTCAGAGCTTTTGACCAACAAGGGAGTTCCGTGGGAAGGTAGCAATGGTGATTAAGAATTATGTTGCGCTTAATCAGAATGGGGAGGTATTGGCAGCCATGCTTTGGGAGGCCTTGAAGGCGGTGGTCCGGGAGGAAATTATTTTGTCCAAGGCCCATAAGGATAAGATGGGAGGGAGGAGCATCGGCGACTGTTGGACCAGATAGTCGAGGTGGATAGGAGGTATTCTGTGGCCCCCACGATGGGGTTGTTGGCGGAAAGGAGGAGGTTACAAGGGCAGTTTGATCGGTTGACAATGGGAAGGGTGGTGGGTCAGCTGCAGAGGGAGTGGGGGTGCAGAGTAGGGGGGGGGGGGGGGGAAAGGTGAGTCGCACGCTGGCCCACCAACTGTGATGACTGACAGCGGTCAGGGAAATTCTTCAGGTGAAGCTGGAGTGGGGGGGAACATGGTGTTGGATCCGGAGAGTATAAATGAGGTGTTCCAGTCAGTTTTAGATGGGCTGGACTTCCCGGAGTTGGAGGAGGGGAAGAGGCAGGCACTGGATGAGCCGTTAGGACTAAAGGAGGTGATGGAATGCATTGGCACGATGCAGTCAGGTAAGGCGGCGGGGCTGGATGGCTTTCCGGTGGAATTTTATAAGTCGTTCCCGACGGAGAAGAGGGGGGGATTTCGGGCTATGGCGCAGGCGTCGTTTTCACTAATCTTGAAAAGGGGGAAGAATACATTGGACAGCGGGTCCTATAGACCCATCTCGCTGCTGCATACTGATGTGAAAGTCCTGGCAAAGGTATTGGTGAGAAGGTTGGAGGGGTGTGTGCCGGAGGTGGTCTCCGAGGATCAGATGGGGTTTGTGAAGGGGAGGCAGCTCCCTCCTGCAATAGTAGGAGGTTGTTAAACATAATTATGACCCTGTTGTGGCGAGGAAGTGGAGGGGGTGAGTGCCAGAGGTGACTGTGCCAATGGACTAAGAGAAGGCCTTTGACTGGGTAGGGTGTAGGTATTTGTTTGAAATCCTGAGGAGGTTTGCGTTCGGGCCAAGGTTTGTGGCGTAGGTCGGTTGCTGTATGTGTCCCAAATGTGACCAAATTATCCTGTTACAACAGGCCCAACTCTGACGTGAGATAATGGTCACTTTGGGGATAAAAGTAGAGGTTCCGAACGTTTTTCTTGCTGGCCAAGTACTGAAGACTCCCGAGGCCGAGTTCCAAGGAAATTACTGTCAAATAAGGAGCCAGACTCCCGAGGCTGAATTCCACAAGAATTACTATCAAAGAAGGAGCCAGAGAGGGTTACGCTTCTACAGACTGATCACCCACATGAAGTTATAAAAGTGAATGTCTTAAAGTTGTTCAGAAAACCTTTTTCATTTAATAAACTTATTTTAAAATTTACTATCCAGAGAATTCTGCCTTTGTCTTAATTGGTTAAAGTCTTGTCTGAACCAAAGTGAATTTATTAAATGGTAAGTTGGGGGTGGCTGAAATCAATTAATTTCCAGATAATGAGATCAGATAACAAATCTTCAATTTAAAAACATGCATTACTCTAGCGCCTTCCACACCCACAGAACGTCCCAAAGTGCTTTACAGCCAATGAAGTACTTTTGAAGTGCAGTCACTGTTGTAATGTAGGAAACACAGCAAGATCCCACACACAGCAATGTGATAATGAGCAAATGTTTTTAGTGATGTTCATTGAGGGATATTGTGGAGGTGGCGATGGATATTGAGGAGGGTCTGATGGATATTTTGGAGGTGGTGATGGATCCTATGGAGTCTCCGTTTAAGAGCGCAGACTGATTCCCTCCTCAGTAACCAAATCGTGTTTGGTATTAAAATTGAAAAACGTTGTGAGCATTTGCTTAGCAGCACAATGTATCGTTAGAAGATGCAATATGTTTGTGCCGAGTGAGTGAGCTTGCCGCGAGTCAGTCTGCAGATATACAGACCCGGGAAAAAGGCGCGAAAGAAGACAACGTTGCTGACGCCATTACAGCTGTGGTGCAGTTTTAAAAATGACGCGTTGCAGCTGGCAGCCATTTTACAAATGACATATGCAGCTTGGTGATGTGTGCACGCTGTGGCCACGCCCACCAAGGAATAAAATGCCCAGCCATTGGCAAACTTATCATTATGCTTCACAGTGCCGTTCAAGTACAAAAAAGCCTCCAATTAATACAAAAAACTTTTTTAACAAGGCCATGAAAATTCAAAGTATGCAAAACAAAGCAAAATGTTCTCATTTCGATGTTGAAGCACAACAATACGATTTAGAAGACACATTCTTTGTTGATGCAGTCAACAAGATTGATAATGCTGAAAAATGACAAAGCAGATATCATCTGTTCATATTAAGAAAGATTGGAACACATCATTGAAAGTAAATGGGTCCAAAATATTTTTCAAGTTGGATACTGGAGCTCATGCAAATTTGATCACTGTATCACACCTCTTTCCTCCAATTGAAGCTACTAAATGCCAATTGAGGGACTACAGTGGCAACATCATCAGCACAAGAGGGTTGTGTTGTCTAACAGTAAGTAACAATGATATCCACCTGCCAGTGCGATTTGAAATAGTTGATGCCAATAAATCATCTCTACAAGGTGTTGATGCTAGGGGCTGGTTTAGCACAGTGGGCTGAACAGCTGGCTTGTAATCCAGAACAAGACCCAGCAGCGCGGGTTCAATTCCCGTACCAGCCTCCCCGAACAGGCGCCGGAATGTGGCGACAACAGCGCGTCGACAAGTGATCAAGAAATATTTTTCTTTTTCTTGGACTTCACAGCATGAAACGGAAAAGTCTGACCTCAAACCCGCACTGACCTCAGCCCCACTTCTCACATTTTACGATCCGACAAAGTAGGCAAAGATCTCGACGGACGCGAGTCAAGTCAGGATGGGAGCTGTTCTTCTACAGAAGACTTCAAAATGATCTGTGGAGACCGGTAGCATATGCTTCTTGAGCCATGATGCCCACTGAACAATGCTGCGCACAGATTGAGGAAGAATGTCTTGGGTCTGGTGAAGGGTGTTGAAATATTTTCCTGTGTTTATGGTCTACCTACATGACTGATCATAGGCCACGTGTGTAAATTAACTAATTCACAAGAGTCTTAATGATATTCGCCCAGATTACAGAGAATCCTAATGAGACCAAGAAGATATGATTTTTGTCCAGTATATACTCCAGGAAAAGTTCTGATCCTTGCAGATACATTATCACGTGCTACTGAAATGAAGATAAGATTCCAGATCTTGTGCAGGTGATAGAAGCTCAAGCTGACATGCTAGCTGACACACTACATGTTTCTGATTGCAAATTAAGATTAATTAAAGAAGAAACTGCAAAGGATGAAGTTTTGCAGTGAATGATTCAGCACATGACTGATGGATGGCCAAATGCAAGCCGTTCTTGCTTCAGAAATGTTAAAAATGGCCTTTCTGTGGTAAATTGAGTTTTCCTCAAACTGGATAGAATAGTCATTCCTACAAAGTTGAGAAGACAGATTCTTACCCAGGTCCATGAAGGACACCAGGGTATTCAGGAATGTAAATGACGCGCGAGGCAATCCGTATATTGCCCTGGTATAAATTCAGACATTTAAAATTATGTTTCTGATTGTGACATTTGTCAAAGAAACTAGTCTGCTTAACAAAAAGATAAATTCCCAATGATGAATATTGTACAATTCAATGTTCTAAAGTGGGAATAGATGTTTTCTACTTTCAAGGCAAAGGTTACCTCGTCATTATTGACTATTACTCAAATTATCCAGAAGTGATTAAACTTACAAACTCAAGTTCAAAATCAGTCATCAAGTCAACTAAAAGATGTTTTTTCTAGACACGGGATAACATTGATCGTCGAAAGGGACAATGGACCTTGTTTCGACAGTTGGGAATGGACCCGGTCCAATGGGAATGCTGAGAAAGGTGTAGGTATCGTGAAGAGATTGTTGAAGAAAGCATACGAGGCGAGACTAGATTTTGTGCTAGCTTTATTAAGTTATAGAGCTGCTCCTTTATCGACAGGTCTTTCGTCAGCGCAACCTCTTATGAACAGACTGCTGCATACAACATTGCCAACCTAACTGTACCAAATCTTGATGATAAATCAATTGTAAACAAGATGAGACAGCAGCAGCAAACTCAAAGCTTGTATTACAACAAGTCAGCCAAACAGCTGATTCCGCTAGTTCCAGGAGATTGTGGACGTGTACAAGATCCAACAGGTGGATCGTGTTTTAAGTCAGGCAGCTCCACATTCCTATCTTGCAAAAACATCTGAAGGTTCGATATTCAGGAGAAATCGTCGTGCATTGTTGAAGGTGAAGCAACCTCCAACTCCAATTCAACCTCAACAATTGTTTTCCAACAGTAGGTTTCCTGGACATTGGTTAAAACTCAGTACTTCATCATCTGATGCTCAACTTACTGATGCAAATATGAATCAAAAGAAGAAAAATTCTGACTCAATGACAGTTGGATTGAGAACATCAACAAGATGAAGGAAGAAACCTGATCGTCTCAATTTATGAACTATAAAACACTGATTTAACTCGTATAACTTTTACTGGTGTTCATTACTGTACATTGCCATTACACTGCCTGTATGTAACTTTGAATGCAAGAATCAAATTTTTCAAAGAAAGGGGGCTATCACAATATGTGGATTTTATAAAGCACATAAAGGGTTAATGTAATGTTACTACTCTACTCACTAGATGGTGCCATAGAGCAACCATATAAATATCACTGGCCTCCTTGACTTCTGGGAGAGAGTGGAAGGGAACCAGACAGAGTAGGTGTGAGATAGTTTAACTGATAGAATAATTTAGTGTTGTAGAAGTGTAGTGTCATCTTGACTTGTCTAATTCCTTAGTAATATGTTCGAATCTAATTCAGTGTAGTGTAATAAATTAGCTTTGTTTGTTAAACGCTGCTTGCTGTTCTTTGTTAACACTACAACCTTCACCATCCTGAAGGACAAAAACAAAGAACACAACAATCTCTTACTCTGAGATGATGCTCTCTGGTCCTAGGTTCTCCCACAAGAGGAAACATCCTCTCAGTATCTATCGTGTCGAGCCCCCTGAGAATCCTGTCTCAATACGGTCACCTCTCATCCTTCTAAACTCCAATTAGTACAGGCCCAACCTCTCCTCATCAGAAAATCCCTTCAAACCCTGGATCGACCTTGTGAGCATTCTCTGGACTGCCTCCAATGATAGTATATCTTTCCTTAGATGAAGGGACCAAAACTGCTCGCAGTATTTATGGTGTGGTCTAACTACTGCCTTGTATAGTTTTAGTAGAACATCCCTATTTTTATATTCCATTCCCTTTGAAATAAATGCCAACATTCAATGTATCTTGGCAATTACCTGCTGAACTTGCATGCCAACCTTGTGATTTATGCAGGAGGACCCCCAAATCCCTCTGTGCTGCAGTGTTCTGCCGTCTTTCTCCATTTAAATAATGCTCAGCCCCTTTAGTTCTCCTACCAAAATGCATAACTTTACATTTTGCTACATCATCTTCCATCTGCCAAGCTTTTGGGCACTCACTTTAAAACAAAACTATTTTTATTGAAAGATTTTCATTTTATGACAGACAGACTTATCATCCACACACTCCGACTGCGCAATTGTATCTGCCCAGAGAGAAAAAAACCACACAGGAGTAATAATAATAACAAAAACATAACACAGGATTCGCCATGGTAACAGAAACAAACATTTTGCATCTTTAACTCGTTCTAGACACAGTGCGGTTAGGCTGTACATTTGTGCTCTACATTTTGCCGGTGTGGTCTATGTTAGTGCATCATTAGACCACAGAATTTACAGTGCAGAAGGAGGCCATTTGGTCCATCAAGTCTGCACCGGCCCTTGGAAAGAGCACCCTACTTAAGCCCACACCTCCACCCTATCCCCATAACCCAGTAAACCCACCTAACCCTTTGGACACTAAGGGGCAATTTAGTATGGCTAATTCACCTAACCTGCACATCTTTGGACTGTGGAGGAAACCGGAGCACCCAAAGGAAACCCATGCAGACACGGGGCGAAAGTGAAAACTCCACACAGACCAGTCACCCGAGGCTGGAATTGGACCCGGGTCCCTGGAGCTGTGAGGCAGCAGTGCTAACCACTGTGTCACCGTGCGTGCCCAGCATGGTAACTTCATGGCTTGAGAACCCCCCCCCCCCCGTTGTCACCTGTGGGGGAGTGGATAGTCCCAGCGCTGTGAGGGTGGTGAGGCCTCACCAGGAGAACTTGACCTTCTTTTGGGGGTGCTGCTCGTGGGCCCTGCACCCTGTTGTATTATATATTTCCCCTGTGTTTTGGGTGCTGCCTCTTTCCCCCCCGCCCTATACCTGCACGTTTACTCTCAGCGACTGATGCATGAGGACACCAAAGTCTCACTGAGTCTCCACCTCTTTCAATTAACACCCATTGAAATAATAATCTGCCTTCCTATTTTTCTACCAAAGTGGCTAACCTAACATTTATCCAGGTTCTCCTGAAACTACCATTCATATGCCCACTCACTCAGCCTGTCTAAATCCTGCTGAATAATCTCTGCATCCTCCTCACAGATCATCTTCTCCCAACTTTGCATCATCTGCAAACTTATTTTCCTTGTCCAAATCATTAATATATAATGTGAACAGTTGGGGTTCCAGCACAGTACCTGTGGCACTTCACTAGTCACTGCCTGCCAATCGGAAAAAAACATTCATTCCAACTTTTTGCTTCCTGCCAGCGAACCAGCTTTCTATCCATCTCAAGACACTACCCGTAATCCTATGCCCTTTGATTTAGCAATCTGCTGTGTGAGACCCCTTGACATCCGTCTGCACAGCGAATGCATCCATTTTATTTCAAATGCTCTGAGCATTCAAGTACAAAACCTTGGGTGGCACAGTGGTTAGCCCTGCTGCCTCACGGCGCTGAGGACCCGGGTTCGCTCCCAGCCCTGGGTCAGCGTTCGTGTGGAGTTTGCACATTCTCCTTTGTCTGCGTGGGTTTCACCCCCACAACCCAAAGATGTGCAGGTTAGGTGGATTAACCACGCTAAATTCCCCTTTAATTGAAAAAAATAATTGGGTATCCTAAATTTATGGGGAAAAAAAGGATAGTCCTTTTAACATTCCTTGACCGGTCCCTACTATTTATTACAATGTCGTTATCTGATACAGGCCCTTGGTTTCTCTGCTTTTTTATTCTCTTTGCTGTATTTTTCTTGTGTTTCTGATTCCCCCTGCTCTTAATCTTGACATAGGTTCCCACCCCCTGACTATTTTAGTTTAAACCCCCCCTCCTCCTCTTGATTCTGTAAAACTTCTAGACATACGCTCAAAAGAATCATTAATTCAAAGTCCCATTTCTTATGAACATATTTATTTTAGATCTACCTGTAGTGTTAGGAAAAACACTATTTATTATCCAGGATAAAATAAATGTCCTTCATCAGCTTTTGTGGATCATTTCAGGGAAATGTGCTCTCCTCGGCTCAAAGAGCATCAGCCCACTGGAAGCAAAGTTGTGAGACCGGCCAGTCCAGCAGAAAGAAACCCTGCGACCCTCCCACTTCACCAAGTGTCAGAATGAACATGGTTCAGTCCTGGATGTGATTAACACCAGCAATAACAGCAGAATCCAACCTGTCATCGCTTGTGAACTCGCTGGTGTCTTAGCAGACTTGACAAGTGAGTGAATCCCTTCCCACACTCAGAACAGATGCACGGCCTCTCCCCGGTGTGAACTCGCTGATGTGCCAGCAGGTTGGATAGATCAGTGAATCCCTTCTCACACCCAGAGCAACAGAATGGCCTCTCTCCAGTGTGAATTCTCTTGTGTGTTAGCAGGTTGGATAACTGAATGAATCCCTTTCCACACTCGGAGCAGGTGAATGGCCTCTCCCCAGTGTGAACCTGTTGGTGCTTCCGCAGATTGGATAACTGAGTGAATCTCTTCCTACACTCTGGACAGGTGAACGGTCTCTCCCCAGTGTGAACTCGCTGGTGTGTTAGCAGGGTGGATGAATCACTGAATCCCTTCCCACATTCAGAGCAGATGAATGACCTTTCCCTGGTGTGAACCCGCTGGTGCACCAACAGGTTGGATGAATTAGTGAATCCCTTTCCACACTCTGAGCAGGTGAACGGCTTCTCTCCAGTGTGAACTCGCTGATGAGTCTGCAGGTGAGATAACTGAGTGAATCCCTTCCCACAAACAGAGCAAGTGAACGGCCTCTCTCCGGTGTGACCACGTCGATGAGTTTCCAGTGCAGATGGGGTACAAAATCCCTTCCCACAGTCCCCACATGTCCACGGTTTCCCCATGGCGTGGGTGCCCTTGTTTATCTCCACGTTGAACGATCAATTGAAGCCTCGACTTTACAGCGAACAAAGGTGCAATCTCTCCCTGCTGGGAACGTTGTGATTTTTTCAGACTGGATAACTGGTTAAAGCTCTTTCCACAGTCAGTGCACTGGAACACTCCCACTCAGGTGTGTGCGTCTCAGTGCTTTTCCAGTCACACTGAAATTTTAAATATCTTGAAGCCGACAAAAGAGACAAAAAATCACCCTTGAGATTCAGATCCTGATGAATTGAGTGAATGCCATATCTTGACAATTGGTTTGAGATTTCTGTCTGTAAATCGTCCTCTTCGAACATCCTGTAAAAGGTGTTTTCAAAAGTCATCACTGTCAGTACAGGACAGAAATTCAGAACAGACCATTTTATATTTGATTCAGTTGTTCCCCCATCTTGACTGTAATCCTCCCCATGCACCCTCACTTCCCCCGCTCCTTCTGTCGCCATTGTTTACTCCTGATAATTCTTATAACATTAGAACATGAGAAACTGGAACAGCAGGAGGCCATTCAGCCCCTCAAGACTATTCTGTCACTTCATCAGATAACGGCTGATCTTCACATCCCTGCGCTCACCCCAAGTCCGTTCATTCCTAAAATATCCAAAATTCCTCTATTCTCTGTCTTGAACAAACTCAGTGACTGAACATCCACAACACTCTGAATTTATTTATCCTTCTTAAGATAGCGGCATCACTGGCATGACCAATATTTGAATAGACATGATAAATTCGACTTTAAATAGCTGATACATCAAAAACAGGTTTCACAAAATCACAAACATTTCTCCTGTCAGTTACAGAATGGATTGCTTCTGTGACTCAATGACTCTGTGTCTGGAAATATAAAATGTAGCGACAATACAATGTTACACAACTAGAAATAATAAATGTACTTTATTACAGAACCATAAATAATATATCTAATCTGCATAATATAACAATACTGGATATTTCTCTGTCTGATATTAATTTACTGTCAGCCACCTCCTCGGAAAGCAGCCTTTTAATTGTGAACATCAGGAAAGAGACCATCCTTTTAGCCAGACAAATAAATGTGTCAAGCTGAGGGAGGAAAGGATGCCAATATCTTAGAGAGAGAGAGAGACCTGGGCCAAGCTTTGCAGAGTCTGCACCCTCCCTGGATTCACTTCCTTTCCCTTCAGTTGCTGCAAGTGACCAATTGAAGGTGAGAATGAGAAAAGAAATGGAAAGGGGGGAGAAATGAAAGTGTTTTACTCACAGATGTTGGAGACAGGAGGACGTTTTAGTCTTTTACTCAATCTTCATCCTCAAGAAAGGCCGCACTCTGGCTGGAGGACCAGAGTCCTTCCGGTCCTCCAAGTTTCCCATTGGTCAACATCTCAGCCGAATTGGGGGGGGGTGAAACTTCCACACATGCGCAGTTTCCATCTCCCTTGGACATGCGCATCCCGAGACGCCTGCGCGGCGGATAGAGCAGTTTCCCGAGCGTGAGGGATTGTGGGAGTTATACCCGCCATTATTCATACGGAACCCAATGTGGCTAACATATTGGGGAGGATAATAGGTGGGAGTGAAACTGAACCCGATAATCAGCACCTTCAGGGGATGAGAACTGGGGACGAATAGTGGGATTAATTAGTCTTAAAATCAATAGGGAGAAAGGAGTGTGTGGCCGACAGCATTTTCTGTGACAACTGGAACTGTCAGTTTGGAATTTATATCCTGTGATCAGTCATGACTTGATGATGTCAACCCCATCACACCCATTAAAATCACTATCAGGTCAGTCTTCAACCTTCTCTTTCCCAGAGAAAATATCCCCAGCCTGTTCAATCTATCCTGTAACTCAGTTCTGGTATCATCCTCGTGAATCTTTCTCTGTCAGATTTTAAGGGGTATATAATTAATATTTAGGCTCAGTTTAATTTGGTTACAGGTGCCAATTACTCAGTTCCAAATTGACCCTCTAAAATGCTTCAATTTGAAAGAAAGGCAAGACAGGACTCTGAAATAGTAAATATTTATCCGTATTTATTTTTTAAAGATAGTATGCTGATGAAAGACACAAGTGATTTTCATCTCCTGAATTTGCGACCATTCAATGTGGATCTGTGAATCTTCCTCCGATTCCTGAGCCAACAGTCATTTTGCAAAATTGCCCCAGGGACATTCAGTATCTCCAGGACTAGAATCCAACTTAGCTCAAGACCGTTCTGGAAACCCACTTTAAACACGTGAATGAGCATTACCCAATCTGGAATCAGACTTGTTTTAAGCAGACAATTGCTCATTGCTGTCACTGGGTTAATTTTATTGAATGTAAGCTTTTATGTAAATTGTTCCATGGGCAGAACAATGGGACTGTTCAGGACCTTTCTTTTAAATGAATTTGGACAAGATCATGACTGGTTTACCTCAAATAAATACAGGGAAACTGTTTCCACTGACAAAGGGATTGTTAACCAGAGGACACAGATTTAAGGTGATTGACATAAAAGCCAGAGGGGAAATGAGAAAGATAAATCTTTACACAATGAGGTGTTGTGATACGGAATGCACTGTCTGAAAGGCTGGTGGAAGCAGATTCAGCAAAGGGAGTTGGATAAATACTGGAAGGGGATTAGTTTGCAGGGTTCATGGGGAAAGGACAGGATCATTGGACTAATTAAGTAGTTCTTTCAAAGAGCCAACAGAGGCACGATGGACCGAACTGCCTCTTTCTGTGAGGTGAGATTATGTGATCGCAGATAAATAAATATGTGGCTGCAATATAGACAGTGATGTCAATAATATCTGGAATTCCCATCGTGCCCCTGCTAGCCAAGATTTTATGGAGGTCCTTCCATTAGCTTTCGGATGAACAACCCTCCAACTTTCCTTTAATACCTCAAAATTGTGGACCTCTCAGTCCAACGTGGGCTTCACTATCTTCTTACTAAAAGACTTAAACATTAGCAACACCCCTGGTTCCTCACGGCCCTCTTGACTTCTGGTCTCACAGCTCCTGGTCCCACAGCTGACTACTTCCAAGCGAACTGCAGATTGCCAGCTTTCCATGAGAAACACCCAGAATTCAAACCAAGGCTCCACCCTGAATCACTTATCCCCATGGCAACACAGACTCTTGGGGATGTCCAACAGATGTTTAAAGCGTTCAGCTTCAAAAACCATACCTTTCGACCCGGAGGTCTGCATGACGAATTCACCTCTGTGACAAAGACAGGGCAGTAATTGTCAGACCCGGTGTCTCCAGGTCGCCAGCAAAAAGAGCTCAGCTGCCCTTTTACAGATCTTACCCTTCCAGCTTTGACTTCTTAAGTCAACATGGGTGATTGCGAATTCCCTGAGGGTGTTTCTGTAAGATTCTCAACCCAGGTTTTCCATTTATCTTAAATTTTAAAAAATCCAATTCCCAAACTAAAAGTTATATTTCTTAAACATGAATCATGAAACTAGATCTTCACAACATCTTCCCCAGGAAGAAATGAAAATGTATCACCCTCGTAATACCCCATTTAGAATATTACAACTTACACCCTTCTGTATATTTTAACAACAGCCATGATCTTATTGAATGGTGGAGCAGGCTCGAGGGGCTGAATGGCCTACTCCTGTTCCTATGTTTTCCTGTGTTTAAATATCTGATAATCTGTTAAAGACATAATAATCCCTCCATTGTCCCCTTCACATTCACAAGTCCATCTTGCTAACAGCACACTGCTGAATTCCATGTCCAGGAATCACAGTTCACTTAAGGTGGAAAACATTATTGCTCGCTATATTTTCTGAAAGTTTTCTTCTTACAATAATTATCGTCCAAAGTTCCTTCTGCGAGAGGAGAGTCCTCATTGCTGCTCAGATGTGCGTTTTCAAGTTCAGTTTCGAATAGTCTGTTCAGAGTTCAAGTTTTGAACTTTATTTTCTTCTATGTGTGTAGTTTCCCCATTGTTTCAATCCAAAGGGAATGTCCCGGTCAATCCCACATTTAAACTCTATTCTTCTGGCTCAGTTCTAGGCGGAGCTTCATTTTTCAGTTCATTTCCCAGACTCCAACATTTTGGATTATCTTTTGGAGACAGCAAGTTCAAAATGGCTTCTTTTTGTGTCAATAACTCGCTCATCCATTGGTCAAAATCTTCATTAGTCTGATGTTCTTTGAGCCTTGGAGCGCATCAGCACAATTGGTCTCTGTCAGTATTTATGTTCCACAAGAGCCTCCACCCACCCCTCTTCATCTCCCCCATCAGCATATCCTTCTATTCCTTTCTCCCCATGTATGTATCTAGCTTCCCCTTCAATGTATTCATGCTGCTCACCTCAACCACTCGCTGTGGTAGTGAGTTCCACATTCTCACCACTCACTGGGTAAAGAGGTTTCTCATCAAATCCCTATTGGATTATTGACCTCCTTCATCATCTGAAAGATTTCCATCACGTCACCCTTTAGTCTTCTCTTTTCTAGAGAAAAGCAGCCTCAATCTTTCCTGAGGGTGAAATGCTCTCAGTTCTGGTATTATTCTTATGAATTTTTGTTGAACTTTCTCCAGTGCCTCTCGTTCCTTTTTCGAAATGGAGATCACAAATGTTGACAGTCCTCCCAGTGTAGTCTAACCCTGGTTCTAAACAAGTTGAACATAATCTCCCTGCTTTTCAATTCTATCCCTCTAGAATGGAACCCTATTTGTGGGCCCCACACTTTAAGAAAAATAAAGTTCTCAGAGAGAATGCAGAGGAGATTTATGAGAATGGCACCAGAGAAGAGTGATTTGGGGGGGTTAGAGAGAGTGGTACAGCTGAAAATTTTCTCTTTACATCACAATCATGGGGCTGTGAAGGAGGCTATTCAGCCCATCAAGACAATGCTGTGATAGAGATATAACTCTTCTGCAAAACCTGAAATCTGTGTCCCCTTATTTCTTGTACCATTAAGTTATGGCAGGGTTTTTCAAACTCAGGGTCCCGACTGATGAAGAGTGCCTTTGTGTTACTGTATTCTCCTATACAATTAACGAGGCAGAAATTTGCACTAGACTTCTCGGATGCAAAATGAAATTGTATTGATATCTATTGATTATAAAGAGAATAATCTTCTTGTGGTTACAAAATCAAAATGTTCTCAATTCAGGCCCCTGCTGAAAGCTTTACTTGTGATGATTATACTTAGTAATTTACAAACGACTTGGAATTCAAAATACAGTAATGGTTTCTTTGCTCGAAGCAAACAGCTGTGCAGATTAGAAGTAGAATGAAAATATGAAAATACGAAATAAAGATAGTAAATAGCTTGGCAAAAGTATAAGATGATTCTAGAATGAAATAATAGCCTAAAACTATTACCTTTAAGGAATTTGTTATCAGCCTAAGTCAATCTATTCCTGCCCCTGTAACATGCTGATTGGTTTGGATGAGTCTTCAATACATTTGGTTCGATAATTGGGTTGTCAACCTTCAATATGCAACATTAACTTAGAATTAACAGCCATGTTGCATCTGTGAATTCTTTAGTGGGCATTGGTATGCAAAATCTGTTCTTATCATGGACTGGTATGCGCTTTATCCTGTAATTCCTTCTTTCCAACAATGGAAGGCTCATATGAACTCTAATGTCAACCTGACCTTCAGTAGAAATGTGGCATTTGCTTAGTTCGTTTGCAAACTGTTTCAAATGCTGTGCCTTCGCTTTACTTATTTCTGCAAGCTGTGTGCTTTGTAAACTGATGTTAAATTTGTACAGTTTTGCAGTGTCATGATGGAATCCATTTTAAAATGACTTTTGAACTGAGTTTTTAAAAATCTACAATCAAAGGATCATTAATTAACCTTTTTACCTATCAGAACCAGTTGGTTTCCTTCAGCGACCAACGCGACCCATGGGTGGGTCATGGGAAGGTGTCGGGAGGGTCGTGGAGTGATCGGTTGTGGCATTCCCGATCATAGGAAGATGACCCCAACAGCCGTGACCAGCTTATAGGAATGCTGCTGCGGGCAGTCTCCAATTGGTTGCAGTGTTGGGGGCATGGGGTTCGAGGCTGGGCTATGTGCTGGTCACCGCACGCAGGGGATGGGGACAGGGGCTGACAGACATCCACATGGGTGCACAATGGTAACAGTGGTGGCCCCAGCTTGGAGCTCCGCTCTGGTGCTTGTCTTCTGTGCGCTGCTCAGTTCGTCACCCTCCACCGATCGATAGTACACGACCTGCGGCTCTGTGGTCAAGCTGTTCAACAGCTGGCACAATGTCTGCTTGCACTCCCACACTGTGAAGTCCTGATCGGGCAGTGGTCAGCAGTCTGTGACTGGGGCGGATGCAGCTACTGGACAGTGAGAGCGAAGTCAGGCCAGATTTGTTGGCGAGGAATACCGATCAAACGAGGCCAGTCAATACAGCCGACACATATTAACAGTCATCACTTACACAGAAACTTACACAGTCATTGCTTTGTGTCACCACTCTCTGGAAACCAGGGAGTAAGTGCTTTTGGTGAGAATGGAGAAGGAGATGACTTGGATGTTTGGATAGTGCAATGCAGTGGAAACAGTGAGAAATATTGTGACATTGTGTGTGTTTGACAAGTTACTTCATCTTGTCTAAAGTCATAATTTGTAAAGTAAAAACAAGATTGTACTTTTTTCTGTACTTGTTTAAATATCTGAATAAATGGGAATATATTTAAAACAAAGTTTGTGTGTAAATGTAAGGATGCACATGTTCAACTGAAAATGTTTTAATTTTCAGTAATTATAAAGTCATAAACTTGGAAAAATCAGGTATTGGAAATAAAGTTTAAAAAAATAAAAGAATGTCGACCGTGACTGGCCTTTAAATATGAACGATGGAGTCTTTCCGCCAGAGGGCGGTGAGAAGGTCACGCGTCCGGTACGTACACTGACGCCATGTGCCCTGTACGTCCATGCTTTGGGTGTGAAATCGTGGAGCAGAGATTCCTCCATTTTGTAGCTGCCAGCAAGCAAGCAACAGGACTGTGTGAAGAACTGAAGATGGATTATTTTGTAATAAGGAAGAGAGGGCAGAACACAAACAGACCAGGATCTCACAACTGAATCTACTGGAGAGAGCTTCGCAGGAGAGTCCACGGCAGGACAAAGCAGTGCTGGTGTGAGATAAATACAGAGCCTCAGGGCCTCATTAAGAAGAAACTGAAATTGGGAACAAAGCTGTATAAAGATGATTTCTTGAGATATGGCTTTAATTGTGTCAATGCACTTCAGGATGCAAAGCCCTTGTGCGTTATATAAAAAATAAATACAATAAAATCGCTTATTATCACAAGTAGGTTTCAAATGAAGTTACTGTGAAAAGCCCCTAGTCGCCACATTCTGGCGCCTGTTCGGGGAGGCTGGTACGGGAATTAAACTGTGCTGCTGGCCTGCCTTGGTCTGCTTTCAAAGCCAGCGATTTAGCCCATTGTGCTAAACCAGCCCCTATGTGCTAAACCAGCCCCTATGTGCTAAACCAGCCCCTTGATGCCCCTGAATGTAATACAAAGACAGAGCTCCACAGACAAAGTACAATACAAGAACAACGGTAATAATAGTTAATAATAAAAACAACAAAACACGAGCCCCGTGCTGTCACCATATCCGTGATTGAGGTCCCAGTGTCACATTACATTATTTAGTTATTGAGGGCGACTCCCTCCATTTTCCTGGTTTAGCCTGTGTGGGAGGGGTTTGTATCCCTCCTGTGGGTGGCCCCCTCCCTGTTCCTTCTCTGCTATTCACAAGCTCCCATCCATCCAGTCGACATTCTCTGTCCACCTCGCCAACTCACACGCAGGAGGTGGAGTTGACCCTGTACAACGCCTCGATCCAGAGTCCTCCCCCTATCTCCATGCTGATTTCCTCCATCCATTTCCGCATGGTCTCATCCAGTGGGGTCCTGACCTTTTCCATAAGTCATCAGCAGATGTCGCCACACTTGTCACCCCCTAACCCGTCCAGCCCTACCATTGTGTCCAGAAATGTATGTCTGAGTCTTTGCGGGAATGTTTTTGCCTCCTTACAGAGAAAGTCAGGCAGCTGCAGGTACCTGAGCTCATTCCCTTAAGGGAGTTGGAGCCTCTCTGTGAGTTCCCCATGGTTACCAGTCTGTTGTCCATGTCCTCTCCTGTCAGTGTCCCTCTGTCTGCCTTCCATGACCCAAATGTGGCGTCTACCTTCGCCAGTGTGAACCTGTGGTTGTTGCAGCTGGGGGTCTCTATGGACACCTCGCCCAGTTCGAAGTGCCGCCTGAACAGGTTCCATGTCCTTAGGGTGGCCACTACCACTGGGCACCTGAAGTGGGTGTGGCGGGGGTGGGGGGTGGGATGAAAGAGAGTGGTACGGTGGCCAGCGCTTGGAGAGACGTCCCCATGCAGTAGGCCTCCTCCATTCGGACCCAGCCTCCAGTTCACTTAGCCCCCTCACCTCTCCTCGTTTGCCGCCCAGTGGTAAAATAGGAGATTGGTAGGGCCAGGCCTCCCACATGCCGCCCCCATTGTAAAATACTCTGACGCACCCTAGGATCTCTTTCCCCCCCCCTCCCCCCTTCCCCAAATTAAGATCATGATTAACTTATCGACCTGGTGAAGAAGCATTTGGGATGAAGATTGGGAGTGACCTGAACACAAAGTGGAACCTAGGCAGTACATTCATTTTGATTGTCTGTACCCTTCCCACCAGGGAAAGAGGGAGTGAGCCCCATCTTTACAGGTCCCTCTTCACCTCCTCCATGCTGGAGAGGTTCCATTTGAGGAGCCTCTTTCAGTTGTGGGTCACTTGGATCCCCAGGTACCTGAACTTGGTTTGGGCCACTTTATTAAGTAGCAATTCCTCCAGCTCTGTTCCTCCCCCTCGGGGGTTTACCAGGAAGGTTTTGCTCTTTCCCAGGTTGAGTTTGTAACCTGAGAAGACGCCAAACTCCCTGAGGAGTCCAGTTAGCTTTTGAATGCTGGCTAGGGGGTTCGACATGTAGAGGAGCAGGTCATCAACATCGAGTGAGACTCTGTGCTGTCTGCCCCCTCTCCCCCCCACCCCCCGCCCCCCAGCACGCTGCTATGGGGTCAACCACACGCACCTTGTGGTCCCGGCCTTGTCCGTTTGAGCCTGCCCTTGCTCACAGGCCATTCAAGATGGCCGTTGACTACGTCCTCTTTTTCACCATCTCCACGTGTTGTCTGTTGTAACCAGCCCTTTACCCGCCTCCATTCCCCCTTCTGTTTCTCCCTGTTCCCCCGCCCTTGTGCTCCCCCCTCCTGGTCCCCCTCCCCCTTGACTCTCCCTCTTCAATGCAACCCTGGACCACTGCTCTTTTTGCCCTTATTTCCCTGAATTTCTCTGTTTTCCCTTCCTCCTGCCAGACGCTCCCTCCCTCCTGGGAGGCATGCGGCAGCCTCTTCCTTCACTATGCTCCCATACACCAGCTTACTCGCTAGTGTAGCGGCAACCCCCTTAGCCAGGTTCCCCTATTTAACCCCCGTCTGCTTATCCCACTTTCTCCGCACCTTTGCTTGTGTTTGCCCCTGCCCCTCTCATCCTTTGCAGCCCGTGTTCTGGCCATTGCATTCTATCGCTGTTTGCCCAGTCCGTTCTTCTGGACAAATGTGTTGCCTTTCTCCGGGGCATCAAAATAATGTTCCTTCCCATGATATGTAACCCATAGCTTGGCAGGGTAGAGCATGCCAAACTGCACCTCATTTTTGTACAGGGCGGATATGGCGGTGTTAAATTCGGCCCGACTCTTGGCCAGGTCGGCACAATGTTTTGGTACAAGCACATGGAATGTGCTTCCCACTTGCCCCCTCTCACGCCTTTCGCCCACCTCCGCTCCTTGTCCTGGGACTTGTGCAGCCTCACGGTTATCACCTGCGGTGGCTCCCCAACTTTGGGGAGGTGGCCTGTAGGCGAGGTCTACTTCCGGGGCTTGGTGACGCCCTCCTCGCTGACCAGCTTCCCGAGCATCACCGCTACGCACTGCATTGGGTTCCTCCCCTCCGTTCCTTCCGGCGGCCCCAGAATTCTCAAGTTCTGTTGACGCGATCTGTTCTGGCCATCGACATTTCCTTTTAGCTCCTCTTGGGCCCTGATCAGGCTCGCCACCTTGGCCTCAAGTGCCACGACCCGGTCCCTTGATCCATGGCACCTTTCTTAAGGTCTCTTGCATTGTCTTCCGGACCTCAAGCTCCGTCTTGGCCATTGCTTCCCTCATGGGGGCCGTAGCAGCTTCTGCTGCTGTTTTGACAGCTGGAGGTCTCTTCTCAACTCCTCCCTATGTCCCTGGAGCTCCAAGATGATGATGAAGCCCATAAGCTGGTCCATCAGTGCCTGGGTCTGCACTGGGAGCTCTGTGGGGTCAGCCCCACCTCATGTGGCTGCCGGCTCCCAGGCTGAGGTTACCCTCCCCTTGTCCTTGTTGGCTTTTCGACTGGGCGGCTGACTTTTTCCCATTCTTCTTGTCAGTGCGGTTGACGGGGGTCAGGCTGTGGGATTACAGTTACTTTTGGTGCCCGTTGCTGGGACTAAAGGTTCGTAGTCAAAGATTTTGTGTGAGCGCTCAGCTCATGGCCACCACTGGAAGTCCCTCCAATGACATTATTAACAGTTTCTTCCCCCTTATGTACGTCAACCAGCTCAATTTGGCTGGACCTGGCTGGTATCTGGGGTTTAAAACAGGATGATGGTCAGCTATTAATATTATTTCCCAGAGTCCCTTGTATTGCGCCTAGCCACTTGACCAGCCCTCTAAGGTATCAATTATTTGTGGGAATATCTCTCGCATTATGGGAAATAAAGTGACTCCTTTTAAACATCACAAGTTATGCACATTCTCCCCGTGTCTGCATGGGTCTCACCCCCCCCCCCCCCCCACAACCCAAAGATGTGCATGGTAAGTGGACTGACCACACTAAATTGTCCCGTAATTGGGGGAAAAAACACATTAGACGACACTAACTGAGGCTGGTTTAGCACAGGGCTAAAGAGCTGGCTTTTAAAGCAGGCCAGCAGCGCGGGTTCAATTCCCGTACCAGCCTCCCCGAACAGGCGCCGGAATGTGGCGACGAGGGGCTTTTCACAGTAACTTCATTTGAAGCCTACTTGCCACAATAAGCGATTTTCATTCACTAATCTATTTTTAAAATTTAGAGTACCAAATTCTTGTTTTCCAGTTAAGAGGTAATTTAGTGTGGCCAATCCACCTACCCTACACATCTTTGGGTTGTGAGGGTGAGACCCACGCAGACACGGGGAGAATGTGCAAACTCCACACGGACATTGACCCAGAGCCGGGATCGAACCTGGGTCCTCAGCACCGTGAAAGGCTGAATACTTTAATGATTGTTTTTCTTTGAATTTAGAGAACAGAACTAATTATTTTAATTCTGAGGAAGGAGGATAGTTCATGAATAGTAAATGTTCACCCTTTGACCTCTCACATAATGCTAAGACCAAATCATGTGATGAGCTTGTGTCCCACAATTCAGTATAAAATCCTGGAATAACTACTGCTGTGTTTTCTCCTAAAAGTGTGGGGACCAGACTCCCGTGTACCTGACCACATTTAAGTATGATAGCTCTGTCTTTTTTTACTTCACCAGCATCATTTTAAATCACAACGCATTTACTCACCCTGCTATTATTTTTTAAAAAAGATAATTCATTGAAGATATATCCAGAAAATACAAAAACAGGAAAAGACAAAAACAAAACAATATTGAACAAGCCGTAATACAGTAACAGTACATATAACACTACAGCATTACAACAGAGCAGGAACCCCCATATATACAAATACGGACTGTGTATGTTCTCTTGGCCGCAGAAAAATACTTTGCACTGAACTTCGGTACATGTGACAATAAATCAAATAAAATAAAATATTACCCAAACCGAATCAAAGATAATCACTATCCCACATCTCCCAAACCCAGAACATCAAACACACCTCAATAAAAAGAAAACTGGAAGGAGAATGATAAAGAGAACATAACAAATGTACAGAAATGCACAACAACTGAACTATCAACAATATCATCAACAGCACAGAACAAGCACATTTTAACATATTTACAGATCCCCAGTCACCTGGTACCTCAGAAACTTGCCTGCCTCCTCTGGAGTGTCTCAAAAGTGTTTCTGGTTCCGAAAGGTGATCCATAAAAGAGCCGGATACAACATTCCAAATCTCACACATTCCTTATGCAGGACCGCCTTGACCCTGTTCAATCTGACTCGCCATTTGGCCAGTTCCGTGGCCCAATCAGGGGTGACTGAAAACGTTCTCACCGACCAGCTTCTGCAGCATCTGTGCGACATACTCCAAAGATAACTAGCCCTCTAACCCCTCTGGCAGACGCTCTATTCGGATATTTTGCCGAAGCTCTCGATTCTCCAACTTGTCAACCTTGTCACGTACTTTTCTGAAGCTATCAGCCACCAAGGAGAGCTCTGCTTCCACCCAGCCAGTCCTCGTGGTCGGCGACAGACTCCTCCATTTTCTGTAGAGATGCACCCTGAGCCTCTAGTCACTGCTCAACTCTCTCCACTTCCGTCTTAATTGGGTCAATGGCCCTTACTAGATCTTCAGAGATTTCAAACCTCTGTTTTTGGAAATGAGCTGTTAAAAAGTCCACCAGCTGAGCTGTGGACCATTGGGCCGGAGGTGCCGACCTAAGGGCGAGAGTCAGTGGCTCAATTGGCAGCATGAACAGGAGTGGGGATAGCGGGCACCCCCACCTCATTCCCCTGTGCAGCCGGAAGTACTCAGAGCTGGTTGCATTTGTCTAAACACTCGCCATAGGAGTGCTGCACAGCAGCTTCACTCACAGGGTGAACCCTGCCCCAAACCCAAACTGTTCAAGCACCTCCAGGAGATACCTCCAGTCTACTCGATCAAAAGCTTTCTCAGCATCTAGGGAGACGATCACCTCTGGTGTCCTCTCCACTGATGGGGTCATTATAACGTTCAGCAGGTGTCTGATGTTTGTTGCAAGTTGTCTGCCCTGAACAAACCCGGTCTGATCTTCCGCAGGCAGCTCTCCAGTCGCCTCGCCAGTGCTTTCGCAAAGATTTTCACATCAGTATTTAAGCGAGAGATGGGTCTGTATGGTCCACACTCTATTAGGTCTTTGTCCTTCTTGGGGATTAAAGAGATCGCGGCTGGGCTAGCATGGGTGGCAGGGCCCCCTTTGACAATGAGTTATTGAACATCTCCCGCAAGTGTGGGGCCAGTGCTGCTGAGGATGTTTTTTAAAGTCTGCCGGGAACCCATCCGGTCCTGCTGCTTTCCCTGATTGCATGGTGTTGATACATTCCACGATTTTGCACAGCACTAGCAGTGCTTCCAGCACCCATTTCCCGTCCTCCCCCACCACCAGCATATCCAGTCTGTCAAGGAATTGTTCCATCCCGGAGACCCCTTCTAGGGTCTTGGAGGTGTATAGCCCTCGGTAAAAGATTTTAAAGGATTTATTTATTAACCTTGTTTGCGTTCGCTACCGTCCGACCGTTACTGTCCCTAAGTTGAGCTATCTCTTTCCTGGCCGCCTGTTTTCTCAACTGGTATGTCAGCTTGCGGCTGGCTTTGTCTCCATGTTCGTAAAAGGCCCACCGTGCCTGGTGGAGCTGGTGGGCTGCCTTCCGTGTGGAGAGCTGGGCCCACTGTGCCTGGTAGAGCTGGTGGGCTGCCTTCCGTGTGGAGAGCTGGGCCCACTGTGCCTGGTAGAGCTGGTGGGCTGCCTTCCGTGTGGAGAGCTGGGCCCACCATGCCTGGTAGAGCTGGTGGGCTGCCTTCCGTGTGGAGAGCTGGGCCCACCGTGCCTGGTAGAGCTGGTGGGCTGCCTTCCGTGTGGAGAGCTGGGCCCACCGTGCCTGGTAGAGCTGGTGGGCTGCCTTCTGTGTGGAGAGCTGGGCCCACCGTGCCTGGTAGAGCTGGTGGGCTGCCTTCCGTGTGGAGAGCTGGGCCCACCGTGCCTGGTAGAGCTGGTGGGCTGCCTTCCGTGTGGAGAGCTGGGCCCACCGTGCCTGGTAGAGCTGGTGGGCTGCCTTCCGTGTGGAGAGCTGGTCAAATTCCATCTGCAGCTTATTCCTTTCTGCCAGCAGTTCCACGGTTGGGGCTGTGGAGTTCTGTCGATCCACCTCCAGTATGGAGTCGATCAGCCGCTGCTCGACTTCCCTTTCCTTCCTGTCCCTAAGGGTCCTATAAGCTATGGTTTCCCCCTGATCACCACCTTCAGTGCCTCCCAGAATGTGGAGGGTGAGATCTCCCTGTTCTGGTTGCAGGAAACATAATGGCTGAGGGTTTGGGATATTTTAGTATTGAATTTCTTATTGGCGGGGAGGGCTGTGTCCAGCCTCCATGGCAGGGTGTTGGACCCATTCCTTCTCCAATCACATGTCGATGTAATGCATCGAGTGGTCGGAGATTACAATCACGGAGTATTCCGCCTTTGTTACTCCTGGGAGTACTCGCTTCCCTACCACAAAAAAGTCTATCCGTGAGTACGCCTTATGCATGTGGGAGGAGAATTATTTTTTTCTCAGCTGGTGGAACCTCCACGGGTCTACCCCCAACCCATCCTCTCCCTCTCCATCTGCTCCATAAAGGTGTTCAATTTTCATGTCATGCCTGACATGTTACCTGTCCTGGGGTCTCATCTGTCCAATGTCAGGTCCTGTTAAAGTGGCCCCCATGATTAGTTGGTGTGTGTCCAAGTCCGGGATTTCGGCCATTGTTTTCTTGATGAACTCTGTGTCATTCCAGTTCGGGGCATTCGTTTACCGAAACAACAGGGGCCCCTTCCAGGGTCCCGCTGACCATTATGTACCACCTCCTGGATCCGTCACTGTGCTTGTTGCTGTAAATGAGACTATGACCATGCCCCCTTGTCCGAGTGTCGAAACATGAGTGTAACGTTTGTGCTGTCCAGCCCTTCCTTACCCGCTGTCGGTCCCTCTCTCCCAGGTTTGTTTCCTGTTGGAAGGCTACGCCCATCCTCAGACTCTTGAGATGGGCGAGGCATCCGGATCTATTCAACAGCCCGTTGATACCCTCACGGTCTATTTAACAACCGGGTTGGAGGTGCTGGTGTGCTGCCCCCTCCTGTGGGGTTAACTGTACTCACCATGTGGGCCCGGCCCTGTCCGATCGGGCCTGCCCTTGCTCTCAGGCCGTTCAAACTGGCCGCAAACTGCTTCCTCTTTTTCGCCATCTCCACGTGTTGCCTGTTGCAGCCAGCTCTCTACCCCCTCCCCCGTCTCCTCTTACCCTTGTGCTTCCCCCTACCATTCCCTCCCTCCCCCCACAACCCCGGCACTGCCTTCTTTGCCCCTTTGTTTTCCCTGAATTTGTCTTGCCTCTCCCGCCTGCCAGGCGTGCCTTCCCTCCCAGGAGATGCGCCGCAGCCTCCTGCTTCATTGTACTTCCATGCACCAGCTTATTCGCTGGTGTAGTGGCTCCTCTCTTGGACAGGTTCCCTATTTAACCCCGTCTGCCTCTTCCCCGCTCCCTTGCCCCTGTCATCTCTGTCCACATTCGTTCCTGCCTCTCAGCTCTCGCATTCTAGCCCATGTGCACTCGCACTGCCTGTCCAGACCATTCTTCTGGATGTATTTGTTGGCCTCCTCCAGCATGTCGAAATAGTACTCTTTCCCCTGGCATGTGACCCATAACTTGGCAGGGTAAAACATGCCAAACCGCACCTTGCTTTTGTATAGGGTGGTTTTAGGGCTGTTAAATTCGGCCTGGAACTTGGCCGGGTCTGCCCCAATGTCTTGATACAAGCAGATGAAATGTCCTTCCCACTTCACCCTCTCGCACATTTCGCCCACCTCAGGATCCATTCTTTGTCCTGATACTTGTGGAACTTTACAATTATCGGCTGCGGAGGTCTCCTGACTCTGGGCCACTGCTGAAGCGACCTGTGGGCGTGGTCCACCTTCGGGTGTTTGGCGAAGCCCTCCTCACCAACCGGTTTCCCGAGCTTTGCCGATATATAATCCGTGGGGTTCCGCCCCTCCATACCTTCTGGTACCCCACAATTCTTAGGTTTTGGCATTGAGACCTGTTCTCCCGGTCGTCTATTTTTTCTAAGCCCTTCTGGGCCCTGATTAATCTTACCACGATCCCATTCCCTTGCTTCATGGCAGCCTTCTCGAGGGCTCTCGCCATCGATCTTTGGGCCTCAAGCCGCCGCTCCATTTTGGACATAGCCTCCCTCATGGGGGCCGTTGCCGCCTCCACTGCTATCTCGACGGCTGCCAAGAGGTCTGCAGCTCCTCCCTGTGGCTATGGGGCTTGGAGGTGATGAAGCCGATAAGTTTGTCCATCAGCTTGGGACTGCGCTGAGAACTCTGTGGAGTTGGTCCTTCTCGGTTCCGTGCCACCTCGTGTGGCTGCCGGCTCTGAAGCTGCGGTACCCCCCCCCCCCTTGCTCTGAAGCTGCGGTATCCTCCCCTTGTCCTTGCTGGCTTTTCCGCTGGGTGGTTGGCTGTCTTTTCTATTTCTCGTTGATGCGGTTTACGGGGGTTAGGCGGTGTGTGTGAGGGGTGGGAGTGGGGTCGTGAATAATTTTGGTGCCCAATTGATGGGGTCAAAAGGTCATATTCAAGGATTTCACACCAGAGTCACCTTGCGTGCGACCGGTCAGCTCATGGCTGTCACCAGAAGTGATCATGCAGAGTTACATCTCCGCCTTAAGGAAAGCCTTAGCCACAGGAAGAATCATGCTGCAGTCACCTTAGTTTAAACCATGTATTGCTTACTTTGTTCCAAACTTTCCCCACTCTTGTTATATTTACAACTCACAAATTCCTTTACACCCAAGGGATTATGCTTTCCAAAATCCCAGGCAAGCCCCCAATTTGTTAAGAATCCACCTGATGTTAATATGAGGGTATCCCAAAATCCAGAAGAGTAACTTGGAACACTGGTTCTTCACAGCGTATATTTTTAATTTGGTATATTGTGAGAAAAATGTGAACCAGGGTGGAATATTCCAGTCGTTGTGTGAACCATTAATAAAGAACATTTATTTAAAATAAAAAACAGGAAGACAATAATACACTACAACAGTTAAGTACACTGATGGCTATACACACACTGTGTTACAGGCAGTTACCACTTGGTTCCCAACTACCTATGTCTCCTGAACTCTGAGATGCCTCCTTGTTCCCAACCAACATCCATTATATAACTCTGAGCCAAATCCAGCAGATAGTTACCATGTGCTGGTTATTTGCCAAGTTTGGGGAAACCGTACTCAGTTTCAGCAAAGGCAAAATCTGCTACTTCTCTTCGGGAGACATTTTCTGCAGCTGGGTGTGGCTGTGATGGTTTGTTTGCCTCTGTCCTTGTCACAAGCATTATGTTATTGATATATCATTCTTTCCCTTTGATGTTATCCACCCTGTGGAGTCAGCTTTTAGCATATACATATCACTTTCCTTATCTCTCCACTTTGAAGTTACCTCTTCTAAACCCCATTGTTATCCTCTAGTCACATGGGTAAACACTTGCTTTTCTCACTGATGTGCAAATTTGCATCTCAAAACCTCTTCAGATAGTTGCCATTATCAACTCCCCGTTTTATTTTATCCCCATTTCATTTTCCAAATCTTAGTTTTCCCCAATTATTAACATTTCTGACAAAAGTTTATTAATGAAACAGAACATGGTTAAAAATACAGAAAATGACTTGAGGATCAAAGACAACCAGAGTAAAAGGATGTTCACAATGTTCTGGACCCAAACTCTTTAATTCATCTGTAGCCTGTTCCCTGCCCTCTTTGTGGAACACCTCCGCTCAGTCCACAAGCATGACCCTGACCTTCCGCTTGGTGCCATTAGAATTCACCACCTTGCTCTCAGGCTCACATTTCTGTCCTCGGCCTGCTGCAATGTTCCGGAGAAGCCCAACACAAGCTGGACGAACAGCCCCTCATCTTCCCATGAGGCACTTTACAGCCTTCTGGACTCAACATTGAGTTCAACAACTTCACACCCTGAACTCTCTCCTCAATTTTGATTTTTTTTTTTTTTGCTGAGTGTCAGTCTACATCTTGTTTTCATGGGGTTTTTTTTGCTTCCAGACAGAGCTGTCCTTTATTCTGCCATTAACACTTACTCTGGACCAATGTTTTTTTTCTTTACTACAACCATGTACTGAATGATCTGTCTGAGCTGTCTGCAGAACAATACTTTTCACTGCACCTTGGTACATGTGACAATAAACAAATCCAATCCAATCCATTGCCTCTACCTTTGCCTTTTGTTCCAGGACATTTTAGTCTTTTAATCTCACCCGCCCTCTAACCAATCCCTGACTTTCTCTTTTGTTCTACCTGACCCTTCCCCTTTCTCAACAGTATCAGACCCATCACATTTCTCCCCCTCTTTAGTTCTGAAGTAGAGTTACATTGGACGTGGAATGTTAACTCTGTTCTCTCTCCACAGATGCTGCCAGGTCTGCTGTGTTTTTCCGGTTAATTCTGTATTTATTTAACTGTAGTGGGGGGTAAATACTATTTACTGTCCGGGATAAAATATATGTCCTTCATCAGCTTCTGTGGATCATTTCAGTGGAAATGTGCTCTCCCAGGCTCAAAGAGCATCAGCCCACTGAAAGCAAAGTCGTGAGACCGACCAGTCCAGTAGAAAGAAACCTCCGACCCTCCCATTTCACCAAGTGTCAGAATGAACATGGTTCAGTCCTGGATGTGATTAACAGCAGCAATAACAGCAGCATCCAACTCTTGTCATCACTTGTGAAGTCGCTGGTGTAAATGCAGATTGGCCGATGTTTTAAACCTCTGTGCAGTGAGAGCAGCGGAATGGTCTCTCCTCAGTGTGAATGCTTTGGTGGATCATCAGAACTCCAGCACTCCTGAACCCTCTCCGACAGTCAGAGCATTTAAAGGGTCTCTCATTGGTGTGAGTGACATTATATTTCATCAGACTGGATGTCCAAGTGAATCTCTTCCCACACATGGATCAGGGAACGGTCTCTTCACAGTGTGAACCCGCTGGTGTGTCAGCAGGGTGGATAACCGAGTGAATCCCTTCCCACAGTCAGAGCAGTTGAATGGCCTTTCTCCAATGTGAATTTGCTGATGTTGCCACAGTGCGGATGATGTTTGAAACATCTTTGTGCAGTGAGAGCAGCTGAACGGTCTCTCCTCAGTGTGAATGCGCTGGTGGATCATCAGTACATGAGAGCTTTGGAAATCTCTCCCGCAGTCAGAGCATTTAAAGGGTCTCTCATTGGTGTGAGTGACTTTGTGGGTCAGCAGGTGGGATGACTGAGTGAATCCCTTTCCACACACAGAGCAGGTGAATGGCCTCTCCCCTGTGTGAACTCGCTGGTGTGTCTGCAGATGGGGTAACTGAGTGAATCCCTTCCCACAGACAGAGCAGGTAAACGGCCTCTCCCCAGTGTGAACTCGCTGGTGTGTCTGCAGATGGGATAACTGAGTAAATCCCTTCTCACACTGAGCGCAGGTGAATGGATTTTCCCCAGTGTGAACCCGCTGGTGTGTCCGTAGGCTGGATAACCGAGTGAATTCCTTCTCACACTGATAGCAGGTGAATGGCCTCTCCCCAGTGTGAACCCGCTGGTGTGTCCGCAGGCTGGATAACCGAGTGAATTCCTTCCCACACTGAGAGCAGGTGAATGGCCTCTCCCCAGTGTGACTGCGTCGATGTGCTTCCAGCTCTGATGGGGTTCTGAATCCCTTCCGACAGTCCCCACAGGTCCACGGTTTCTCCATGTTTTGGGTCTCGTGTCTCTCTGGGTTTAACGATCAGTTGAAAGCTCATCCACACACGGAACAAATGTATGGTCTCTCTCCGGTGTAAATGGTGCGATGTTTTTTCAGGCTGTGTAACTGTTCAAAGCTCTTTCCACAGTCAGTACTCTGGAACACGCTCACTCGGCTGCGTGTTCCTTGGTGCTATTTCAGTCACACTGATATTTAAAATCTTTTCAGCTGGCAGTTCAGGCAAACATTTCTCCTTTGAGATTCAAAGCCAATGATATTCAGGGCCTGCTAAATCGAGTGACTCTGTCAGATCAAGACTTGATATTTGAGTTTTCTGTGTCTAATTCCTCCTTGCCAAATATCCTGCAAAAACAATTTACAAAAGACATCACTGTCAGTACAGGATAGACATTCAGAACAGACAATTTGAGTTTTTAATGGAAAATTCTTCTGTCTCTTATTTCCCAAAGCTGTAAATCTCCATCCCGCACATTCCCCCTCTATTCTCACTCTGTTCTCACACTGCTGTATCTAATATTCACCTTCCCAATTTTCCTGAAGGTGCTGATTCAGGTTGATTGACAGATCCATGCTCACTGCTTCCTGTCCTGGGCACAGAGATCATAACAAATCGGGGCTGCAGTCAGCCATTCAGCCCATCAAATCTGCTGAACCATTTAATGAGCTAATTGACCGATCTACCTCAGCACTATTTTCCCACACTATTCCCCCATATGCCTTGATATCTTCAATATCAAGAAACCTATCAATCTCTGTCTTGAAAATACTTACAACACCAGGTTAAGGTCCAACAGGTTTGTTTCAAACACTAGCTTTCAGAGAACAGCTCCTTCCGCAGATGATTCACCTGAGGAAGGAGCACTGCTCCGAAAGCTAGTGATTCGAAACAAACCTGTTGGACTTTAACCTGGTGTTGTAAGACTTATCATAGAATTTACAGTGCAGAAGGAGGCCATTCGGCCCATCGAGTCTGCACCGGCTCTTGGAAAGAGCACCCTACCCAAGGTCAACACCTCCACCCTATCCCCATAACCCAGTAACCCCACCCAACACTAAGGGCAATTTTGGACACGAAGGGCAATTTAGCATGGCCAGTCCACCTAACCCGCACATCTTTGGACTGTGGGAGGAAACCGGAGCACCCGGAGGAAACCCACGCATACACGGGAAGGATGTGCAGACTCCGCACAGACAGTGACCCAAGCTGGAATCGAACCTGGGACCCTGGAGCTGTGAAGCAATTGTGCTATCCACAATGCTACCGTGCTGCCCTCTTACTGTGCTCACCCCAGTCCAACGCCGGCATCTCCTCATTTTGAAAATACTTGATGACTGAGGCTCCACGGTCTCTAGGGGAGAGAATTCCAAAGTTTCATCCTCGAGTGAGGAAATCCCTCCTCATCTCAGCTTTCTCTCCATTTTCCTGCCTGTTCCCCATAACCCTCGACTCCCTGGTCAATCAGAAATCTGTCCAACTCAGCGATGAATATATTCAGTGACCCCCAGACTCCACTGGTCCCTGTGGAAGAGAATTCCAGAGATGAACAACCCTCTGAGGGAGGAGATGACTGGAAATATATAACGTAGCTACAGCACAATATTACACAGCTATAAATTATAATAAATGTACTTCATTACATAACCATCAATAATATATCTAATCTGCACCATTTAACAACACTGGACATTTCTCTGATATTAATTTACTGTCGGTTGAGGGAGAAAAACCCGACAACAGAACCTCCTCCAGACAAGGTTTCCAGGCAACCGGCTGACGGCTCCGGCCAGAGCGAGAAGCCACTCGGTGATCTCCCCCAGACCCGGGACTGCGCATGTCCAAGAGAGAGGGGAAGATGCGCATGTGCGGAGGAGAGCCCACCCCCTGACCTTCCTGCTGATTTGGTGACTAATGGGAAGAGGTGCAGGACCGGAAGGACTCTGTTGCTCCAGCCAATCAGAGCGCGGGCTTTGTGTGACTGAATATTCACACAAACTAAAACCTCCTCCTGTCTCCAACATCTGTGAGTAAAACACTTTATTTTCTCCCCTTTCCATTTATTTTCTCATTCTCACCTTCAATTGGTCACTTGCAGCAACTGAAGGGAAAGGAAGTGAATCCAGGGAGGGTGCAGACTCTGCAAAGCTTGGCCCAGGTCTCTCTCTTAAAGACATTGACATCCTTTGCTCCCTCAGCTTGACACATTTATTTGTCTGGCTAAAAGGATGGTCTCCTTCCCAATGTTCACAATTAAAGGGCTGGTTTCCCCAGGCGATGGCTGACATTTAAGTGGACATCTAACTAATGTAGGACAGAGATATGCCTAGTGTTATATGCTACAGATTAGATATATTATTTATGGTTCTCTTATGGTCTTATAGGAACAGGAGTAGGCCATTCAGTCCCTTGCACATGCCCCACCATTCAAGGAGATCATGGCTGATCTGTGACCTAACTCCATTATACCTTTTTCTTTCCTTGTTTTCTATAAATTCAGAGTATCCAATAATTTTTTTTGCAATAAGGGACAATTTAGCGTGGCCAATTCACCTATCCTGCACATCTTTGGGTTGTGGGTGTTCGACCCATGCAGACTTGGGGAGAATGTGCCTAACTCCACATACCTGCCGTTGGTCCATATCCCATCAAATCTTTGTTCAACAAAAATCTATAGATCTCATTTAAAATTAACAACTGATCCAACATCAAATGCTGTTTGTGGAAAAGAAATCCGAACCTCTACCATCCTTTGTGTGAAAATGTTGTTCCAAATATCGCTCCTGAACAGTTTAGCCCTAATTTTTAGACTATGCCCCAGATTTAAAATCTCCAACCAGTGCAAATTCATGCTCACAGCTCCGAAACTTCACATGTCCGGGTACACTACCAGGAGACCAGGCTGCGAATCCCCAAGGTAATGTTATTATACTCACAGTTCCGATACTCTGCCTCTCCGAGTCCACTCCCTGGAGACTGGGCCGCAAATCCCTGAGGTAAAGTTTTTACACTCACAGCTCTAGTACTCAGTCCCTCCGAGTCCGCCCCCTGGAGACTAGGCCGTGAATTCCCGAGGTAAGGTTTTTATATTCACAGCTCCGATACTCCGTCCCTCCGGGTGCACTCCTGGAGAGTTAGGCTGCGAATCTCTGAGGCAAGGTCTTTGTACTCACGCCTCCAACACTCAAGGGGTTTACAAACTCAGTGTCGCAACCCGCGGGTGGGTAGTGGGCAGGTTTTGGGAGGATCGCGGCACTCGTTCGCGGCATTTCTGATTGCGAGAGGAACGCCCAACGGTTGAGACCGGCTTGTAAAATGCGAGCTGCAACGGACTTTCGAGATTGCCGGCCATCCCATGGATAGCACTGTTGTTTCACAGAGCCAGGGTCCCAGGTTCGATTCCCTGCTGGGTCACTGTCTGTGCAGAGTCTGCACGTTCTCCTCGTGTGTGCGTGGGTTTCCTCCGGGTGCTCCGGTTTCCTTCCACAGTCCAAAAACGTGCAGGTTAGGTGGATTGGCCATGATAAATTGCCCTTAGTGACCAAAAAGGTTAGGAGGAGTTATTGGGTTACAGGGATAGGGTGGAAGTGAGGGCTTAAGAGGGTTGGTGCAGACCCGATGGGCCGAATGGTGTCCTTCTGCACTGTATGTTGTATGTTCTAAGTCCGCTCCACGAGCAGACCACGAATCCCCAGGGAAAGGTTTTTTACTCAGCTCCAAAAATCCAGACCTCTCAGTTCTCACCCTGGAAACTAGGAAAGGTCTTTATATTTACTACTCTGATGCTCCGCCTCTTCAAATCCTCTCCCTGGAGACTAGGCCTTGAATTCCCGAGGTAAGTGTTTTGTACTTACTGCTCCGGCACTCCACCCTCTGAGTCCACTCCCTAGGTATGGCAAAATAGGTATTAGAGACTAGGTATTGGGAAACGTGAGAGAAAAAAATGTTCTCTAGAAACTAGAAATCTCTGTTCTGAATTTCTACCCTGTACTGACAGTGATGTCTTCTGTAAACTCCTTTTACAGGATATGAAAAGAGGAGGAATTACAGACAGAAATCTCAAACATAACCTCTCGATCTGACAGTCACCAGATTCCTTGGGACCTGAATATCATCGGCCTTTGAATCGAGAAGGGGAAGGAAAAATGTTTGCCCAACCTGTCAGCATCAAAAGATTTTAAACATAATTGTGACTGGAAAAGCACCGAGACACACACATCCGAGTGAGAGGGTTCCAGAGTACTGACTGTGGAAAGAGCATTAACCAGTTACACAGCCTGAAAAAACATTGCACCATTCACAGCGGGGAAAGACCGCACACGTGTTCTGTGTGTGGACGAGGCTGCAACTGATTTTCTGACCTGCAGAGATTCGAGGAGACACAAAACATGGAGAAACCGTGGATATGTGGGGATTGTGGGAAGGGATTCAGTGCCCCATCTCAACTGGAGATTCATCGACGTATTCACACTGGGGAGAGGCCGTTCACCTGCTCTGTATGTGAGAAGGGATTCACTCAGTTATCCCACCTAAATACACACCAGCGTGTTCACACTGGGGAGAAGCCATTCACCTGCTCTCAGTGTGGGAAGGATTTCAGTGATCCATCCGGCCTGCGGTCACACCAGCGCATTCACACTGGGGAGAGGCCATTCAGCTGCTCTCAGTGTGAGAAGAGATTCAGTGATTCATCCACCCTGCGGACACACCACCGGGTTCACACAAGGGAGAGGCCGTTTAGCTGCTCTCAGTGTGGGAAGGGATTCACTCATTCATCCTATCTGAATGCACACAAGCTAGTTCACTCTGGGGTGAGGCCATTCACCTGCTCTCAATGTGAGAAGGAATTCACTCAGTTATCCCACCTACAGACACACCAGCGGGTTCACACTGGGGAGAAGCCATTCACCTGCTCTCAATGTGGGAAGGGATTCAGTCAATTATCCAGCCTGCAGACACACCAGCGAGTTCACACTGGGGAGAAGCCGTTCACCTGCTCTCAATGTGGGAAGGGATTCAGTCAATTATCCAGCCTGCAGAGACACCAGCGAGTTCACACTGGGGAGAGGCCGTTCACCTGCTCTCAGTGTGGAAACAAATTCACTGAGTTATCTAGCCTGCAGACACACCAACGAGTTCACACTGGGGAGAGGCCGTTCACCTGCTCTCGATGTGGGAAGGGATTCACTACATTATCCAGCCTGCGGAGACACCAGCAAGTTCACACCAGGGAGAGTTAACTCAGTTGGCTGGATGGCTGGTGTGTGGTGTACAGCGACTTCAACATCATGGGTTCAGCTCCCGTACCGGCTGAGGTTATCCATGAAGGCCCCACCTTTTCAACACTGCCCCTCGCCTGAGGTGTGGTGACCCTCAGATTCTATCACCACCAGTCAGCTCACTTTCTCAAAGGGGAAAGCAGCCTCTGGTCCCCTGGGACTTGACGACTCTTATTTCACACAAAAACAACAAACATAGATTCCTTTAAGAAGCAAAAATCCAACAGGAAAAGTGATGCAACCGTGTCTAACAAGAAATGTTAAAGATTCCATTTGATCAAAGAAGAGACTCATAAAGTGGCCAAAATAGCTGTACGCCTGAGGATTGAGAACTTGTTTTAGAATTCAGCAAAGGACCAAGAAACTGATAAAGAGAAAATAGAATATTAGAGCAAACTGACGATAAACATAAAAACCAACTGGAAAAGCTCCGATACGTATGTGAAAAGGAAAAGATTAGCAAAGACCAATGTGGGTCCATTCCAGACAGAGACAGGAGAGTTTATAATGGGGAATAAGGAAATGGCAGAGAAACTAAACAATGTGTGTCTGTCTTCATGGAGGAAGATACAGAATTTGTCCCCAGAACACGAGAGAACCAACGGACTAGTGAGCACGAGGAACTGAAAGAGATTAGTATTTGTGAAAAAGTAGTACTGGAGAAATTTATGTGGTTGAAAGTTAATAAATCTCCAAAAGCTGCTGCTCTACATCCCAGAGTGCTGAAAGAGGTGGCTGTAGAGATAGTGGATACATTGGTGGTCATCTTTCAAAATTCTATAGATTCTGGAATGGTTCCTGCAGATTGGAAGGTGGTAAATGTAACCCCAATATTTAAGGAGGGAGAGAGAAAACGGGGAACCACACACCCATTAGCCTGACATCAGTAGGAGGGAAAATGCTACAATCTATTATAAAGGATGTAATAACATACAAATTAGGAGCAGGAGTAGGCCATTCGGCCCCTCGAGCCTGCTCCACCATTCAATAGGTTCCCGGCTGATCTGATTGTAACCTCAACTCCACATTCCCCCCGATAACCTTTCATCCCCTTGCTATCAAGAATCTATTCAACTCCGTCTTCAAAATATTCACAGACTCTGCTTCCACTGCCCTTTGAGGAAGAAAGTTCCAAAGATTCACGACCCTCTGAGAGAAAAATTTCTCCTCTGCCTTAAATGTGCAAGTTCTTACTTTTAAAGTGACTCCAATTTCTAGATTCTCCCACAATCTTTAATCTTTTTACGATCAGTTCCCTTTAGATTATTTGACGTATCTTTGACCTCTTTGTGCTTCTCATCTGGAGTCAACTTCTCCAAGATGTCTGCATTTTTTTGTTGGCTGTTCACAATAGGTGTGCTCTCGACTTATTTGTTCAGTGTTGCACTCTCATTGTCAGCCTCTGTACAGTCCAGCTTAGAACTGTCAGTCTCACCGTTATCCTGCACACATTGCATGCCACCCGTGATCACTTTGTCACTAGTTGCAAATAAAGTTTTTTGTTTTTTTAATTAAGATAAACATTTTATTTTTAATGTGATTCTTTGGCCCCAATATTTCCAAGATGGCGTCCAATGGACATCCATCAGAGAACAGATTGAATCAACAGGTTCATTGTTGAAGGAGCCACTCTGGCTACGCATCCAGCAGAAACCTGTTGTACACAATGTTCTGAGTGACATCAATAAGTCCCTTTTTGTCAACCCAACTACAATTATTGTTTCCTCATATCTGTAGAGATTAACCATATCAATTATTATATCAACCATATCTTATTGCAACATTCAGACCACGAGAAGTTTATTAACTGTCCCACGTCCGTAGAGAATCTTTCACAATCAGTGGGACTTTCAGACTCATTGTTGGAAGGAAGCAGCTCAAATGCCAATTAGGTCATCTTCAGGTTCTGGGTCATTCAATGGCGAGCTGCCCAAAGTAGGAAATAAACAAAGCTTTTGGGATTCCAAAGACATTGGTGAAAAATCTTTCAAAAATTGTGTTTCCAGTAAAACAGTTTATCTGCATCAATTTCCTCATTCATATAATCCATTTTGCAATAAAGTTCTGGCTTATTTTGGTCTTTAACACAGTTACTATGGAAAAGAGATGCTCCCATATGCTCAGTTAAATCCCTTCCTTCACCTTCACCATACACTGTGGTGGCCAAATGTTTGCACAATTGCTCCAATCTACTGCACAAATGCTGCATGTCCAAATGGTACTCATCCAGTTGATCAACCAGTTGCAAATAAAGTTGATAGACCTTCATAGTCTTCCTCTTCTGGCTCATCATCTGTTTCATCACTGTCCTCATCGGATGACTGCGGCATCATATCTCGTAGCCAGTTACAATAATCCTTTGTCTTCACGCTGTCTGGAACGTACAGTCGCTCAACGAGGTTCAGGGCTTCGCACACTTTCACTCCCAATATGGACTCTCACTTTGTGTCCACAATGGCGAATTGCACAATGTGACTTTGATTATGCACCCATGCTTCTAGGTCACATACCCCTCGCATTTCAATCGCATTCTGCGCATAGCCAATCAGTTGTTCCAGTCAAACAAAAACTGTTGGTTGAACTCTCAGGTGGTTCAAATCGGAGAGGCTGAGGAGATTGGCACTCGTTCCCGTGACGAGTTTGCAGTTGATTAATGTGGCATTCAGCATCACTGGAATTGTCCATTTGTCTTCAATGATATGTGGCCTGTATGAGCAGGTTCTTTGAAGGGATGGAGAATAGGTGTGGGCGGTGTGTGGGAGGGCCCGCAAATCATGTCCACATGTTTTGGGCATGTCAGAAGCTTAGGGATTCTAGCAAGGATTTGCCGAAGTCATATCCACGACATTGAAGGTATGGGTGGTTTCGAGTCCAGAGGTGGCGGTTTTTGGTGTGTCGGAAGACCCGGGAGCCCAGCGGTTGAGAGAGGCTAATGTTTTGGCCTCTGCCTCCCCGGTAGCCCAGAGATGGATCTTATTGGTGTGGTATGGGTTAGTGACATGGCCAGGTTCCTCAGGCTTGAGAAAATCAAGTTCGTCCTGAGAGGATCAATGTTAGGGTTCGCCCGGAGGTGGCAGCCGTTTATTGGCCTCTTCAGGGAAAATTAAGTGTCAGCAGATACAAAATGGGGGGTGGGGGGGGGGGGGGGGGGGTGGAGGGAGGGAGGTAGGGGCAAAACAGACTAATAACACAGCAGAATTAAAATGAATAAGTTGAATTGAATTTCCTCATGGAAAGCCCAGGAGGTTCTGGGATGACATTGCTGTGGGGCTGGAAAGAAGGGAAAATCCCTGCACCGGTTGCAAATTTCTTCAAACATCCACATAACCACCTCCTCACAAGCCCAGGGGGGAGGGATGGTTCCTGGTAACTGGGAGCTTATGTACCAGAGGATTCAAGTTTGTAGAATAGAATCCCTCCAATGCAGAAGGAAGACATTCGGCCCATCGAGTCTGCACCGGCCCTTGAAAAGAGCACCCTACTTAAGGCCGCACCTCCACCCTAACCGGGGACCCTACATAACCTTTTGGACACTAAGGGGCAATTTAGCATGGCCAAACCACTGAAACTGCACATCTTTGGACTGTGGGAGGAAACCCAGGCAGACACGGGGAGAACATGCAGACTCCACACAGTCATCCGAGGCTGGAATTGAACCCAGGACCCTGCAGATGTGTGGCAGCAGTGCTAACCGCTGTGCAACCCGTAGTTGAAGTCGGCAACCACAAAGTTAGTTGAAGCTAACTCTGCAATATCCACAAAAGCCTTCGTAGACTTCCGGAGACGGAGCTGTGCTGAGCAGTCGCACATCAGGTGCATCTCCTCCTACAAACCCCAAAATAGGCTCTCTTACTCAAAATAGCCCGCTAAAACCGGAACAAAATACCCCTCACCCTAACTAACCATAGTACTATTGGAATGAATTTTTGGACTTGGCGGTGCACGCCGGGATACTATTGTACGAACACCGAATTCTGCTGAACACAAACTTTGGGGAAAATAAGTGTCCCCTGACCAGGTGCATCCTGTGTATGTAACTGACCCATTGCTCCACAACCACAGGAACGGGTGACCAAACTCAAAATAGCAACCAAAAGAGGAAGAGGCCCTCTTTGTGCGTCACTAACAGACACCATGACTAACATATAATCACGAATGTGAAGAGCTGATTGGAACAATGTAACCTAATGTGTCAGGAATTGATTGGAGAAATGTGATCTAAATGTGTTAATAGGCTCCATGTAAATGAGTACATAAACTAATTCCGCTTTTTGAAACTGTATGTTAAACCAGTGTAAGCCCTGGCTCGAACGAGAAGATGTTTCCACAGACTGCAGGGTCTGGGACTCTTCTCCCAGAGCTCTGTAACAAGCTGGAATGCCGCCCGAGCCAGTGAACTGGGCAAGTCGTCAAAGTTCTGACAGCCAGAAATTAGAGTCATTTGGCGAGGCGGCCGGACGGCGAAGTGATATTCAGCGGATCAGGCAGTCAGACCGAGTGAGTAAGAGACACAATTTAAAATGTGAGCATCTTGCTATTAAAGGCGTTTGTGGATATTGCAGAGTTAGCTTCAACTAACTCTTTGTGGTTGCCGACTTCAACTACGGGTTGCACAGCGGTTAGCACTGCTGCCACACATCAGACTGAGCCTGAATGAAGGGTGCGATTGAGCCCCGCGTGACGGCCAGAGTTAGTTGGGAATCTGAGACGCACAGAGTGCCATGTGTTACCCGTCCGGTGTAATCACCATAACAACATAGTTACAAGTCAGGACCCCCACCTCTCGAGGTGGACGAGTGGGAAGACCTCCGAGAACGAGTCGCCTGAGCGGGACCGGATTCGTGGTGATATTAGTTAACAAGTCATGGAAGCGAGTGGTCGAGGACCACCGAACTGGGGCCCCCCGGGGTCCCTGAAATGTAGGCAAAGAGTTAGTGAAGAAAATGTGTAAAGAAGGATGGGATCCCACAGTGTCCCTCACAGCGCAGAGAAAGTGGTGGGATGGACAAAAACGGGACACGACCGAAAAGGCCGGGATCATCTTGGTCCATCAACTGGTAAAACTGATAAAGCCGCCACCCAATGGCTCCGCCCCACCAAAACGGGACGGGGAAGAAGTAACAGGAGTCAAGTGTGCACCCATTCAGCGGGATGCTACTGCCACAAACCAGAGATACAAGGGGCGGGATTCTCTGCCCGCCCCCCGCCGGGTTGGAGAATCTGGCCCCTGGAGGTGCACCCACGGTGGCCTGGCCCGCGATCGGGGCTGACCGATCTGCGGTCGGGCCTGTGCCATGACGTCGGCCGCTGTGGACCTCCGCGATGGCCGACGGGAGATGAACGCCCCCTGCACATGCGCTGGGATGACGCCAGCACACGCTGGCGCTCCCGCGCATGCGCCAACACGCGCCGGCTGGCGGAGGCCCTGCGGCACCGGTTGACGTGGCACCAAGCCCCTTGCCAGCGCGGCGCAAACCACTCCGGCGCGGGCCTAGCCCCTGATCAGCACCTTTGGGCGGGAGGAGTGATTCACGCCACTCCTCAGCGCTGGAGTTGCCCGCCCCGCCGATTCCCGCAGAATCCCGCCCAAAGCCTCACTCCGCTGAGAAGCTGGCTGTTTTGAAGGGTTTCGGAACCCTTGCCACTTACAAAAGTATATATATATATATAATTGGATTGGGGGGTTCAAGGACCCGAGTCTATAAGAGCAAAACAGTTATATTAGACATAGCCGACCGACTGAGACCAGTCCAGATTTTTGTATGCCCTAATAATGAGGGATGCGTCCTGGGAATGGACCGACTAAAACAACTGAATATACTGATAGACGCAGCGAACCCCAAGGTTCACTGGCCACGAAATGACGATCCAAGGTCCGATTCAACCAACATTGCCACCACATGGCCAAAGTGAGGAGTGCAAGCATCCTAAAAGGAGATTGGGACGAGGAGCCGGGGCCTTTCGGCACTGTGTGCAGATTGATGGATGGGGTATGGGCCAAAATGAAACAGGAGATGGGGGAGATCCCTATGGAACCCATCGTCCTCCAAGGACCTGAACAAAAACCACAAAAGCAATTTCCCATGAAGCCCGAGACATAACAGGCAGTACAAGAAGTTGTTCGGGATTTAGAAGAGAAGGGAATAATTAGGCTGACCGAGAGTACTACGAACCAGTATGGCCAGTAATTAAACCTGATAAAACATTCCGTCTGACCATCGATTACACAGAATTGAACAAGGTGACTCCTAAATTACACCCCATAGTCTCGAGCCCAGCTACCATTTTGACCGATTTGAACCTAGAACACAAGATACTCACAGTTTCAGATATAGCTAATGGATTCAGGTCCGTACCATTGGATCCAGAGTCCCAGAATAAATTTGCCTTCACGTGGGGGATAAACAATGCACATGGACGAGGCTGCCGCAGGGATTCCACAACAGCCCAGCCATATTCCACCGTGTTATGAACTCCCTGCTGGAAAGGGTGGATTTAAGCCTGTATCGCAGCACAATTCTGCAGTGTGTGGATGATCTGTTGACCGCCTCAGAGGACGAACCAGGATACGCTGCAGCGTTGACGGAGGTCCTACAGGCATTAGAAACAGGAGGATTTAAAGTAAACCCCAAAAAGGCTCAGATAGGACGCAAGACCGTCATTTATCTGGGGCAACAGATATCCCAGGGAACTCGAACCATGCCCCAGGAAGCCGAGCGGCAATCAAGAAGATATCTCTGTCCACGGAGTTCGTAAGGTTTTAGGGCTGTTTAATTATAGTCAGAATTTTATACCTGACTTTGCCGCCATAGCGGAGCCTATCCAAAGACTGGTAAAAGGGGGAAATCCTGGCACCCAGTCCATAGGCTGGGGACTGGAACAGGAAGAAGCACACGGGAAGTTAAAACAAGCATTGACTTCAGCCCCCGGCCTCGGTCTGCCAGACCCGAGAAAGCCGATCCACATACATTGCAGGAACGAAGGTGAGTTCCATGCCGCAGTAGTGACCGAAATCCACGGGGACAGGCGAAGACCAGTGGCATATTACTCAACAAGACAGCCGCCCGCACTGGCGGGCTTGGCTCGCTGCGTGGCAGCTCTGGACTGCGCAGCATGGGTGGTCAGGGTCAGCGAACCTACAGTAATGAACGGAGATATCATCGTACACACCAGGCATACCATTGTAGAAATGTTGAACAACAGTAAACTCAGGTCAGTCTCAAACCTACGACAGGCCCAATGGGAATCTTAATTCCTAATGATAGATCAGTGTCATCATAAAGGACACGGGGGAAAAACCTGCAGAAGGAATCACATACACAGGAGAGTCCCATGTATACTCTGAGACAGGTGAGGAATCATTGAATCATAGAATTTACAGTGCAGAAGGAGGCCATTCGCCCGTCGAGTCTGCACCGGCTCTTGGAAAGAGCACCCGACCCAAGGCCAACACCGCCGCCCTATCCCCATAACCCAGTAACCCCACCCAACACTAAGGGCAATTTTGGACACTAAGGGCAATTTAGCATGGCCAATCCACCTAACCTGCACATCTTTGGACTGTGGGAGGAAACCGGAGCACCCGGAGGAAACCCACGCACACACGGGGAGGATGTGCAGACTCCGCACAGACAGTGACCCAAGCCGGAATCGAACCTGGGGTAAGTGGAGCGATAGTGGAAGACCCTCGAGAAACCCCAGAACTCACCTGGATGTAGATGGATCTAGAAAATATGTCAACGGTCCCCACGAACCGGATGGGCAGTAGGAGATGACAAATTAGTAACAGTCCTCTCGGGAAGGCTGGAAGAAGCACTGTCAGCACAGGTGGCTGAATTGGTGGCTTTCACTCAGGCCCTGATCATGGCCAAGGGGAAGATGGTGAACATATCCACAGATAATAGGTATGCCTTCGGGGTCGTGCACAACTATATAACGGCATAGGACAGGAGGGGCTTTGTCACTTCTGGAGGAGATAGGATAAAACAACAACAGCATGTAGAAGCCTTATTGGAAGTCACAAGGTTATCGAGACAGGTAGCAGTGATAAACGTTAAGGCCCACTAGAAGGTAGAGACACCCAAAAAAAAGGTAACAAAGCAGCAGACAAGGCGGCCCAAATTGCCCTGGAACACAACATTGCCGTCATGAATGCCCAGGTAGAAGACATCAGTGATGAACAATTACACAAAGACATATCAAGGGAAGAAAAAGATCTGGAGGAAGGATGGAAGGGTAATTGCCCCTGCCTGCATAAGGCAGACCCTCCTTGAATTACACCATGGAATGGACCACTCAGGAAGAGAGGCCATGATACACTTAATCGGAAAGGGGCTGGTTTAGCACAGTGGGCTAAACTGGCTTGTAATGCAGAACAATGCCAGCAGCGCGGGTTCAATTCCCGTACCAGTCATCCGAACAGGCGCCGGAATGTGGCGACTAGGGGCTTTTCACAGTAACTTCATTGAAGCATACTTGTGACAATAAGTGATTATTATATTATTATTAAGGAATGGTGGTGGCCAGGAATGGGGAGAGATCTAGTTAATCACTGTCAGAGATGCATCCCATGTGCGCAGTACAACCCGGGGCGCTCCATAAAGATCCGGGTGGCACATCAGCCGAGACCAAAGGGACCCTGGGAGAATCTCCAAATTGACTTTACTGGATCACAGCCCCTGAGCCAGAAGAACGATACTGCCAGTAATAATTGACTAATTTACCAGATGGGTGGAGGCATTCCCAACCCGAGACTGCACGGCCACAACCGTGGCACGAATATTAGTCAAGGACGTGATTCCTCGCTGGGGGGTACCCTTGCAACTAGATTCGGACCAAGGAACACACTTTACTGGAACAGTAATGAAGAAAATATGTGAGTGGATGGGGATCAAACACAAATTCCACATCCCTTACCATCTCCAAAGCTCAGGAATGGTAGAGCGGATGAATAGGACTCTAAAAACTGCCCTGACAAAGGCTCAAGAGTAGAAACAGCAGCAAGGGGTAGATGTGCTGCCTACTGTCCTAATGCAGTTAAGAGCGAGCCCAAATCGAACAACTGGATTATCACCCTATGAGGTGATGACGGGACGAGCTATGCAACTGCACCAGGGATAATAACAGGGGGAGAAGAAATATGTCCGATGAGGGAGAGGAAACGTAAATACATATTAGAGCTCAGTAATCCGTTAAAGGATTTACCAACCCCGGTATAAATTCACCCAAGTTCCACCAATATCTGTGAGTAAAACATTTTCTTTTCTTCCCCCTTTCCATTTCTTATTCTGACCTTCAATTGGTGGCTTGTTTAAATCCTCAGGCCCAGATGAGATGTTTCCCAGGCTGCTGTGGGAGGCAAAAGAGTAGATTGCAGAGGCTCTGACAATAATTTTCAAATCTTCTTTGGTCACAGGAGCAGTGCCAGAGGACTGGGGGACAGATAATGTGGTGCCATTATTCACAAAGGGAAGTAGGGAAAAAACATGAAATTACAGACCAGTGAGTCTAACTTCAGTGGTGGGGAAACTATTGAAAACAATTCTGAGGGCCAGAATTCATCTCCACTTGGGAAGGTAAGGATTAATCAAGGATGGTCAGCAAGGTTTTGTCAGGGGGAGATCGTGTCTTTCAAATTTGATTTGTAGTTTTCGAGGCGGTGAATAGGTGCTGACGGTTGTGCAGTTGATGTGGTCTACATGGACTTCAGTGAGGCTTCAGTCTGTCATGGGAGACTTGCCAGGAAGGTAGGAGCCCAAAGGATCCAGGGCATTTTGGCAAATTGGATCCCAAATTGGCTTTGTGGCAGGAGGCAGAGGGTGATGGTTGAAGGTTGTCTTTGTGACTGGAACCCCATGTCCAGTGTGTTCCGATAGGATTGCTGCTGGGCCCTTTGCTGTTTGTCGTGTACATTAATAATGTAGATGTGAATGTAGGAGGCAAGAATGTATTCAGATGACAAAACATTGTGGAGTGGTAAATAGGAGGAAAGCCTTATATTACAGGACGCTATAGATGATCTCGTTAGATGGTCAGAACAGTGGCAAATGATTTTAATCCTGCAAAGTGTAAGGTAATGCATGTTGGGAGGACTAACTAGGCAAGGGAATATACTATGAATGGTAGGATCCTAGGAAGCATAGAAGACCAGAGGGACCTTGGTGTGCATGTCCATAGATCCCTGAAGTCAGAAAGACACGGAGATAAGGTGGATAATAAGAGGTATGGGATACTTGCTTTTTATCAGCTGAGGTATAGAATATAGGAGCAGGGTGGTTATGATGGAGCCGTATAAAATGCTCATTAGGCTACAGCTGGAGTACTGTGTGCAGTTCTGGTCGCTACACTAGAGGAAGGATGTGATTAGACTAGAAAGGGTGCCGAGAAGATTCACCAGGATGTTGCCTGGACGTTTCAGCTATGAAGAAAGGCTGGTTAGGAGTTGTTCCCCTTAGAGCTGAGGGGTAAGTGATTGAGATCTACAAATTTATGAAAGACATCGCAAGAGTAGATTGGAAGAAACCTTTCCCCTTAGTAGACATGTCGATAAACAGCGGGCATAAATTTAAGATGAGTGGCAGGAGGTTTAGAGGGTATTTGAGGAAAAACATTTTCACCAGAGGATGGTGGAATATGGAACTCACTGCCTGAATTGTGGTCAAGGCGGGAAACCTCACAACATTGAAGAAGCATTTAGATGAGTATTTGACAGGTCAAAGCACACAAGGCTACGGACCAAGTGCTGGAAAATGGGATGAGAATAGATAGGTGCCTGATAACCAGTACAGACAGGATGGGCTGAAGGGCCTCTTGCTCTGCTGTGAAACTCTGATTCAATGAGGACAGCGATATATCTGTGTTGTTACATTGCACAGATTTGATACATTATTGGTGGCCTTGGAATAAAGTACATTGATTATTCCAGTCTTGTAGCATAGTACTGGAGCTAGTTTAGCTCAGTGGGCTAGACAGCTAGTTTGTGGTGCAGAACAAGGCCAGCAGTGCGGGTTCAATTCCCGTACAAGCTTACCCGAACAGGCGCCGGAATGTGGCAACCAGGGGCTTTTATTGTCACAAGTAACTTCATACTTGTGACAATAAAATATTATTATAGTACTGTAGCTACGTTATATATTTCCGATTAGATTTATTACAGAAGATCAGGAGTCCAATGGACATTTCGAGTTGATGCCGACTCTGTTGAGCAATTCTGTCAGTCTCGAGTGGGTCCCATTCTGTAACCTGCAGCGACCATCCAATTTCATTTGGAATATTGATCATCTCTGCTTGTCTACCCTTATAGGCAGCAAGTATCAAGATCATGATCAGTCACAAATGCATGTTTCTCAACCAACTGGAACAAACCTATACATTAAACACATTTTTAAGCCAGTAATGTACACATATATCTGGCAGCCTGCATGAAGATTTTCAGATCTCTGCATCCAGGACAGGAAGCAGTGAGCGTGGATCTGTTACTCAGCCTGAATCAGCACCTTCACGAGCATTGGGAGGGTGAATATTAATAATAATCTTTTATTGTCACATGTATGAAGTTACTGTGAAAAGCCCGTAGGCGCCATATTCTGGCACCCGTTCAGGTAGGGAGAATTCAGAATTCTCAGCCGGAATGGGAATTGAACCTGCGCTGCTGGCCTTGTTCTGCATTACAAACCAGCTGTCTAGCCCACTGAGCTAAACCAGTTCTGCATACAGCAGAATTGATACAGCAGAGTGAGAATGGAGGGAGAGTGTGCAGGATGGAGATTTACAGCTCTTTGGGAATGAGAGAGGAAAGAATGTTCCGTAGAGAACTAGAATTGTTAGAATTGTCTGTTCTGAATTTCTATCCTGTACTGACTGTGATGATTTTTGTAACCCCCTTTTACAGGATATTAGAAAGTGAGGATTTACAGGAAAAAAAATCTCAAAACGAACATCATGTCAAGTCTGACAATCAGTCGATTCATCGGGACCTGAATCTCATCAGCCTTTGAATCTAGAAGGAGAAATGTTTGTTGTGTCGACTTCAATAGATTTTCAACATCAGTGTGACTGGAAAAACACCAAGACACACACATACGAGTGAGAGTGTTCCAGAGCACTGACTGTGGAAAGAGCTATAACCAGTTTCACACCCTGAAAAAACATCACACCATTCACAGTGAGGAGAGACCGTAAACGTGTTCTGTGTGTGATCAAGGCTCTAACTGAATATCCGAACTGGAGAAATACAATGAGATGATAAACATGGAGAAAGTGTGGAAATGTGGAGACTGTGGGAAGGGATTTAAATATCCATCTCAGTTGGAAACTCATCAACACAGTCACACAGGGAAGAGACCATTCAGCTGCTCTCAGTGTGGGAAGGGATTCACTCAAATATCCAACCTGCAGACACACCAGCGACTTCACACTGGGGAGAAGCCGTTCACCTGCTCTGTGTGTGGAAAGGGATTCACTCAGTCATCCAGCCTGCAGAGACACAATGTCACTCACTCCAATGAGAGACCTTTTAAATGCTCTGACTGTGGGAATAGGTTCAAAAGGTCTCAGGAACTAATGTTCCACCAGCGCATTCACACTGAGGAGAGACCGTTCAGCTGCTCTCACTGCACAGAGAGCTTTAAAACATCATCCACATTGCGGAGACACCAGAGAGTTCACTCTGGGGAGAGGTCGTTCATCTGCTCTCAGTGTGGGAAGAGATTTACTCAATTATCCAACCTGCAGACACACCAGCGAGTTCACACTGGGGAGAGGCCATTCGTCTGCTCTGTGTGTGGGAAGGGATTCACTCAGTCATCCAGCCTGCTGAGCCACAATGTCACTCACTCCATTGAGAGACCCTTTAAATGCTCTGACTGTGGGAATAGGTTCAAAAGCTCTCAGGAACTAATGTCCCACCAGCGCATTCATACTGAGGAGAGACCGTTCAGCTGCTCTCACTGCACAAAGAGCTTTAAAACATCATCCACATTGCGGACACACCAGCGAGTTCACACTGGGGAGAAACCGTTCACCTGCTCAGTGTGTGGGAAGGGATTCACTCATTCATCCAATCTGCTGAGCCACAATGTCACTCACTCCAATGAGAGACCCTTTAAATGCTCTGACTGTGGGAATGGGTTTAAAAGCTCTCAGGTACTGATGGAACACCAGCGCACTCACACTGAGGAGAGACCGTTCAGCTGCTCTCACTGCACAAAGAGGTTTCAAACATCATCCACATTGCGGAGACACCAGCGAGTTCACACTGGCGAGAAGCCGTTCACCTGCACCGTGTGTGGGCAGAGATTCTCTCGGTCATCCCACCTGCTGAGACACCAGCGAGTCCACTAGTAAACGGCTCAGAACAGATTCCGTTACCTGGGGATCCAGATAGCCAGAAACTGGACACAGATCCACAAGTGGAACCTGACCAGCCTGGTGGAGGAAGTTAGAAAAGACCTTCAACGGTGGGGCTCACTCCCACTCTCCCTGGCGGGGAGAGTGCAGACGATTAAGATGAACGTACTGCCAAGGTTCCTCTTCCTGTTGAGATCCATTCCAATCTTCATCCTCAAGGCCTTTTTCCAAAACGTAGATAGTCTAATCATGGCATTTGTCGGCGGTAAGAACCCGAGAATTCCCAAACCGACACTGCAAAGAAGAAAAATCAAAGGGAGCCTGGCTTTACCAAATCTACAATACTACCACCGGGCAGGAACTGCAGAAAGAGTGAGGGGATGGGTACAAGAACCCAACACAGATTGGGTACAAATGGAGGAGGCATCCTGTAAAGGAACGACCCTCTGGGCCCTGGCCACAGCAGCACTCCTGTCCCCCTCAGCAAGATGCACAACAAGCCCAGTGGTAGCAGCCATGCTGAGAACGTGGACCCAGTCGACACAGCACTTTGGGATAACTAAAATGGCCCCCATGGCCCCATCTACGGCAATCACAGATTCCCCCCTCCCCCCAGCTATGCTAGATACCACCTTCAAAAGATGGAGGCGGGACAGTAACACACTGACGGTCTGGGACTTCTACGTAGGACGCAGACTGGCGACACTGGACGAACTGACGAGGAAGTGGAAACTCTCAAAAGGACAGGAATTGAGACACCTCCAAATAAAACACTTCCTCCGCAAAAGGACAGTCGGGTACCCCGGGATCCCAGAAAGCACACTACTAGAGGATCTGATTGGCACAAACAGCGAGAAGGGGGGGCTATGTGGGAAAATAAATTGACAGCCACTGGACAGAGCTCGAACACCACTGGACGAGACCAGACAAAAATGGGAGGACGAACTGGGGACAGAGGTAGGGTGGGGACTCTGGAAAGAAGTACTGAGTAGGGCAAACTCCACCTCCTCCTGTGCAAGGCTAAGCCTAATGCAGCTCAAAGTGGTGCACAGAGCGTACCTGACCAGAACCCGAATGAGCAGGTTCTTCCCGGAGGTGGAGGACAAATGTGAGCGGTGCCAGAGGGGCCCGGCCAACCACACCCACATGTTTTGGGCTTGCCCCAAGCTTGCTGGGTTCTGGACAGCCTTCTCCGAGGCAATGTCCAAGGTTGTGGGGGTGAGGGTGAAGCCATGCCCAATAGTGGCAATTTTTGGGGTATCGGAGCAGCCAGAGTTACACATGGGGAAGGGGGCCAACGCCCTTGCTTTCGCTTCCCTAATCGCACACCGGAGAACCCTGCTCGGCTGGCGATCGGCAGCACCACCCACAGCTGCAGACTGGCTCGCTGACCTCTTGGAATTTCTCCACCTGGAGAAGATTAAGTACGACATCCGAGGGTCAGAGGAAGGCTTCCTGGATACTTGGGGGTAGTTCATAGAATTTACAGTGCAGAAGGAGGCCATTCGGCCCATTGAGACTGCACCGGCTATTTGAAAGAGCACCCTACCCAAGGTCCACACCTCCACCTAATCCCCATAACCCAGTAACCCCATCCAACACTAAGGGCAATTTTGGACACTAACGGCAATTTACCATGGCCAATCCACCTAACCTGCACATCTTTGGACTGTGGGACACACGGGGAGAACGTGCAGACTCCGCACAGACAGTGACCCAAGACGGGAATCGAACCTGGGATCCTGGAGCTGTGAAGCAATTGTGCTAACCACTGTGCTACCGTGCTGCCCCACGGTGTGTTCCAAAACCTGTTCGAGGCCCGAAACAAGGAGTAAGTTAAGAATTTTAAAAAACAAGATAGCTGAGGAACCAAAGAACTGCGCAACCCGGGGGGAGGGAGACGGGGGGAGACGGGGGGCGGGGGGGGGGGGAGACGGGGGAGATGGGGGGGGGGGAGATTTTGAAGTGTCACAGGGCTCGGCAAATAACAAGGTGGCAAGGGTGGGCTCTCCTTTCCCCTGCCGACTATGTTACCGATGGCGACGATATCAGCCGCAATGTGGCAGCCGAGTTAGAGAAACATCACCAAAGCTTGGCGGTGGAATTAAAGAAATCGGTCGAGGAGGCCCCGGCTCATAGCTCTGCAAAATGGGAAAATCTGAGTAAAATCCTGGAAACACGTGGTGCCACCGAGAAAAGCTGGGAACAGCCTCTCCGACCACACTGATCAGATCGTAACAGCTTCTCCGACCATACTGATCGGATCGTAACAGCTTCTCCGACCACACTGATCGGATCATAATAGTCTCTCCGACCACACTGATCGGATCGTAACAGCTTCTCCGACCATACCGATCAGATCGTAACAGCCTCTCCGACCATACCGATCGGATCGTAACAGCCTCTCCGACCATACTGATCGGATCGTAACAGCCTCTCCGACCATACCGATCGGATCGTAACAGCCTCTCCAACCATACCGATCGGATCGTAACAGCCTCTCCGACCATACCGATCGGATCGTAACAGCCTCTCCGACCATACTGATCGGATTGTAACAGCCTCTCTGACCATACTGATCAGATCGTAACAGCCTCTCCGACCACACTGATCGGATCATACTGATAGAAACCAGCCTGACATCAGTAATCGAGGTTAACAAAAATGACTAAGATGAGCAATTTAGCAAACTGGTCACTTAGGCAATATGTCCGTATTGTGGGTCTGCCGGAGAGGATAGAGGGCAACACCCCCACTGATTACTTCACTAATATGACATTTAAAATGGTGGGTGGTGGGTTCACGTCACACCCTTTCCCTCCCCCCACATCTACAGTTCATCCTCTGATGTTAGTTTCTCTGCTGTTTGACCTTTCACCTCTTTTGTTCTCTCTGGGGACTGCCATTAACACTCTTTCCCCTTGGTATCTGTGACCATCAGCACCCGGTTTCCCTGGGTTTCTGTGGCTATGACTCATCTTTCATTCTCACTCCACAGTATAAATATTTCCCACTTTCTCTGTTAGTCTGTTAGCTTTAACAATGAGTCATCGGACTCGAAGCGTTAGCTCTTTTCTCTCCCTACAGATGCTGCCAGACCTGCTGAGATTTTCCAGCACTTTCTCTTTCGTTTCAGTGCCCCTGTGTCCAATGTGGGGAGTCACAGGGGCAGGGTACAGGGGAGCTGAAGAGAAACATTTGGGTCTGAAACATTGTGAACATGTTTTTATTCTGGTTATTCTTTTACTCTGGTTGTCTTTGATCCTCAAGTCATTTTCTGATTTTTTTTTAATCCCATGTTCTGTTTCAATAATAAACTTGTTTCATTAAAAATATATATATATTTTTTGTCTTTTTCTGATTAAATTCATTCACTTTGGGGAAAGTGGGTGAGAGGGGTTGGCAGGCTCTTTAACAGAGAGTGAGCCCCTTGAAGGTAATTAGCAAAGGAGACAGAGGGATGGAGGAGACCTTTTCTTTTGACACACAATGTTTAAAAATGAGATTCAGGGATGAGCTAATTTATCTAGGCTCTTTGAGGAGGGAACAAGGAATGTTAATAAAGGGAAACCTGGAGATGTGGTTTATCTAGATTTCCAGAAGGTATTTTCCAAGGGGCCACATCAAAGGTTATTACACATAATAGGAGCTCATGGTGTAGGGGGTTAACATATCAGCAGGGATAGAGGATTGGTTAGCTCACAGGAAGCAGAGAGTAGGTTTAAATGGGTAATTTCTGGGTTGGTAAGATGTGACAAGTGGAGTGTCAGAAGGATCAGTGCTGGGCCCTCAACTATTTACAACTGTATTAATGAGTTGGGTGATGGGATTGAATGGATGGCGACTAAATTTTCTGATGACACAAAGATAGTTCAGAAAGTAATTTGTGAAGTGGACATAAGGAGACTGCAAAGGACATTAAGTGAATGGACAAAACTCGACAGATGGAGGATAATGTGGGAAAATGTGAATTGTCCACTTTGTCAGGAAGGATTAAATAAAACAATATTATTTAAATGGTGAGATATTGCAGAATGATGAGGTACAGAGGGATCTGGGCGTCCGTGTACAGGAATCACAATAAGTTAGTTTGCAGGTACAGCAAGTGGCTCGATCGAGTCCTTGAACAGTTTAATCAGGCTTTATCGAGTGAGTTGAAATCACTTGGGAAGCACAATGGAATGTTGTGTATGGCAAAGAGACTGGAATATAAAAGTCGGGATGTTTTGTTGCAGTTGTACAGGACCTTGGTGAGACCATATTTAGAGCACTGTGTACAGTTTGGGTCTCCTTATTTCAGAAATGAGATAATTGCATCAGAAGCAGTTTAGAGGAGGTTGACTCCCCGGATTCCTGGAATGAGGGGGTTATCCTCTGAGGAAAGGTTTGACAGGTTGGGACTGTATCCATTGCAGTTTAGAAGAATGAGAGAGGATCTCATGTGTTTCAATAAGATCATGAGTGGAATTGACAGAGAGATTGCTGAGAGAATGTTTCCCCCTTGTGGCAGAGACTAGAATTAGGGGACACTGCTTAAAAATTAGGGGTCTTCCGTTTAAGACGCGGATGAGAATATTGTTTTTCTCCTGAGGGCTGTGGGTCTGTGAATCTCCATCCCCAGAGGGTGCTGGAAGCAGGGTCAGTGAATGTTTTCAGATTGAATTTGATATATTCTTGATTGACGAGGGAGTGAACGGGTGGAGGAAGGAAAGTGGAGTTAAGACCACAATCAGATCAGCCCTGATCTTATTGAATGGCGGAGTGGGCTCGAGGGGCCGAATGTCCTGCTCCTGTTCCTGTGTCTGAGCAGTAATATCAAAGTGCAGCAGTATTACCATTACACTCTGGGTAGAAGCACCATCTCCAGGTAAATGCTCCCTGCTCTGCCCCAGATGCTATGGTCCCAGTCAGTGGAATCTGTAAAACCTCAACAAATCTCTGTGCTCGGGGAATCCCTTCTTATACTTTATTACATCACAAAGTCTATGGAGACTGATTTAACCCAATCATTGCCGAGCTAACATTTGAACGGACCAATTACAAAACCTGTCATTGAACCATCTGTACCCGCCCAAACCACGTCAAACTGTCAAACAATTGTCTTCTCTATGCTTCGTCCCCGGTACAGGGAGTCAGCATTCCCATGCCAAGCGGTGAAAACATGGTGGCCTTGACACCCAGGTGTTATCTAGGATTCCAGGCACTCTTGTTTTCTCTGTCCTCTGGGAGCTGTTTATCTCCCTGTTCCCACACAGCAAGTCGTCTGTTCTCAGCTCTGCTCGATTTCTGCTGGAGTTTGGTCCCTTTTACACCTTTCGGATCAATAAAACATTTTGTCAGTGAAGACCCAAACCACAATTTCCCATCCTGTCACCTGTCGACCATCCTTACCCAGAGCATGATCACAACAGGAATAAAAACAGAAGTGTAACAATCAAATTCAAAATAAATCCACAGCCAGTCATAGAATTTAATTTAATGATCACTAATTAACAAGAAAACCCGAAGCACGGAGTCCCCCAGGATTCTTACAGTCCACACCTTGAGGGGGAGGAGAACTCTCTCTCCAACCCCTCACTCAATTTCACTCCGTTGTCTTCCAGTTCTGTTCTGGCCCCACCCGCGGTAACATCTACTCGATCTTTTCTCCTGAAGGAATGCCGTGAGTTCTAAGTTACTGGTACATAAGGACAGATGCTTTAAGCAACAGATCAAACGTGGATGTAAAATATCCTCCAGCTCCCTCTTTACCCCTGTCCAACTTGTGGACAGTTCTTACTCAGTATTATTTCTCCCAAGTCCATTATTGGCCCAATCGAATTTTTAAATAAAAAAATACATATAGTTACAGGATGTGGGCTTTGCTGGCTAAACCCAGCATTTATTGACCATCCCTAGTCGCCTTAGAGAAGGTAGTGGTGAGCTGCCTTCTTGAACCACTGCAGTCCATGTGGTGTTGATACATCCACTGCTATTAGTGACTGAAGGAACAGTGATATATTTACAAATCAGGATGGTGTGTGGCTTGGAGAGGAACATCCAGGTGGTGGTGTTCCTGTCTGTCTGCTGTCCTTGTCCTTCTATATAGTAGTTCAGGGGTTTGGAAGGTAATGCCTGAGGAGCATCGGTGAATTCCTGCTGTGCATCTTGTAGATGGTACACACACTGCTGCTGCTGTGCCTTGGTGGTGGAGGGAGTGAATGATTGTGGGCGGGGTGCAAATGAACCAAGCTGCATTGTCCTGCAAGATGCCGAGCTTCTTTAATTTTGGAGATGCACTCATCCAGGCAAGTGGAGAGTGATCCATCACACTCCGGACCTCTAGATAATGGACAGGCTTTCAGGAGTTAGGAGGTGAATGATTCACAGCAGGATTCCCAGCCTCTGACCCACTCTTGTAGCCACAGTATTTATATGGCTAGTCCAGTTCAGTTTCTGGTCAATGGTAACCCCTAAGATGTTGATAGTGGGGAATTCAACAATGGTAATGGCATTTAATGTCAGGAGGTGGTGGATAGATTCTCTCATAAGGGAGGTGGTCATTGCCTGGCATTTGTGTGGCTCAAAGTTACTTGCAGGACTGCAGAGCTCAGATCTGATCCATTGGTTGTTGCATCATTTAACTCTGACTATTGCTAGCTGTGTTTGATGTTTGGCACACAAATAGACTGGTTTCATTCATAATATCACTCCTGCCTCGCAGTGCCAGGGACCCGGATTCAATTCCAGCCTTGGGTTACTATCTGTGTGGAGTTTGCACATTCTCCCCGTGTTTGCGTGGGTTTCCTCCATCGCTCTGGAGTCCTCCCACTGTCCAAAGATATACAGGTTAAGTGGGTTTATGGGTATATGGCGGGGGAACAGACTGAGGTAGCTGCTCTTGGTACGGTTGGTGCAGACTCGATGGGCCGAATGGTCCCCTTCTGGGACTGTAGAATTCCATTCTATGGAATAAACATCCTTGAGGATTCTTACAGCTTTGTGCTGGGCCATTTCAGAGTCAACCACATTGCTGTGGATCTGGAGTCACATGTCGTCCAGACCAGGTAAGGAGGCAGATTTCCTTCCCGAAAGGGAATTAGTAAACCAGATGTTTTTTTTCTACCAACAATGGACAAGATCATTAGGCTTTTAGTTCGCGTTTTAAATATATGTATTTTATTCGAAACATAATCAATTATACAAATAAACAACAATCAAATACCATTGGCTTTCAAACAATTTATCATTTTCCCCCCTAAACTACCCCAACATCCCTTTCCCAACTGACACCCCCCCACGCACGGCGACAAACAGATCCTTAAATAGAGACAGAAAGACCCTCCGTCTTAAGTAGAACCCTCGTCACCCTCGGAGAACGTACTTAAGTCTTCTCCAACTGCAGAAATTCCGTCAAATCCCCCAACCATGCCGATGCCTTCGATGGGGCGACCGACCTCCAACCCAGTGAGATTCGCCGCCGGGCAATCAGAGTGGTGAAGACCCCCTTCCCCTCCAGCAGCTCTGGCAGATGCGAAACACATGAAAGCCCCACTAAAGATCACGGCGCCATCGTCACCCCCACAATTCCGGCAGGGTCTCGGAAATCAATGGCCAGAATCCCCGAACTGCGGGCACACCCAAAAGATGTGAACATGATTGACAGGCCCCCTCCTGTACCTCTCACATCTGTCCTCAACCTCCGGGAAGAACCCACCCATACGAGCTCGAGTCATAACATGCAAAAAACTTGGGCAGCACGGTTGCATTGTGGATAGCACAATTGCTTCACAGCTCCAGGGTCCCAGGTTCGATTCCGGCTTGGGTCACTGTCTGTGCGGAGTCTGCACATCCTCCCCGTGTGTGCGTGGGTTTCCTCCGGGTGCTCCGGTTTCCTCCCACAGCCCAAAGATGTGCAGGTTAGGTGGATTGGCCACGATAGATTGCCCTTAGTGTCCAAAATTGCCCTTAGTGTTGGGTGGGGTTACTGGGATGTGGGGATAGGGTGGAGGTGTTGACCTTGGGTGGGGTGCTCTTTACAAGAGCCGGTGCAGACTCGACGGGCCGAATGGCCTCCTTCTGCACTGTAAATTCTATGAAAGAACATAACATTTACAAAACTTATATATACACATCGAGACAGAACAGATCCCACCATTACTCCTCCCCAAACCCATGCTCCTTGACATAGTCATCCGCTTCTTCTGAAATCGTAAAATAATATCCTTTGCCCTTGTGAAAGTCACCCAGAGTTTGTCCGGATACAACACCCCGAACCAGACCTTGGCCGAAAGAGCGCAGCCTGGGCCCTGTTAAAACCCAACCCACCTGCCATTTGGCCAGGTCGGCCCCAATGTCCTGGTAGATCCGGATCAGATTCCCCTCCCAGCTATAGCCTCACGTCGACTTCACCCACCTCAGAATCCTCTCCTGGAACTTGTGCATCAGGCCGATCACTGCCTACGGCGGCTCCCCAGCTCTCGGCCTCTGTTGTAATGATTGGGGGGCCCGATCCACCTTCGGGGCCTTATCGAAGACCCCCTCCTCAACCAGCTTCGTGAACATTTTCAATACATAGCCCATGGCACTCGTTCCCTCCACCCCTTCTTCAGGCCTACAATTCACAGATTCTGTCGCCTGGACTGATTCTCCTGGTCGTCCACCTTCGCCCTCAGCACCTTGCAGGCCTCTCCCAGCATCACCATCTCTGCCTCCAGCAACACGATCTGATCACTGGGATCCAACAGCGTCCTTTCCACCTCTTGGATCATTGCACCTTGTGACTGCAGGCGTTCCACCACCCGCTCCAATGTCCCACAAAGAGGGGCTACTGTTTCCTCAATCCTCTTGCATCTCTTTCCGATGCTGCCGAAACACCCTCCAACTCCGCCATACTCTCAGCTGCTGCACCACACAGATCCTGCATCTCAAGCCAAGGCTATACTCGACTTTTGCCAGGTGTTGTAACCTGCTGATATTCCACTTTGGAGGAGAAACCAACTCCCTCCACTTATTCTGCACTTTTTACAAACAAAGTGCCCATTAACCGGGCAGAAAGGGCCAGGAATCCAAGCTTCCAAGCAGAAGTCACCTTGTGTTCGTCTGATTAACTCATGGCCTCCACTGGTGTCGTTCCAGGACATTTTTGTCATTTCATCTCACCAATCCCTTATTTTATCTTTTGTTCTGTCTCATCCTCCCCCCTTTCTCACCAGCATCAAACCCATCACATTTCTCCCTCTCTTTAGTTCTGAGGTAGAGTTACATTGGACGTGGAATATTACCTGTTTCTCTCTCACAGGTGCTGCCAGACCTGCTGCGTTTTTCCAGTTCTTTCTGTATTTATTTTAGATCTACCTGTAATGGGGGAAAAACACTATTTACTATTCAGGATAAAATAAATGTCCTTCATCAGCTTTCGTGGACCATTTCAGTGGAAATGTGCTCTCCCAGGCTCAAAGAGCATCAGCCCACTGGAGGCAAAGTCGTGAGACCGGCCGGTCCAGCAGAAAGAAACTCTCCGACCCTCCCACTTCACCAAGTGTCAGAATGAACATGGCTCAGTCCTGGATGTGATTAACAGCAGCAATAACAGCAGAATCCAACCCCTGTCATCACTTGTGAACTCGCTGGTGTCTCAGCAGAAGTGTTGACCAAGTGAATCCCTTCCCACACACTGTGCAGATGAATGGCCTCTCCCCAGTGTGAACTCGCTGGTGTGCTTGCAGATTGGGTAACTGAGTGAATCTCTTCCCACAGTCAGAGCAGGTGAACGGCCTCTCCCCAGTGTGAATTCGCTGGTGTGCCTGCAGGTGGGATAACCGGGTGAATCCTGTCCCACAGTCAGAGCAGGTGAACGGCCTCTCCCCAGTGTGAATTTGCTGGTGTGTCTGTAGGTGGGATAACCGAGTAAATCCCTTCCCACAATCAGAGCAGGTGAACGGCCTCTTCCCAGTGTGAATTCGCTCGTGTCTCCGCAGGTTGCTTATTTGAGTGAATCCCTTTCTACACTGAGAGCAGGTGAACGGCCTCTCTCCGGTGTGCAGGATCTGGTGTATCAGCAGATGGGATGAGTTTCGAAACCTCTTTGTGCAGTGAGAGCAGCTGAATGGTCTCTCCCTGGTGTGAATGCACTGATGGTTCATCAGTTTGTGAGACCTTTTGAAGCTGCTCCCACAGTCAGAGCATTTAAAGGGTCTCTCATTGCTGTGAGTGACAGTGTGGCCCAGCAGATTGGATACCCGAGTAGATCCCTTCCCACATTCACTGTGGGTGAATGGTCTCTCCTCAGTGTGAACTTGTTGGTGTGTATGCAGTTCGGATGAAGTACTGAACCCCTTCCTACACGTGGAGCAGGTGAATGGCTTCTCCCCGACATGGACTGGCTGGTGCTTCTTCAGGTTGGACAACGTAATGAATCCCTTCCCACACTGAGAGCAGGTGAATGGCCTCTCCCCAGTGTGAATGCGTTGATGAGTTTCCAGTATAGATGGGAATCTGAATCTCTTCCCACAGTCCCCACATTTCCATGGTTTCTCCATGGTGCTGGTGTCCTTGTGTCTCTCCAGGTTGGACAGTCAATTGAAGGCTCACACAGAACTCGTGTACGGTCTCTCCGTGCTGTTTATTTTCAGTTTGTGTAACTGGTTAAAGCTCTTTCCAGTCAGTGCTCTGGAACACTCTCACTCAGGTGTGTGTCTCGGTGATTTTCCAGTCACACTGATGGTTAAAACCATCTGAAGCAGGAAGAACAGACAAACCTTTTTCCTTCTCGATTCAAAGGCTGATGATATTCAAGTCCCCGTGAATTGAGTGAATCTGTTAAATCGGGACGTGAGGTTTGGTTTGAGATTTCTGTCTGTAATTCTTCCTCTTCTGATATCCTGTAAAAGGAGTTTACAAAGTACATCATTGTCAGTACAGGATCGGAATTCAGAACAGACTTTTCTAGTTTCTATGGAATATTCTTTTCTCTCATTCTCCAAAAGCTGTAAATCTCCGTCCCACACACTCTCCCTCCATTCTCACTCTGCTCCCAATTCTCCTGAAGGTGCTGATTCAGGCTGATTGACAGATCCATGCTCACTGCTTACAATCGTGGACAGAGAGCCCTGGAAATCTTCATGCAGACTGCCAGCCTAACGGAAATATGTAACAGGACGAAAATTGTGTTTAATATATAGGATTGTATCAGTTGGTTCAGATACAGGAGGTAGTGATTGATCATGATCTGGAACTTTCTGCCTATGAAGGTTCTCAAGCAGAGATGATCAATACTTTCTGACTGAATTGGATGGACGCTGCTTTTGTCAATATTAAAGCTTATTATCCCTGTAACCAAAGGCTATCCTTCTCACTATTTACCACCCCTCCAATTGTCGCACAATCCGTGCACTCACCGAGAGGCCTGGGCCAACCTTTCCAGAGTCTGCACCCTCCCTGGATTCACTTCCTTTTCCTTCAGAGACAGAGTCCTTCCGGTCCTCCAACTGCTCCCATTGGTCAACACCTCAGCAGAAAGGTCAGAGGCTGGGTTCTCTCTGCACATGTGCAACTTCCCATCGCTCCCAGGGACATGCGCAGTCCGGGCAACCCGCTCGGTGAATAGAGTGGTTCCGTTACCGCGGTGGATTCTGGGTCTGATGGCCGCCATTGCTCATCCGGACTCCAGTCTCCAAACTCCTTGTACTGGGATGAAAAGGGGGGGGGGGGGGGGGGGGGGGGTCACACTTGTAGGGGTAAGAGCAAAATTGAATTCAGGAGAAACTTATTTCCAGAGAGTAGTGAGAATGTGGAACTCACTACCACAGTGAGTGGTGGAGGTGAATAACATCGATATATTGAAGAGGAAGCTGGATGAACACATGAGGGAGAAATAAACAGACGGACACACTGATAGAGTCAGATGGGAAAGCATGGGAGGAGGATGAAGTGAAGTAGAAATACTGGCAGAGATTGGTTGGGCTGAAAGGCCTGTTTCTGTGCTGTATATTCAATGTAATTTAGCCTGTTAACATAGAACATAGAACATAGAAAATACAGCACAGAACAGGCCCTTCGGCCCACGATGTTGTGCCGAACCTTTGTCCTAGATTAATCATAGATTATCATTGAATTTACAGTGCAGAAGGAGGCCACTCGGCCCTTTGAGTCCGCACCGGCTCTTGGAAAGAGCACCCTACCCAAACTCAACACCTTCACCCAACACCAAGGTCAATTTGGACATTAAGGGCAATTTATCATTGGCCAATTCACCTAACCTGCACATCTTCGGATTGTGGGAGGAAACCGGAGCACCCGGAGGAAACCCACGCAGACACGGGGAGGACGTGCAGACTCCGCACAGTCAGTGACCCAAGCCGGAATCGAACCTGGGACCCTGGAGCTGTGAAGCAATTGTGCTATCCACAATGCTACCATGCTGCCCTTGAGAACAAATAAATCTACACTATATCATTTAACCGTAATCCATGTACCTATCCAATAGCTGCTTGAAGGTCCCTAATGTTTCCGACTCAACTACTTCCACAGGCAGTGCATTCCATGCCCCCACTACTCTCTGGGTAAAGAACCTACCTCTGATATCCCTCCTATATCTTCCACCTTTCACCTTAAATTTATGTCCCCTTGTAATGGTTTGTTCCACCCGGGGAAAAAGTCTCTGACTGTCTACTCTATCTATTCCCCTGATCATCTTATAAACCTCTATCAAGTCGCCCCTCATCCTTCTCCGTTCTAATGAGAAAAGGCCTAGCACCCTCAACCTTTCCTCGTAAGACCTACTCTCCATTCCAGGCAACATCCTGGTAAATCTTCTTTGCACCTTTTCCAAAGCTTCCACATCCTTCCTAAAATGAGGCGACCAGAACTGTACACAGTACTCCAAATGTGGCCTTACCAAAGTTTTGTACAGCTGCATCATCACCTCACGGCTCTTAAATTCAATCCCTCTGTTAATGAACGCGAGCACACCATAGGCCTTCTTCACAGCTCTATCCACTTGAGTGGCAACTTTCAAAGATGTATGAACATAGACCCCAAGATCTCTCTGCTCCTCCACATTGCCAAGAACTCTACCGTTAACCCTGTATTCTGCATTCATATTTGTCCTTCCAAAATGGACAACCTCACACTTTTCAGGGTTAAACTCCATCTGCCACTTCTCAGCCCAGCTCTGCATCCTATCTATGTCTCTTTGCAGCCGACAACAGCCCTCCTTACTATCCACAACTCCACCAATCTTCGTATCATCTGCAAATTTACTGACCCACCCTTCAACTCCCTCATCCAAGTCATTAATGAAAATCACAAACAGCAGAGGACCCAGAACTGATCCCTGCGGTACGCCACTGGTAACTGGGATCCAGGCTGAATATTTGCCATCCACCACCACTCTCTGACTTCTATCGGTTAGCCAGTTCGTTATCCAACTGGCCAAATTTCCCACTATCCCATGCCTCCTTACTTTCTGCATAAGCCTACCATGGGGAACTTTATCAAATGCCTTACTAAAATCCATGTACACTACATCCACTGCTTTACCTTCATCCACATGCTTGGTCACCTCCTCAAAGAATTCAATAAGATTTGTAAGGCAAGACCTACCCCTCACAAATCCGTGCTGACTATCCCTAATCAAGCAGTGTCTTTCCAGATGCTCAGAAATCCTATCCTTCAGTACCCTTTCCATTACTTTGCCTACCACCGAAGTAAGACTAACTGGCCTGTAATTCCCAGGGTTATCCCTAGTCCCTTTTTTGAACAGGGGCACGACATTCGCCACTCTCCAATCCCCTGGTACCACCCCTGTTGACAGTGAGGACGAAAAGATCATTGCCAACGGCTCTGCAATTTCATCTCTTGCTTCCCATAGAATCCTTGGATATATCCCGTCAGGCCCGGGGGACTTGTCTATCCTCAAGTTTTTCAAAATGCCCAACACATCTTCCTTCCTAACAAGTATTTCCTCGAGCTTACCAATCTGTTTCACACTGTCCTCTCCAACAATATCGCCCCTCTCATTTGTAAATACAGAAGAAAAGTACTCGTTCAAGACCTCTCCTATCTCTTCAGACTCAATACACAATCTCCCGCTACTGTCCTTGATCGGACCTACCCTCGCTCTAGTCATTCTCATATTTCTCACATATGTGTAAAAGGCCTTGGGGCTTTCCTTGATCCTACCCGCCAAAGATTGTTCATGCCCTCTCTTAGCTCTCCTAATCCCTTTCTTCAGTTCCCTCCTGGCTATCTTGTATCCCTCCAATGCCCTGTCTGAACCTTGTTTCCTCAGCCTTACATAAGTCACCTTTTTCCTCTTAACAAGACATTCAACCTCTCTTGTCAACCATGGTTCCCTCACTCGACCATCTCTTCCCTGCCTGACAGGGACATACAAATCAAGGACACGTAGCACCTGTTCCTTGAACAAGTTCCACATTTCATTTGTGTCCTTCCCTGCCAGCCTATGTTCCCAACTTATGCACTTCAATTCTTGTCTGACAACATCGTATTTACCCTTCCCCCAATTGTAAACCTTGCCCTGTTGCACGTACCTATCCCTCTCCATTACTAAAGTGAAAGTCACAGAATTGTGGTCACTATCTCCAAAATGCTCCCCCACTAACAAATCTATCACTTGCCCTGGTTCATTACCCAGTACTAAATCCAATATTGCCCCTCCTCTGGTCGGACAATCTACATACTGTGTTAGAAAAGCTTCCTGGACACACTGCACAAACACCACCCCATCCAAACTATTTGATCTAAAGAGTTTCCACTCAATATTTGGGAAGTTAAAGTCGCCCATGACTACTACCCTATGACTTCTGCACCTTTCCAAAATCTGTTTCCCAATCTGTTCCTCCACATCTCTGCTACTATTGGGGGGCCTATAGAAAACTCCTAACAAGGTGACTGCTCCTTTCCTATTTCTGACTTCAACCCATACTACCTCAGTAGGCTGATACTCCTCGAACTGCCTTTCTGCAGCTGTTATACTATCTCTAATTAATAATGCCACCCCCCCACCTCTTTTACCACCCTCCCTAATCTTATTGAAACATCTATAACCAGGGACCTCCAACAACCATTTCTGCCCCTCTTCTATCCAAGTTTCCGTGATGGCCACCACATCGTAGTCCCAAGTACCGATCCATGCCTTAAGTTCACCCACCTTATTCCTGATGCTTCTTGCGTTGAAGTATACACACTTCAACCCCTCTCCGTGCCTGCAAGTACTCTCCTTTGTCAGTGTTCCCTTCCCCACTGCCTCATTACACGCTTTGGTGTCCTGAATATCGGCTACCTTAGTTGCTGGACTACAAATCCGGTTCCCATTCCCCTGCCAAATTAGTTTAAACCCTCCCGAAGAGTACTAGAAAACCTCCCTCCCAGGATATTGGTGCCCCTCTGGTTCAGATGCAACCCGTCCTGCTTGTACAGGTCCCACCTTCCCCAGAATGCGCTCCAATTATCCAAATACCTGAAGCCCTCCCTCCTACACCATTCCTGCAGCCACGTGTTCAACTGCACTCTCTCCCTATTCCTAGCCTCGCTATCACGTGGCACCGGCAACAAACCAGAGATGACAACTCTGTCTGTCCTGGCTTTTAACTTCCAGCCTAACTCCCTAAACTTGTTTATTACCTCCACACCCCTTTTCCTACCTATGTCGTTGGTACCAATGTGCACCACGACTTCTGGCTGCTCCCCCTCCCCCTTAAGGATCCTGAAGACACGATCCGAGACATCCCTGGCCCTGGCACCCGGGAGGCAACATACCTTCCGGGAGTCTCGCTCGCGACCACAGAATCTCCTATCTATTCCCCTAACCATTGAATCTCCTACAACTATTGCTTTACTATTCTCCCCCCTTCCCTTCTGAGCCCCAGAGCCAGACTCAGTGCCAGAGACCTGGCCGCTAGGGCCTTCCCCCGGTAGGTCATCCCCCCCAACAGCATCCAAAATGGTATACTTGTTTTGAAGGGGAACGGCCACGAGGGATCCCTGCACTTTCTGCCTGTTTGTTGTTTTCCCCCTGACTGTAACCCAGCTATTCTTGTCCTGTACCTTGGGTGTGGTTACCTCCTTGTAACTCTTCTCAATCACCCCCTCTGCCTCCCGGATGATCCGAAGTTCATCCAGCTTCAGCTCCAGTTCCCTAACACGGTCTTTGAGGAGCTGAAGTTGGGTGCACTTCCCGCAGGTATAGTCAGTGGGGACACCGGTGATATCCCTCACCACCCACATCCTACTGTTATTGCCTTTAACTCTGACATAGTCCATTCTGGATTAAAGAGAAAATGTTTCACTCACAGAACATTTCAGATCATTGTTTCCACTATTGTCCAATCAATGCCTTTGCCAGTCCGGTACCTGAGTGAGCTGCTGAGGCAACAAATTCAACCACAAACATCAAATGGGATTTCTTCCAATATATCTTTGAAGAGCAGATCTTTTTTCAAGTGGACTGAATTGGTTATATTTTCTCGGTCACAGTCCTTTCCGACAACAATTATTATTTATCAGCCAGTCTTATTCAAATTATGGAGTCTGTTTTATACAGTAAGACGTCTCACAACACCAGGTTAAAGTCCAACAGGTTTATTTGAAATCAAAAGGTTTTGGAGCACTGCTCCTTCATCAGGTGAAGTGAGACCTGATGAAGGAGCAGTCCTCTGAATGTTTGTGATTTCAAATAAACCGATTGACTTTATCCTGGTGTTATGAGACTTCTTACTATGCCTCCTCATCCCCCCCCCCCCCCCCCCACCCCAGTCCAACACCGGCATCTCCACATCATTTTTTACACAGGACAAAGCATCTGCTTGCTCAGTGCCCCATCCATCACCTGAAACAATGACTCCCTTGACCTCCAGAGCACAATGGCGGCAGTGTGTGTACCATCTGCAAGATAGTTCACGGTAGCACAGTGGTGGGGCAACTCGGTAGCACAGTGGTTGGGACAGCACAGTTGCTTCACAGCTCCAGGCTCCCAGGTTGAATTCCTGGCTTGGGTCATTGTCTGTGCAGAGTCTGCACATTCTCCCCAGGTCTGCATGGATTTCCTCTGGGTGCTCCGGTTTCCTCCCACAGTCCAAAGATGTGCAGTTTAGGTGGATTGGCCAAGATAAATCACCCTTAGTGTCCAAAAAGGTTTGGTGGGTTTACTGGGTTAAGGGGATAGGGTGGAGGCGTGGTCTTAAGTGGGGTGCTCTTTCCAAGGGCCGGTGCAGACTCGATGGGCTGAATGGCCTCCTTCTGCACTGTAAATTCTATGATTTATGAACTCAACAGAGCTCCTTCGACATCAACTTCTAAACCCATAACCTTGACTGTCATGAAGGACAAGGACAGCAAACACATGGGAATAGCAGCACCTGAAATCACCTCAGTGCGACTTGCAATAATCTGCTTCAGGGTCTGTGAATATAAAAAACCCTTCATGTCAATATCTGTGTGCACACAAACCTCTTTAGTTCAGAGCTGGAGGAGGAATTTAATCTGCCCTCTGGAAATGCCTTCAGATACCTTCAGGTCCGCGCCTTTCTGAAAAAACAGGTGGTGGCATTTCCGTTGCTACCCCCATGTAGGATAAAGGATAGGGTGGTCTCTGGCACCTGGGTAGGAGAGGGGAAGGTGTCGGACATCTACCAAGAACTACAGGAGGCGGAGGAAGCCCCAGTGGTGGAGCTTAAGGGCAAGTGGGAGGAGGAGCTAGGCGGGAGCTGGATGCAGGCCTGTGGGCGGAAGCCCTAAATAGGGTCAATTCCTCTTCATCATGTGCCAGGCTTAGCTTAATTCAGTTTAAGGTGGTCCATCAGGCACACATGACGGCAGCAAGAATTAGCAAGTTCTTTGGGGTTAAGGATAGATGTGCGGGAAGCCCAGCGAACCATATCCATATGTTCTGGGCATGTCCGGTTCTCAAAGGATTCTGGCAGGGATTCGCTAAGGCAATGTCCAAGATCCTAAACACGCAGGTGGTGCCGAGTCCAGAGACAGCGATCTTTGGTGTGTCAGACGATCCGGGAGTTCAGGAAGCGAAAGAGGTCGAGGTTTTGGCCTTTGCCTCCCTGATAGCCCGGAGACGGATAATTTTAATGTGGAGGGACTCGAAACCCCTGAGTATGGAGACCTGATTTGGTGACATGGCTGGGTTTCTCAGTCTTGAGAAAATAAAGTTTGCCTTGAGAGGGACCATGACGGGGTTCTCTCGGAGATGGGCATGACTTGCCAACTTTTATACTCAATGCCCCAACCAATGAAGACAAGCATGCCGTATAAAGAACAAAGAACAAAGAAATGTACAGCACAGGAACAGGCCCTTCGGCCCTCCAAGCCCGTGCCGACCATACTGCCCGACTAAACTACAATCTTCTACACTTCCTGGGTCCGTATCCTTCTATTCCCATCCTATTCATATATTTGTCAAGATGCCCCTTAAATGTCCCTATCGTCCCTGCTTCCACTACCTCCTCCGGTAGCGAGTTCCAGGCACCCACTACCCTCTGCGTAAAAAACTTGCCTCGTACATCTACTCTAAACCTTGCCCCTCTCACCTTAAACCTATGCCCCCTAGTAATTGACCCCTCTACCCTGGGGAAAAGCCTCTGACTATCCACTCTGTCTATGCCCCTCATAATTTTGTATACCTCTATCAGGTCGCCCCTCAACCTCCTTCGTTCCAGTGAGAACAAACCGAGTTTATTCAATCGCTCCTCATAGCTTATGCCCTCCATACCAGGCAACATTCTGGTAAATCTCTTCTGCACCCTCTCTAAAGCCTCCACATCCTTCTGGTAGTGTGGCGACCAGAATTGAACACTATACTCCAAGTGTGGCCTAACTAAGGTTCTATACAGCTGCAACATGACTTGCCAATTCTTATACTCAATGCCCCGGCCAATGAAGGCAAGCATGCCGTATGCCTTCTTGACTACCTTCTCCACCTGTGTTGCCCCTTTCAATGACCTGTGGACCTGTACTCCTAGATCTCTTTGACTTTCAATACTCTTGAGGGTTCTACCATTCACTGTATATTCCCTAACTGCATTAGACCTTCCAAAATGCATTACCTCACATTTGTCCGGATTAAACTCCATCTGCCATCTCTCCGCCCAAGTCTCCAGACAATCTAAATCCTGCTGTATCCTCAGACAGTCCTCATCGCTATCCGCAATTCCACCAACCTTTGTGTCGTCTGCAAACTTACTAATCATGCCTTCTTAGCTACCTGATCCACCTGCATTGCCACTTTCAGTTATATGTTTATTGTAATTTCCCAATCTACCACAGTCAACTTGCTCCTCATACCATGACAGTTTCCTTCTGCGAGAAACACCCAGATAAATTAGACAAAAGAACCCTGTAACTGCCATAGCCCATCTTCATGGCAACGTGGCTGCTTTGGGAACTAAGTATCTTCCAACATGCAAACACCTTTTCATTCGGTGCTCCTCATCAAACATGGAACCAGGTAATCGCAACGAGGCTCAAAAATGGTCAGCCCACCGGAGGCAGAGGTGTTAGACCGGCCAGTCCAGCAGAAAGAAACCCTCAAATCATCACCATTCACCAGATGTCAGAATGAACAAAATGCAGTCCTGGATGTAAGTGAGAGCAGAAACAATAACAACAAAGCCAACATCTGTAATTCATTGTGAACTTGTTGGAGTCACAATAGGTGTGATGAATCACAAACCCCTCCCCACATTGAGAGCAGATGAATGGTCTCTCCCCAGAATTAACTCGCTAGTGTATCCGTAGTTGGGACGGTTCATTGAATGTCTCCCCTGCTCAGAGCAGGTGAATGGCCTCTTCCAGGTGTGAACTCGCTAGTGTTCCTGCAGGGTGGATATCTGAATCCCTTCTCTCACTAAGAGCACGTTAACGTCTTCTCCCCAGTGTGAACTCGCTGGTGGTTCCACAGGGTGGATAACCAAGTGAATTTCTTCTCACACTGAGAGCAGGTGAACGGTCTCTCCCTAGTGTGAACTCGCTGGTGTGTCCGCAGGCTCGATGAAGTAGTGAATCCCTTCTCACACTGAGAGCAGGTAAACGGCCTCTCCCCAGTGTGAACCCGCTGATGCCTGCGCAGGTTCGATGAATCAGTGAATCCCTTCTCACACTGAGAGCAGGTGAACGGCCTCTCCCCAGTGTGAACATACTGGTGTATCCGCAGGTTGGATAACTGAGTGAATCCCTTCTCACACTGAGAGCAAGTGAATGGCCTCTTCCTACTGTGAATTCGCTGGTGTGACTTCAGGCTGGATAACAAAGTGAATCCCTTCTCACACTGAGAACAGGTGAATGGCCTCTCCCCAGTGTGAATGCGTCGATGAGCTTCCAGCTGAGATGGAGCCCTGAATCCCTTCCCACAGTCCCCACATTTCCACGGTTTCTCCATGTTTGAGGTCTCTTTGTGTTCCTCCAGGTTTGACAATCAGCTGAAACCTCGTCCACACACAGAACACGTGTAGGGTCTCTCCCCGCTGTAAATGATGCAATGTTTTTTCAGGCTGTGTAACTGGTTAAAGCTCTTTCCATAGTCAATACTCTGGAACACTCTCACTCGGGTGTGTGTGTCTCGGTGCTTTTCCAGTCACACTGATGGTTGAAATCTTTTGAAGCCGAAAGAACAGACAAACATTTCTCCTTCTCGATTCAAAGTCCGGTGATATTCAGTTCCAAGGAATTGAGAGACTCAGTCAGATTGAGAGATGACGTTTCAGATTTCTGTCTGTAATTCCTCCTCTTCTAATATCCTGGAAAAACAATTTCCAAAAGACACCACTGTCAGCACTGGATAGAAATTCAGAACAGACAATTCTAGTTTCTAGAGAACATTCTTTTTTCACTTATTCCCCAAATGCTGTAAATCTCCGTCCCACACACTCTCCCTCCATTCTCACTCTGCTGTATCTAATATTCACCCTCCCAATTCTCCTAAAGGTGCTGATTCAGGCTGATTGACATATCCCTGCTCACTGCTTCCTGTCCTGGTCACAGAGACCGTAACAAATAGGATCTGCAGTTGGCCATTTGGCCCATCGAGCCTGCTCATCTATTCTATGGAATCATTGGCCGATCTATGTCAGCGACATTCTCCGTGTTACTGACCAGAGGCTGAGTGTGCTGACTCAATATCTGTGAGCTCATGAGGCCTAGCTGCAAAACATCAAGGAAAGGATCAACGATCCCGAGGAGAGAATCCTGAATGTTGAGCAAGTTGCCTCCTCGGCGAAGGCAAGAATTAAATCCTTGGAAAACCGGCCGAGTGACGTGAGGGTGGTCCTGGAGGATTTGGAAAACTGAAGGTCAGAGAAAGAACATCCGAGTCATCGGCCTGCCAGAAGGTGTGGAGGGTGAGGCTCCCGTTAGGTTCTTCGAGGACCGGCTGCCACGTATTCTCAAGCTGGATGTGAAGCCTGGGTGTTTCAAATTAGTAAGGGCATCGGGTCCTGTCTTTGAGGCCGAGGAATAGCTTTCATCCTACATGAATAGGATGGGAATAGAGAGATACGGACCCAGGAAGTGTAGAAGATTGTAGTTTAGTTGGGCAGCATGGTCGGCACGGGCTTGGAGAGCCGAAGGGCCTGTTCCTGTGCTGTACATTTCTTTGTTCCTGTAATCATTCACTTCCACAACTTGAAAGATCACCAGAATGTCCTGAAGACGGGTAAGGCGAGGTGGGACCTGCCTCCATGAGGGAGTGAGGATTTCCTTATTCCAGGATTTTTCAACAGCAACACAAACGAAGCATCGAGACTTTGATGAAGTTTGAAGGGAACTATGTTGCTTTATCCTGTGACCCTGAAAATTATATTTGACAACTCCGTCAAGACTTTCGATAATCCGACTACTGCCTTGGTCTTCGTTAAATCCATGAAGGGCAAAGATTTGGAGGGATGGTTTGCAGCTCGGACTAACTCAGGCTCCAATCCGGACTCTTTCCCTGTCGTGGTGTTGTTTGAATTTGTTATCTTTTATCCTGTTGAAGGGAGTTGTTATTCTGTAAGTCCCGCTTGAATGTCTTTTTCTCCTCGAGTGTTGCGGAGAATTGTATTATCTTATCTGTTATAGTAGATGTGCCGTGTGCTTCCTTCTATTATCCGAGCGTTAATCATGGCAGAACCGAGTGGCGACATTGCTGAAGGGTGGGTGGTGGTGGATGTAGGTCTTCACGGGTGGGTCTAAAATGGGGGAAGGAAATTCGATCCCCATTCCCTTGTTTTCTTGTCCTCAGAGGTACTTCATTCACTGCACATTTTCAGGAAGAGTTTGAGTTCTTCCGTTTACTCGGCCCCTGGTATTTCCCCCTCCAGACGTGTAAAGCTCATTCCGGGGGCGGGGGGGGGGGTGATCATTTCTGTCATTGCTGATGAAAGGTGCAGAATGATGGAGAACAAGCGGCGTCTGGAGGTTTGTTTGATGAAGGCCCAGGAGGAAGTTTCCGCCGGAGTGAAGCTCAGTCACACAAACCCCGCGCTATGATTGGCTGGAGGACCAGACTCCTTCCGGTCGTGCAACTCTTCCCATTGGTCAATGCCTCTCAGGAGTTGAGCACCCCTGCACACGCGCAGCTTCCACTCTCCTTCAGACGTGCGCAGTCTCAGGCAGGGGAGAGATCACCGAGCCGCCTCCAGCTCTGGTCGCAGCCGTCAGCCGGTTGCCTGGAAACCTGGTCTCGAGGTGTAGAGGGAGGAAGTTGAACGGGTGGGGGCGGGGCTCCCGCGACCGCGCACTGGAACCCAGTGACAACACCTCGGAATAGAGTAATTCTAATTGGCTGATTCAGGCAGGGCTCCATTGTGATGTCACAGCGGAAGTGAAGGTAAAATTTCCTCCTGTCTCCAACATTTGTGAGTAACTCTTTTATTGTCGTCACAATTATTACAGAAACCAATTTACAAGGCTCCAGGCCTCATTACACTTCAAATTGACGATTAAACAGTCACTTAACACAAAACAGCTGCAAGGCACAAGGCCCAATTACATTTCACAGTGATGTGGAGATGCCGGCGTTGGACTGGGGTGAGCACAGTACGAAGTCTCACAACACCAGGTTAAAGTCCAACAGGTTTGTTTCAAATCACTAGCTTTCGGAGCGCTGCTCCTTCCTCAGGTGAATGAAGAGGTATGTTCCAGAAACACATATAAATTCAAAGATGCCAAACAATGCTTGGAATGCGAGCATTAGCAGGTGATTAAATCTTTACAGATCCAGAGATGGGGTAACCCCAGGTTAAAGAGGTGTGAATTGTACCAACCAGGACAGTTGGTAGGATTTCGCAGGCCAGATGGGGGATGAATGTAATGCGACATGAATCCCAGGTCCCGGTTGAGGCCGCACTCATGTGTGCGGAACTTGGCTATAAGTTTCTGCTCGGCGACTCTGCGTTGTCGCGGGTCCTGAAGGCCGCCTTGGAGAACGCTTACCCGGAGATCAGAGGCTGAATGCCCTTGACTGCTGAAGTGTTCCCCGACTGGAAGGGAACATTCCTGCCTGGTGATTGTTGCGCGATGTCCGTTCATTCGTTGTCGCAGCGTCTGCATGGTCTCGCCAATGTACCACGCTTCGGGACATCCTTTCCTGCAGCGTATGAGGTAGACAACGTTGGCCGAGTCGCACGAGTATGTACCGCGTACCTGGTGGGTGGTGTTCTCACGTGTAATAGTGGTATCCATGTCGATGATCTGGCACGTCTTGCAGAGATTGCCATGACAGGGTTGTGTGGTGTCGAGGTCACTGTTCTGAAGACTGGGTAGTTTGCTGCAAACAATGGTTCGTTTGAGGTTGCGCGGTTGTTTGAAGGCAAGTAGTGGGGGTGTGGGGATGACCTTGGCAAGATGTTCATCGTCATCAATGACGTGTTGAAGGCTGTGAAGAAGATGACGTAGTTTCTCCACTCCGGGGAAGTACTGGACGACGAAGGGTATTCTGTCGGATGTGTCCCATGTTTGTCTTCTGAGGAGGTCGGTCCGGTTTTTCGCTGTGGCGCGTTGGAACTGTCGATCGATGAATCGAGTGCCATATCCCGTTCGTACGAGGGCATCTTTCAACGTCTGTAGATGTCTGTTACGCTCCTCCTCGCCTGAGCAGATCCTGTGTATACGGAGCGCTTGTCCATAGGGGATGGCTTCTTTAAAGTGTTTAGGGTGGAAGCTGGAGAAGTGGAGCATCATGAGGTTATCCGTGGGTTTGCGGTAAAGCGAAGTGTTGAGGTGACCGTCCTTGATGGAGACAAGTGTGTCCAAGAATGCAACTGATTTTGGAGAGTAGTCCATGGTGAGTCTGATGGTTGGATGGAACTTATTAATGTCATCGTGTAGTCGTTTCAGTGATTCTTCGCCGTGGGTCCAAAGGAAAAAAATGTCATCGATGTATCTGGTATATAACATCGGTTGAAGGTCCTGTGCGGTGAGTAGGTCCTGTTCAAACTTGTGCATGAAGATGTTGGCGTATTGGGGTGCGAATTTGGTCCTCATGGCTGTTCCGTGCGTCTGGATGAAGAACTTTTCACAGTAACATTGTAACAGTCATTGAACACAAATAGCTGCAAGGCGCAGGGCCGAAATACAGTTCCAAATACCTATTAACCAGTCACTTATCACAACCAGCCGCAAGGCACAGGCCCTACGTATAGTTCAGGTAACAATCAGACAGTCACATGACACAAACAGTCGTGAGGCACAAGGCCACGAAACCAAACGACCGTTCCAAAAGCAAGTAGGAACAGAAAACCGCAAAACACAAGTACATTGAGGCAACGACCTCTAAACACATAAACAAGCAGTCGCGAGGCACAAGGCCTCAAAACCATATGACCACTCCAACAAAAAACAAAGAAAGAAAGAAAAGGAACAAAATCCAAAAATACAACACAGGACACAGGCACATTTCAAGGTGACGACCTCTAAACACATAAGGCAAGCAGTCGCGAGGCCCCGATACAATACGGCCGCTCCGGTACAAATATGACCTACAGGGCCTCGATTCATTTAAACAGTATCATATCAAACCCAATCACCAGGCACCAGGCCTCAATTCACCCCAGAAAAGATTTAACAGGATAGAATCCATCACCGAACACTAATCCCTGCTCGCCCACCCCCGTTCACCCCGCCCTGCAGCCGACACCCCGGAGGAAAGGCCCCTCCTCGCTAAGAGCACAGACCTCCGGAGAACCATACCCGGGCGCGGCGGAGGAGAGAGGGTTCCCCCCTCCTGGACCCCGCCCAAGGGCACGGGACCATTCGGCGGGAGAGCAGTTTCGCACCAACTAGCGTTCCACCACAATTACTAAATACCATTTCGGAGAAACCGAAATGAGTTGAATGTCATAGGCTGCTAAATAAAACAAAAGCAAAGAAAACTAGAAAACAAATCCCTCAGCACACATAGAAAAGTCTATAAAAAGAGTCCATTAATTTTGCACGTTCCACTTCATGACCCCGGCGCTCCAGCCGAAATTTCACAAGGAACAACATGTCCTCAAAGTCCTCCAATGGCAGCGGCCAGAGTCGCTCCAATGTTGGCAACAGTCGACAACGGGGAAGAAAGTCCCAGAGTCAGTCCCAACCGCCCACAGGGCGACAAGGGGGGCCGAACCCCCGGAGACCCCAGGAACGGCAGCAACCCACCCCGGAGTGCAGGCCGCGGGCCGCCCATCGGGTATCCACTCCCGGTTCCGACCCGCCGCTTCCAGCAGCCTATCCAGCTGCCATCCTTCCTCCATTGCTTCGTCCTCCATTGGGCGAACTCAAAACCGGCGACAGCAAACCTCGCAGTCCGAAGCAGCGTCTCCGCAGCTCAACCGCTGACTTGAAACACGACTGGTCGCAGTACTCCGAAACCGGTCTTCTCCCCTTCCCTCGGGGACCAGGAGCAATGGGCGCCGAGTTGCTGTTTCACCCCATCCAGGAAGCTCCCAGAGGCGGCCTGCCTTTCGAATCGGCCCGGGGGCGGACACCAAGCTCGCACACAACCGCCCAAGCCTCCACCACTTTTCACCCCAGGAGTTTGGACAGTGTCGGCCGTAGCTCCCACAATCCCCCGCGCTGGGGAACCCGCTCTATCCGCCGCACAGGCGGGTGATCAGGTACTGCGCATGTCCAAGGGTGAGGGGAAGCTGCGCATGTGTGGAGGAAAGCCCAGCCCCTGACCTTCATGTGAGGTGTTGGCCAATGGATAGAGTTAGGACCGGAAGGACGCTGGTCCTCCAGTCAGCGCGGGCTTTATGTGAAAGGAGATTGGGCTTCACACAGACTGAAACGTCCTCCTGTCTCCAACATCTGTGAGTAAAACACTTTCTTTTCTCCCCCTTTCCATTTCATTTCTCATTCTGACCTTCAGTTGGTGACTTGCAGCAACTGAAGGGAAAGGAAGTGAATCCAGGGAGGGTGCAGACTCTGCAAAGCTTGGCCCAGGTCTCTCTCTCCCTCAAAGACATTGACATCCTTTGCTTCCTCAGCTTGACACATTTATTTATTTGGTTAAAAGAATGGTCTATTTCTTGAAGTTCACAATTAAAGGGCTGCTTTCCCCAGGAGGTGTCTGACATTTAAGGGGTCAGTAAATTAATATCGGACAGAGATATGTCCAGTGTTGTTATTTGGTACATATTAGATATATTGTTCATGGTTCTATAATGAAGTATATTTATTATTATTTCAGTCGTGTAATATTGTGTTGTAGCTACGGTATATATTTACAGTCATCTCTTCCTTCAAGAGTGTTGTTAGTTTCTGCATTTCTCTTCCACCGGGACCAGTGGAGTCTGGGAGTCACTGAATGTGTTCATGGATGAGTTAATATTTTTAATATTTTGTTATGTTTATTAACCAATTTTTAAATAACGAATGCAACAGAATAACAGAAAAAAATGTGGAAAACGGGTACAGAGCAGAACAACTGATACGGCCAACATAAATACAAGCAACACATTGCAGAATTAATTCATAGCAGAATATTTGAGTGACCAGAGCCTCGTGATGAAATGCCTGATCCATTGAACAACCAGTTAACATGTTAACATAGTGAGTGGAGAAAGAGGGTAAGATTATATAAAAATGGAAGGATAATAATGCAGGACGCACCCCCAAAACATTACAAGTGGACTAACAGCATAGTCGAATTCAAATGAATAACATAACATAATGACATCGAAGCTCTGCAGTGCAGAAGGAGGCCATTCTCTCCTTCAATCTGCACTGACCCTCCGAAAAAGCACTCCACTGAGGCACACTTCCCACCCTATCCCCGTAACCTCGTGCATTGATCATGGTCAACCCACCTAACCTGACACCTTTGGACACGAAGGGGCAATTTAGCATGATGAATCCACTGAACCTGCACATCTTTGGACTGTGGCAGAAAACAGGAGCAGACACGGAGAACGTGCAAACTCCACACAGATAGCCACTCAAGGAATCAAACCTGGGTCCCTGGCTCTGTGTGGCAGCAGTGCTAACCACTGTGCCTCACTGTGCCCTACTCCCGAACTAAGTTGAATTTAATTCACTGATGGAAATCTCTGGAGGAGCAAGTCAGTCAAATTGGAACCTATATATCTGAGATATATAGGGCTGTATAATTTACCAAATGTATCAGACTTTGAATGAACTACAGACATTAAAAATTCCATGGGGGTGCATTCTGTAATCGGCCTATGCCAGTTTTGGATAGAGGGAGAAGTGACTGGCCTGCTTCTATATCGAGCCAGAGGGATGTTGGGTCCATCCTCACCCAATCCCTTATGAACCTTCGATGAGAGGCCAATTGATATAGCCCGATATTTCGGCGACCCAACCCTCCCTTAGATCCTGGTGATTGGAGCTGAACAAACTTGAGGCAAAGTTTCTTTTTGGTCCAGATAACTGTACTAATCATTCCATTAATTTCCTGAACGACTCTGGTTGACAGCAGTACAGGCAGCATCTGCAGAGGGTACAACAGTCTGGGCAACACATTCATTTTAATGAAGACAATCCTCCCTCGCCATGAAATCAGAAGAGCCGACCACCGGACAAGGTCCCACCTAATAGTCACCATCAGCTGTGGAAAGTTGGCCCCAAAAAGTTGCCTGAAAGAGGGGGTCATTGACATTCCCAGATATTTAAATCCCAAGGGGGGAGCATCTGATTGGGAAGTTAGCAAGAGGAGGGGGCTTACCCTTCAACACCCGCCCCCCCTCCTCTCACCAGCATGGCCTCTGACTCAGTAAAAGTCCTCTTATAACCAGAGAAGTCACTAAATCTGTCCACAATCGGGTGCAGCTGATTAAGATGAACATTTTGCTGTGGTTTTTATTTTTATCTCAGTGCCTAATGGTCTTTTTGCCGAAATTGTTCTTTATGGAGGTGGATTGGTTGGTTTAATCGTTTGTGTGGGCAGATAAGGTGGCAAGTATTCAGAAGACGGTGATTCAGAGAGGGCGACAGTCAGGCGGCTTGGCCCTGCTGAACCTGTTATACTATTATTGGGCGGCGAACGCAGAGTAGGTGTGGGGTTGGAGCAGGGAGACGGAGGCTTTGTAGGTTTACATTAAAGGGTAGGTGGGGTTAATGGGTTACAGGGATAGGGTGGAGACACGGGTTATGTAGGGTGCTCTTTCAAAGAGCCGGTGCAGACTTGATGGGCTGAATGGCCTCCTTCTGCATTGTTGGGATCCTATAATTTCACGGCGCTGGTTACCATCAACTGCTAGGTGGGAGGGAAGGAGGTGAAGAGTTTGGTTAGGGAGTTGGGGTGGGTTTAGGGTTTTTTTGTTGGTTTTACTTTGTAATGTTATGTGTTGTAATTGTTAAAATCTGAATGAAAATACTTCAAAAAATCTATCCACTTCTCCAATAATGTCCAGGACTGAAACACTGGGGTTCAACACAAACAGCAGCCTGTCCTCTGCACACAGAGTGATCTTGTGCTGCCTCACCCCACCCCCCAGTCCCGATATCAGAGGATCCGCTCTAATAGCCTCTGGCAATGGCTCAGTGGCCAACAACAAGGGGGTCAGAGGGCAGCCCTGTCTAGTCCCTCTCTGAAGCTGAAAATTCGATGCCCGCAAACCATTGGTGAGCAGCGCCGCTGCCGGTCTGTGATGTAACAATTAAATCCACTCAATATAATCCTCACCCAACCCGAAGCCTCGCAGCGGATACACCAGATAATTCCACTCAAGCAAAAGATTTCTCTGCATCGAAGGAGATCACCAGCCCATCCAAAGCATATTTCTGAAAAGCCTGAATCACATTCAGCAACCTTCCAACATTGTTACTGGAAAATCTTCTCCGTATAAACCCAGTCTGGTCCTCCCGCACGATTGTCGGAAGGATGTCCTCCAGCCTTATCGCCAAAACATAAGATCGCAGATTCAAGTCAACATTCAAAAGAGAGGGAACTTGTGACGGGGATGTGCTGAGTAGTCACACATCAGGTGGCTCTCCTCCATACAACAGAAAAATAGGCACTGTCTGCCGAATGTAGCCGCAAAATCAGAGTTAAACATCCCCTCACCCTCAACAATAGTGCGGACAACAAAATGCCAGGAAGCAACAGCTCGAAAGGCTGCAGGGTCACAGAAACTGCGGCAAGGGACAGGAGCGGCGAACAAGCGGGTCGGCGGCCCCAGGAGGCGAGGGGTCTCCAGTCTTCCCGAGAGAGGGAGACCGGCGACCCAGTAAACAAGCCCCTCCCCCCACTCCCCCATACCAGGCCATGGATGGAGGATGTTCCGAACCAAGGATCTAAACGCAATGAAGGATGACATTAAGGGTGATGGTCAAGCTGGCGGAGGTGCTAGCCGCCATGCAGAAGGTGCTCAATGGCATGTGGAGGAAACTGGAAGCCCGGGGAGCACAGTTCGAGAGCTGGAAAAGGTTGTGGACCAGTAGAATCAGTCAAGGAGGCAGAACATTCAGATAGTGGGCCTGCCAGAGGGGATCGAGGGCAGGGACCCAATCGACTACGTGGCCCAAATGCTGGGCAATCTGGTTGGGAGGGACAGCTTCCCAAACCGCCAGAGATCGACAGGGCTCACAGGTCGCTCCGACTGCGTCACCTCGCAATGAACAGGGGAGCCAGCTCATAGGAGGGAGGGGGCGAGGGCAGCAGTGCGCAGGAGAGTGTGTGGAGGAGACAGCAGGGACACAAGCAGAGCAGGTGTAGGAGGGGGGTCAGATCGATCCTGGGTCAGGCGGCCACACCAGCGGGATAGCTAGTGCCAGGAGGTACGGGAGAGAGCGGGACCGCGGCACATCTCCCACTGGGAAGAGAGCGTCTGGGAGGGGGGGGGCAGATAGAGGAGGGGGATACGGTGGGGTGGGGGGGGGGATAGAAGAGGGGGATTCGGTCGGGTGGGGGGCAGGTGGAAGGGGGGGGGGGATACGGTCTCATCATGGGAGGGGGAACTTCACAACTGTTTACAGGATCCATTGACTGACAGATCAATCCCAGAACAGGGAAAATGACAGGCATGGCGAGGGAACTGGGAACGTTCATGGAGCAGACGGGGGCAGTGGATCCCTGGCGGTTCATGGGGCAGACGGGGGCAGTGGATCCCTGGCGGTTCATGGAGCAGACGGGTGCAGTGGATCCCTGGCGGTTCATGGAGCAGACGGGGGCAGTGGATCCCTGGCGGTTCATGGAGCAGACTGGGCAGTGGATCCCTGGCGATTCTTACACCCGGATGAGAAGGAATTCTCGTTCTTCTCACCAGTACACAAGGTCTACACTCACACAGCTTCTTTGTTGTGGGGAAATCGGTGCTTCCAGAAATAGTCAGAGTGGAATAATCCATGATTGTAATCACAGACCACGCTCCACATTACATGGATGTGAGGTTGGAGACGGGCCAAGCCCAATGCCCCACATGGAGGTTGGACACGACCCTCTTGGCCAACAAGGCCTTCTGCCAGAAAACATCACCGGCCATCGGCAAGTACATCACTAACAACCAGAACGGGGAAGTCTCACCTTCCACGCTCTGGGAGGCACTGAAGGCTGTGATTAGGGGAGAAATAATTGCCAAAAGGCTCGTATAGACAGGGAAGAGAGAGCGGTTATGCACCAACTGATCAACTCCATTCTGGAGGTTGACAGACGATACTCCGAGGCCCTGACCATAGAGCTTCTGCTGGAGAGGAAGAAGCTGCAAAAGAACTTTCACCTGCTGGCCACCAGGAAGGCAGTGACCAACTCCGCCAGACACGGGGGACCTTTTATGAGCACGGAGAGGGCTAGCCGCCTGCTGGCTCACCAGCTGAGAAAGAAGGCAGCCACGAGGGAAATAGCCCAGGTAAAGGGTAACAGAGGCAGACTGGTATAATAATTATCTTTATTATTGGCACATGTAGGCTTACATTAACACTGCAATGAAGTTATTGTGAAAATCCCCTCGTCGCCACACTCCGGCACCTGTTCGGTTACACTGAGGGAAAATTCAGAATGTCCAAATTACCTAACATTATGCCTTTCGAGACTTGTGGGAGGAAACCGGTGCTCCCGGAGGGAACCCGTGCAGACATGGGGAGAACGTGTAGACTCCACACAAACAGTGACTCAAGCCGGGAATCGAACCTGGGACCCTGGCGATTCAAAAATGCTGACCACTGTGCTACCGTGCCGCCCAATCATAGTCGTCCTATAGCCCAACCAAAAAAGGTCAACCAAGCATTCGAGGCCTTCTACCGGGGACTGTACACCTCCGAGACAAACCCCCCCCTCCCTCCCTCCCCTCCCCGGAGAGAGTTTGGAATCTTCTTGGGCTACAAACTCAACCTGGGCAAAAACAAAGATTTCCCGGTGAGGGGGAGGGGCAGAGTGGAGGGCCTCCCAGTTAAAATAGCCCAAAACAAATTCCGCTACCTGGACATCCAGATTTCCCACGAGTGGACACGGATCCACAAGTGGAAGCTGACCAGTCTGGCGGAGGAAGTCAAAAACGACCCACAGAGATGGGATGGATTCCTGCTTTCCCTGGCGGGGAGGATGCAGATGATCAAGGTGAACGTACTGCCCAGGTTCCTCTTCCTGTTTCGATCCTTACCGATCTACATCCCCAAGGCCTTTTTCCATTCAATAGATAAAGTGATTATGATGTTTGTGCGGAGGGGCAAGAATTCAAAAATCCCTAAAACAGTACTACAATGGAGAAGAAACATGGGAGGCCTGGCCCTCCCAAACTTGCAATACTATCACTGGGCAGCCACGGCCGAAAGAGTGAGGAGATGGGTAAAGGACTCCGACATGGAATGGTTGATGATGGACGAGTCCTCATGTACAGGAATGACCCTCCGGGCCCTCGCCAGGGCAACACTCCCATCCCCGTCAGCACCAGTCCAGTGGTGGCAGCTACCCTGAGAACCTGGAACCAGATGTGGCAGCATTTCAGTCTGACCGATGTGTCCATCATGGCCCCCATCTGCTGCAACCAAAGGTTTGCACCAGCCATTCTCGACACCACCTTCAAGAGGTAGAGACAGGACGGGGGAACACTGATGGTTAAGGACTTTTACACGGGAAATAGACTAGCGACCTTAGAGGAGCTGATGGAGAGACTGAACCTACCAAACAGGGATGAGCTCCAGGTCAAAAACTTTCTCTGCAAGGAGGCACCGGCATACACAGAAACCCTGAGAAGCACAATGCAAGAGGAGTTACTGGACGCAGACAGTCTGGGGAAGGGAAACTGTGGGGACCTGACCGGAAAACTCTTAATAAGGATGCGCTCCTTACTTGATGAAACCCAGGAAAAATGGGAGGAAGAGCGAGGGACGGAAATAGGGTGGGGACTCTGGAGCGAAGCACTGAACGGGACCAACTCCACCTTCTCCTACGCAAGGCTAAGCTTCATGCAGCTGAATGTTGTGCACAGAGCACACCTGACAAGAACCCGAATGAGCAGGTTCTTCCCGGAGATGGAGGACAAATGTGAATGGTGCCAGCGGGTCCTGGCAAACCATGCCCACATGTTCTGGGTATGCCCCAGACTTGTCGAATTCTGGACAGCCTATTTAGAGGCAATGTCCATGGTTGCAGTCTTCGGGGTATCGGACCAGACAGATCTATTCATGGGGAAGAGGGTGGACGCCCTTGCCTTTGCTTCTCTAATTGGCCGCTGGAGAATCCTGCTCGGCTGGCGATCAGCAGCACCACCCACAGCTGCAGACTGGCTGGCAGACCTATCGGAATTTCTCCACCTGGAGAAGATCAAGTTCACCGTCCTAGGGTCAGAGGATGGTTCCCACAAAGTGTAGAGGCCATTCACCAATTTGTTCCAGGACCTGTTTAAAGCCAGCGGCCAATGGAACACTGGGGAGGGAGGTGGGCGTACGGGAGCCAACGGGATCACAGGGAGCAGGCAGGAAAAACGGGAGGGGGGGGGGCTACTGGGAAAAGGAGGGAGAGGCCAGAAACCAACTGACACAGAGACCAGAGAGCCGAGAACAAAAACACAAGAAGAGGAACCCCCAAGGGAAGGTTTAAAACAGGACGGGGAGTGCGCGGGATGGAAGGGGGGAGGCCCATCAATGCGGGGGGGGGGGGGGAAGGGAGGACACCGTCCACTTGTAAATAACAGATAACTCCCATTGTACAGTGAAGGACCCAGGAAAGAACCCAGAAACGACGAGTAAAAGGGGCGGAGGGGAGGGGAGGGATGGTAGATGGAGGGATCGGCACAAAGGAAATTGACATGCACATTGTAATTGGGAGAGTTACCCTGACTGCTTGGATAGTGTATAATAAGGTTTGCCACAATCCTGCGACTCGATGAAAAAGAGGTGAAAAAAACTGCCCCAACCAATCCCGCCTCAATTTAAAGTGTTCCTCATAATCCAGATGGGTTTCCTGTAATAAAGCGATGTCGACTTTCTCCTTAAGAAAGGAGAGGATCTTTTTCCTTCTGATAGGGTGATGGATGCCCCGTACATTCCCTGAGAAAATTTGCAGATTAACTGCCGCCATTAGTCAGGCGACAGAGAGACAGGAACAGATTTTCACACCACAATCGGGCGTGCGCCATTACCCCCTCCTCCAACTCTCTTTACCAAAGTCTCCCCAAACTGCTCCTTTCACAGATAAAAGCCCCGTCTGTACCAGAGTAGGATAAAGTCAACAACACAAACCCTCCCATAATAACAAAAATACGAAAGAATCACCACTACAATAGATCCAAGGGGACATTCCTCAGTAAGACTGAGGACCCGGAGGATTAACCCCACGGCCAGACTGTCGTTACCCTCAGGATACCTTCTCCAAAATGAGGAGAAGTAAAGTAACTTTTGTAAATTGTTTTTACAGGATATTAGAAGAGGAGGAATTACAGACAGAAATCTCAAACGTCATGTGTCAATCTGACTGAGTCTCCCAATTCCTTGTAACTGAATATCACCGGACTTTGAATCTAGAAGGAGAAATGTTTGTCTTTTCTGTCAGCTTCAAAGAAATTTGAACATCAGTGTGACTGGAAAAGCACCAAGACACACACACCCAAGTGAGAGTGTTCCAGATCACTGACTGTGGAAAGAGCTTTAACCAGTTACACAGCCTGAAAACACATCACACCATTCACAGCGGGGAGAGACCGTACACGTGTTCTGTGTGTGAACGAGGCTTCAACAGATTGTCCAACCTGGAGAGACACGAGGACACCCCCACCCTGGAGAAACCGTGGAAATGTGGGGACTGTAGTAAGGGATTCAGGACTCCATCAGCGTTGGAAGCTCATCGACGCAGTCACACTGGGGAGAGGCCATTCACCTGTCCGCAGTGTGAGAAGAGATTCATTCAGTTATCCGCCCTGCAGACACACCAGCGAGTTCACACTGGGGAGAGGCCTTTCACCTGCTCTGTGTGTGGGAAGGGATTCACTCGGTTATCCAACCTGCAGTCACACCAGCAAACTCACACTGGGGAGAGGCCGTTCTCCTGCTCTGTGTGTGGGAAGGGATTCATTCAGTTATCCGCCCTGCAGACACACCAGCGAGTTCACACCGGGGAGAGGCTGTTCACCTGCTCTGTGTGTGGGAAGGGATTCATTCAATCATCCGACCTGCGGAAACACCAGCGAGTTCACACTGGGGAGAGGCCATTCACCTGCTCACAGTGTGAGAAGGGATTCACTCAGTTAGACAACCTGCGGATACATCAGCGAACTCACACGGGGGAGAGGCCGTTCACCTGCTCTCCGTGTGGGAAGGGATTCAGCACTTCATCGAGCCTGCTGAAACACCAGCGAGTTCACACTGGGGAGAGGCCGTTCACCTGCTCTCAGTGTGAGAAGAGATTCACTACTTCATCGAGCCTGCTGACACACCAGCGAGTTCACACTGGGGAGAGGCCGTTCACTTGCTCTCAGTGTGAGAAGGGATTCACTATTTTAAGGAGCCTGTGGATTCACCAGCGAGTGCACACTGGGGAGAAGCCGTTCACCTGCACTGTGTGTGATAAGAGATTCACTCAATCATCCGACCTGCAGAAACACCAGCGAGTTCACACTGGGGAGAGGCCGTTCACCTGCTCTCAGTGTGAGAAGGGATTCGCTCAGTTATCCAACCTGCGGATACATCAGCGAGTTCACACTGGGGAGAGGCCGTTCACCTGCTCTCAGTGTGAGAAGGGATTCACTCAATCATCCCACCTGCAGAGGCACCAGCGAGTTCACACAGGAGAGAAGGCGTTAACCTGCTCTTAGTGAGAGAAGGGATTCAGATATCCATACACCCTGCAGACACACCAGCGAGTTCACACCTGGAAGAAGCCATTCACCTGCTCTGAGCAGAGGAGACATTCAATGATCCGTCCCAACTACGGAGACACTAGCGAGTTAATTCTGGGGAGAGACCATTCATCTGCTCTCAATGTGGGGAGGGGTTTTGTGATTCATCACACCTGTTGTGACTCCAACAAGTTCACAAATTACAGATGTTGGATCTGTTGTTATTGTTTCTGCTCTCACTGACATCCAGGACTGCATTTTGTTCATTCTGACATCTGGTGAATGGTGATGATTGGAGGGTTTCTTTCTGCTGGACTGGCCGGTCTAACACCTCTGCCTCCGGTGGGCTGACCATTTTTGAGCCTCGTTGCGATTACCTGGTTCCAAGTTTGATGAGGAGCACAGAATGAAAAGGTGTTTGCACGTTGGAAGATATTTAGTTCCCAAAGCAGCCACGTTGCCATGAAGATGGGCTGTGGTGGTTACAGGGTTCTTTTGTCTAGTTTATCTGGGTGTTTCTCGCAGAAGGAAACTGTCATGGTCTGAGGGGCAAGTTGTCTGTGGTAGATTGGGAAATTACAATAAACAAATCACTGAAAGTGGCAACGCAGGTGGATAAGGAGCTAAGAAGGCAGACGGCATGCTTGTCTTCATTGGTCGGGGCATTGAGTATAAAAATTGGCAAGTCATGCTGCAGCTGTACAGAACCGTAGTTAGGCCACACGTGGAATATTGCCTATAATTCTGGTCACCACATTACCTAAAGGATGTAGAGGCTTTGGAGAGAGTACAGAGGAGGTTTACCAGGATGTTGCCTGGCCTGGAGGATATTAGCTGTCAGGAGAGGTTGGATAAATTTGGGTTGTTTTCACTCGAGCGACAGAGGTTGGGGGACGACCTGATAAAAGTTTACAAAATTCTGAGTGGCATGGACAGGGTGGATAGTCAGAAGCTTTTTTCCAGGTTGGAAAAGTCAATTACCAGGTGACATAGGTTTAAGGTGCGAGGGGCAAAGTTTAGAGGAGATGTGCGAGGGAATTTTTTACACAGAGGGTGGTGAGTGCCTGGAACTCGCTGCGGGAGGAGGTGGTGGAAACAGGTACGACAGCGAAGTTTAAGAGGCATCTTGACGAATACATGAATAGGATAGGAATAGACGGATACAGACCCTGGAAGCACAGAAGGTTTTGTTTTAGACAGACATCATGATCCGAGCAGGCTTGGTGGGCCGAAGAGCCTGTTTCTGTGCTGTACTGTCCTTTGTTCTTTGTTGTTCTTTGTATGACGATAGACAATCGACAGGCAACCACTCGCATTTTATTTACATAAAATATAGATTCCTTTTCGAAGCAAAAGTGAAGCTATCGTGGCTGACAAGAAAAGTTAAAGATTCCATTAGATCAATGGAGGAGACTCATAAAGTGGCCCAAATAGTTGAGCCTGAGGATTGGGAACTTGTTTTCGAATTCAGCAAAGGAGGACCAAGAAACTGATCAAGAGAAAATAGAATGAGAGCAAACTGGGGAGAACTGGAAAAGTTCCGATCGGAATGTGAAAACGGAAAGATTAGCAAAGACCAATGTGGGTCCAGTCCAGGCAGAGACAGGAGAGTTTATAATGGGGAATAAGGAAATGGCAGAGAAACTAAACAACGTGTGTCTGTCTTCACAGAGGACGATACAGAAACTATCCCAAAAACATTAGAGAACCAAGGGACTAGTGATCACGGGAAACTGAAAGAGATTAGTATCAGTGAAAAAGTAGCACTGGAGAAATTAACGTGGTTGAAAGTTAATAAATTCCCAGAAGCTGCTGCTCTCCATCCCAGAGTGTTGAAAGAGGTGGCTGTAGAGATAGTGGATACATTGGTGATCATCTTTCAAAGTTCTAGAGATTCTGGAATGGTTCCTGCAGATTGGAAGGGGGTAAATGTAACCCCAATATTTAAGGAGGGAGAGAAAAAACGGGGAACCACAGACCCATTAGCCTGACATCGGTAGGAGGGAAAATGCTACAATCTATTATTTTTTAAAAAAATATTTTTATTCTCCATTTTCACATTTTCTTCAGAATTTACACCCCACCAACAAACAGTAAACGGTAACAAATACAATGTCCATCCCCTTATCAACAACAACGATCCCCTTCTCCCACCACCCGAACAACGGCCCACCAGACAATATAAGCATCAAATACAACAAACCCTCCCAAGGTGGGAAAATAAAGAAAAGGAAAAAAGAAAAAGGAATCCGGAATCACCTATTGTCACCATTGACATATAGAGTCCACCCCCCAACCTCGCCCCCCCCCCCCCCCCAATATTCAATGTCATCCAATCCCCGAAAGAGTACCGTAAATGACACCCATGAATTGTAGGCACTGCCCCCACCCCCCTCCCAGACTCCTCCCCTCCACTTCCTCTTGTAAACTCCTCTCCCCAGCCTTGGCTCCTTCCCCCAACTTTTCACCCCAGCTAGACTCACCGGAACCTGTTCTACCAGGCTCTGATGGCCACAGCCCCTCCCTCCACCTAACTCCCGTTCACTGGCTTAAACCAGCCAGCATGGAGGACCCCGCCCGGGTTTCCTTCCCCCTTGCCCGGTCCCAGGAAAACCAAGAAATCCCCTTGAGCACACATCCCCGTATACACACCCAAGCCCCAAAGAACCATCATTGCAGATGAAAGTCCCATCTCTTCCCTTGTCCTAATATATACAGCGTCGACTCAATTAGTACATACACCAACACGCAGTGAAAAACTAAAGTTACATGAGGCTACATCGGTACACAATCAATTCTCAATTCTGCCACAGTCCTTCTGCCTTCGTAAACTCCTCTGCTGCTTCTGCCGTCCCAAAATAAAAGTCCTTGAATTGTAGGTCACCCTCAACTTAGCTGGATATACTATGCTGCACTGCACCGTGCTGTTGTACAGTGCCTTTCTCACCCGGTTGAAAGCAGCCCGCCTCCTTGCCAGCTCCACCGTAAAGTCCTGATATACATGTATACCAGCTCCAGCCCACTGCATCTCCCGCTTCTGCTTTGCCCAGCACATGACCTTCTCCTTCACTCTGTATCTACAGAAACACATAATTACTACTCTTGGCGGCTCACTCGTCTTTGGTATAGGCCTCCACGACCGATGAGCCCGATCCAGTTCATATCGGGAGGGATCATCCCCTTCCCCCAACAGCTTTGCCAACATCGTGGCAAAATACTCTGTCGGCCTCGGGCCTTCCACCCCTTCGGGCAGACCCACGATCCTCAGATTCTGTCGCCTGGATCTGTTTTCCAGGTCTTCCATTTTGGCTTGCAAACCCTTGTTAGTCTCTATCACCTTCCGCAACTCCTTCCCCATCGAGGTGAGTTGATCACTGTGCTGCGATAATGCCTCTTCCACTTCCTTCAGTGTCTAAACTTGCTCCCGCACCTCCGCCACTGCGCTTGATACCATCGCCCTCACCGGGGCAATTTCCTCCTCCACCAGCACTTTCAATACCGCCCCCATCTCCTTCTTCATCGCTTCCATGTGCTTTGTGAACTGTTTTTCAAGTTCCACAGCCATCGCCGTGGTCATTTCTTCTGCTGTGAGTGATGCGGCCTCCTCTGGTGTTCCAGCCTCCGCTTTCCTTACAGTTCCTGCGCTGACTTTTTCACTCACTGGCGGACGTCCGTTAACCCCCTTTTTCACGGCCATTTTTCTCACACACTTGGACATTTCTCCTCCCTGTGCCTTCTTACAGCCTTTTCCGCCTCCGTTGTCCCTGGGACCGAGCGTTAAAACTCCGAAATTCCTATTCCCGAGCGGGAGCCCTTCAGTGTGCGGCTGCTTCCCACCTGTCGTCACCAGAAGTCCCATGCTACAATCTTTTATAAAGGATGTGACAACATCTGAATTAGGAGCAAGAGTAGGCCACTTGGCCCCTCGAGCCTGCTCCACCATTCAATACGTTCACAGCTGATCTGACTGTAACTTCAAGTCCACATTCCTGCTGACTCCCGATAACCTTTCACCCCCTTGCTTAGCGAGAATCTATCCAGCTCTGCCTTCAAAATATTCAAAGACTCTGTTTTTACTGCCCTTTCAGGAAGAGAGTTCCAAAGACTCCCAACCCTCTGAGAGAAAAAAGTTCTCCTCTGCCTTTAATGGACAAGTTATTACTTTTAAAGTGACTCCAATTTCTAGATTCTCCCACAAGAGGAAACATCCTTTCCACATCCACCCTGTCAAGGCCCCTCAGGATCTTATACGGTTCAATCAAGTCACCTAAACTCCATCGGACACAAGCCCAGCCTGTCCAATCATTCCTCATAAGACCAGCCTCCAGTTCCAGGTATGAGTCCAGTAAACCTTCTCTGAACTGCTTCCAACACATTGACATCATTCCTTAAATGAGAGCAATACTGCACACAGTGCTCCAGATGTGGACTCATCAATGTCCTGTATAACTGAAGCATAACCTACTTTTGTAATCAATTCCCCTCACAATAAACAATAACAGTCTATTAGCTTTCCTAATTACTTGCTGCACCTGTATACTCACCTTTTGTGATTCATGCTCTTGGACACCCAGATCCCTCTGAATCTCAGAGCTCTGCAATCTCTCACCATTTAGATAATAAGCTTTTTTATTCTACCTGCCAAAATGGACAATTTTACATTTTTCATATTATTCTCCATTTAGCCAGATCTTTTCCCACTCACTTAACCTATCTATATCCCTTTGTAGTCTCCTTCTGTCCTCTTCACAATTTACTTTCCCACCTATCTTTGTATCATTGGAGTTGGCCATTCAGCCCATCGAGCCTGCTCCACCATTCAATACAATCATGGCTGATCATCCACTTCAATGCTTTTCCCCCACACTATCCCCATATCACTTTATGTTATTGGGATTTAGAAATCTGTCAGTCTCTGCTTTAAACACACTCAGTGACTGAGCTCCCACAGCCCTCTGGGGTAGAGAATTCCAAAGATTCACAACCCTCTGAGTAAAGAAATGTCTCCTCCGAGACCCGTCCTAAGTGACTGCCCCCTTATTTCGAAATTGTGTCCCCTGGTTCCAGACTCCCCAACCAGGGGAAACATCTCACCTGCACCTAGCCTGTCTATTCCTATATGTATTTTGTAAGTTTCAATGAAATCCCCTCTCATTCTTCAAAATTCTGGAGAAAGGGTGCCCAGGTTCCCCAGTCTCTCTTCATAGGACAGTCCGATCTTGCTCAGAACAAGTCTGGTGAATCTTCGTTACAGTCCCTCTGTGGCAATAATATCTTTCCTGAGGTAAGGGGAGTACAACTGCACACAGTACTCCAGCTGTGGTCTAACCAAGGTTCTATACTATTGAAGCAAGTCTTCACTATTCCCGTACTCAAATCCTCTTGTGATAAAGGCCAACATCCCATTAACCTTCCTAATAACTTGCTGCACCTGCAGGTTATCCTTCGGTGACTTATTGACAGGACGCCCGGGTCCATTCACACCCAGGTCCCTTTACCACTATTCCCACCCATGTTAACAGCACACGAAGCACAGGTCACACAGAGGGAGACCATTCGGCCGATCGTGCTAATTCCAGATCTGTGAAAGAGCCAATTAATTAATCTCATTGTCAAGAAATGTTCTTTTCTTTTCAAGGACTAGCCCAATTCCCTTTTGAAAGAAATAGTTGAATCTGTTTCTTGCGCCCTTTTCTGAGCACTCCTGATCACAACAACTTGCCTGTGATCAGGATATTGTGTGTTTGGATTTTTATTGAGAATTTCGAAGAGAATCAAAATTTTACTCAAAATTAAAGCTCAATCGGGGCAGCACGGTGGGGCAGTGGTTAGCACTGGGACTACGGCGCTGAGGACCCGGGTTCGAATCCCAGCCCTGGGTCACTGTCCGTGTGGAGTTTGCACATTCTACCCATGTCTACCCAAAGATGTGTGGAGTCGGCCATGCTAAATTGCCCCTTAATCAGAAAACAAAATTTAAATCTTCATCAATCATTTTGATGAGGGCACCAAGTTTGAGGAACATATTTTTAAAAATCCTTTTGTATAGTATCACAACCCCTCCAAAAGATTTAGATTTTAGATTTAGATATATTGTTAGGTGTACTGAGGTACAGTGAAAAGTACTGTTCTGCGTACAGTCCAGGCAGATTGTTCCATACAAGAAAAGCATAGGACATACAATTAATACACAATGTAAATACATAAACATCGGGTGAAGCATAATGAGTGCAGTGCTAAGTGTAGTCATTGTTGTAATGTACAAAACTGTAGGTAGGACTGGGAAATCCATTTAATTTTATAATTCCATCACTTTTGCACCATATTCATGGTTATAAGTAACAAGGTCAAGGAAGCCATTTTAAACTATAACATCTAGCTTCTTACACAGATGATGTAACATTTCTTTATTAATCACTTATTGATTTCATATTAGAAGCCAGTCACCAAACAGTTGATTATTCAATATAATTTATAATTCACGAAACAATGTAATCGATAATATTGCAATAGCTGAATTGTTCTTTTATAAATTAAGATTGTACAAACCCAAATGTTTCTAAACTGCAGAGCTAGCAGAAATCGTTTATCATATTTTGATAAATATCGGGCTATCATATTCTACCCAAGTCTGGCTCAAGAATAAGCTTATTATTCAACCTGATCAAGATAAGTAAAAAAGAAAGATATTGCCTTCCACAAACTGTCTTTTTAAACCAGTGTATCTTGTATTAACCAAGTGTATGAATTAGATTACTGTATTAATTAGCTACCAGCCAGTAGCAATAATACCTCGGGAGCCTTCATCGAATTGCAACTAATGAAGCCATCATGAATCAGTGGTTATAGTGAAAGACAAAGTTTTATTTGCTGTAATAATGTCAAAGCTTAACTGCTGTGTATGTAAAGAATATGAAATAAAGACAAATGTTCTGGTGAGAGAGGCCTTTAAGATCAGATTAGCCTCAACATTTGAAACTGTATGAATAAGGGATTGTATAGAATCAGATAAAGGGATAGTATGTAACAGTTCTATTGTATTCCTGTCAAAGTTAATGAGAGAATGTGGTGTCAGTAATTGGGGATCCAATTAAATTAATCTAGTGACCAAATTGACGAATGATCATGTTACAACAGGCCCAACTCTGACGTGAGTTAATGGTCACTTTGGGGATAAAAGTAGAGGTTCTGAAGGTCTTCCTTGCTGGCCAAGTACTGAAGATTCCCGAGGTCGAATTCCAAGGAAATTACTATAAAAGAAGGAGCCAGACTCCCGAGGCTGAATTCCACAAGAATTACTGTCAGAGAAGGAGCCAGAGAGGGTTACGCTTCTACAGACTGATCACCCACACGAAGTTGTAAAAGTCAATGTCTTAAAGCTGTTCAGTAAATATTTTTCATTCAATAAACTTTTAAAATTTACTATCCAGAGGATTCTGAATGTGCCTCAATTGGTTAAAGTCTTGTCTGAACCAAAGTGAATTTATTAAATGGTAAGTTGGGGGTGGCTGACATCAATTAAATTCCAGATAACAAGATCAGATAACAGAAATCTTCAGTTTGCATTTCTATTGTGCCTTTCACACCCACAGGACGTCCCAAAGTGGTTTACAGCCAAAGAAGTGCTTTTGAAGTGCAGTCACTGTTGTAATGTAGGAAACACAGCAGCCAATTTACACACAGCAAGATCCCACACACAGCAATATGATAATGAGCAGATGATCTGTTTTTAGTGATGTTGACTGAGGGATAAATATTGACCGGGACACTGGGGTAACTCCCCTGCTCTTCTTCAAAATAGTGGCTGTGGGAACTTTTACACCCACCTGAGAGGGGCAGACAGGGCCTCAGTTTAACATCTTATTTGAAAGAAAGCTGTTGTGACAGGGCAGCACTCCCTCAATGCTGGGACGAGGAATGTTGGAACTGGCTTTTGTCCACAGGACCCTAACTGGGAATTAAACGTCTGACTCAGAGGTGATAGTGCTGCCCACTGAGCCAAGGCAGACACTAGTTAGAAAGAAAAAGTTATACTTTAAAACCCTCCACCCGTACTCACTCTTCCATCGGACAGCAGATACAAAAGTTTGAGAGCACGCAAGAACAGTTCAAAACCAGCTTCTTCCCCGCTGTTACCAGACTCCTAAACTACCCACTTGTGGACTGATCTGATTAACACTGCACCCCTGTATGCTTCACCCGATGCTGGTGTTTATGTAGTTACATTGTGTACCTTGTTGCCCTATTATGTATTTTCTTTTCTTTTATTTTCATGTACTTAATGATCTGTTGAGCTGCTCACAGAAAAATACTTTTCACTGTACCTCGGTACACGTGACAATAAACAAATCCAATCCAATCCTTTACCTCCAGTGCCTAAATCTAATACTTAAAGACCCAGTATAAATAATAAATGAATTTGATTGAAAATTGTTGAGGTGTTTTAGAGCCACACGTTTTGACTTTCCACTGGCTCCTCTGGAACCTTTCTGTCTATATCTCGTGTCAATGACAGTCAGGCGATGGAGCTGAGGCTCAATTTAGCTGAGAATAATGGGGCCTGTGTCCCCAGTTGGGAAACTGTCACAGTGTGTCGCAGTAATAGGGAGGCAGGAAGGCGCTGAAGGACTGACTGGGAAATGGGCCTCCAACCAGTTGTTACATCGGTCACTATTCCGATCCCAGACCAGACCCCAACAGTGGCTGAGATACTGGACCAAAACCCCAATATTTCAGTTTATTTGTGTGACTGTGCGGAATGAATGATTCGCTCCAGGAGTGATTGCATGAAGGAATAGGGCTTGGTTATTTTTAAAATAAAACTTTATTGTGGCTACAATATTAAACATTTTAACTTCACACCCAAAACAACAGCTTACAATTACCCATTTAAACATTACTACTCAATCTCCCCTTAAACAACAGGAAAAGAAAGATACAGCTCTCAATCTGTCTCACTGTGGGAGAATTATGGACCCAGATTTCAACCCCTCTCTCCAATTCTTTCACCAAAAACTGCTCTTTAAAGATTTTAAAAATGTCTTTCTGCCTTCCTCGGTTGCACCCAGCAATGACCTCATCTCCCCAAGCTGGAAAACAAATGATCTCTGACGGCTGCCCCAGAGGGCTGTGGAAGCTGAGTCATTGAGTGTGTTTAAAGCAGAGGCTGACAGATTTCTAAATCCCAATAACACAAGGGATATGGGGATAGTGTGGGGAAAAAGGCATTGAAGTGGATAATCAGCCATGATCGTATTGAATGGTGGAGCAGGCTCGATGGGCTGAATGGCCAACTCCTGCCATTCCAATGGTACAAAGATAGGTAGGAAAGTAAATTGTGAAGGGGACATAAGGAGACTAAAGTGATTTAGATATGTTAAATGAGTGGGAAAAAATCTGCCAAACGGTGTATAATAAGGGAAAAATGTGAAATTGTCCATCTTGGTAGAAAGAATTTAAAAAGCTTATGATCGAAATGGTGAGAGATTGCAGAGCTCTGAGATTCAGAGGGATCTGGGTGTCCAAGAGCATGAATCACAAAAGGTGAGTATACAGGCACAGCAAGTAATTAGGAAAGCTAATAGAATGTTATTGTTTATTGTGAGGGGAATTGAATACAAAAGTAGGGAGGTTATGCTTCAGTTATACAGGACATTGGTGAGACCACATCTGGAGCACTTGTGTGCAGTATTGCTCTCATTTAAGGAATGATGTAAATGTGTTGGAAGCAGTTCAGAGAAGGTTTACTGGACTCATACCTGGAATTGGAGGCTGGTCTTATGAGGAATGATTGGACAGGCTGGGCTTGTGTCCGATGGAGTTTAGGTGACTTGATTGAACCGTATAAGATCCTGAGGGGCCTTGACAGGGTGGATGTGGAAAGGATATTTCCCCTTGTGGGAGAATCTTGGGGTCACTTTAAAAGTAATAACTTGTCCATTTACTCTCTTGGCTACATCGAGGGCATCTTGAAACCCATCGTACAAGGTACGCCCAGCTTCTGTCGTGACATGACGGACTTCCTACAGAAACTCAGCAACCATGGACCAGTTGAACCAGGAACATTCCTCGTCACAATGGACGTCTCGGCACTCTACACCAGCATCCCCCATGACAACGGCATTGCTGCAACAGCCTTAGTACTCAACACCAACAACTGCCAATCTCCAGACGCAATTCTGCAACTCATCCGCTTCATTCTAGATCACAACGTCTTCACCTTCGACAATAAGTTCTTCATCCAGACGCACGGAACAGCCATGGGGACCAAATTCGCACCCCAATACGCCAACATCTTCATGCATAAGTTTGAACAGGACCTACTCACCGCACAGGACCTCAACCGACGTTATACACCAGATACATTGATGACATTTTTTTCCTTTGGACCCACGGCGAAGAATCACTGAAACGACTACACGATGACATTAATAAGTTCCATCCAACCATCAGACTCACCATGGACTACTCTCCAAAATCAGTTGCATTCTTGGACACACTCGTCTCCATCAAGGACGGTCACCTCAGCACTTTGCTTTACCTCACGATGCTCCACTTCTCCAGCTTCCACCCTAAACACATTAAAGAAGCCATCCCCTATGGACAAGCTCTCCGTATACACAGGATCTGCTCAGACGAGGAGGAGCGTAACAGACATCTACAGACGTTGAAAGATGCCCTCGTACGAACGGAATATGGCACTCGACTCATCGATCAACAGTTCCAACGCGCCACAGCGAAAAACCGCGCCGACCTCCTCAGAAGACAAACATGGGACACAACCGACAGAATACCCTTTGCCGTCCAGTACTTCCCCGGAGCGGAGAAACTACGTCATCTTCTTCACAGCCTTCAACACGTCATTGATGACGATGAACATCTTGCCAAGGTCATCCCCACACCACCACTACTTGCCTTCAAACAACCGCGCAACCTCAAACAAACCATTGTTTGCAGCAAACTACCCAGTCTTCAGAACAGTGACCACGACACCACACAACCCTGCCATGGCAATCTCTGCAAGACGTGCCAGATCATTGACAAGGATACCACTATTACACGTGAGAACACCACCCACCAGGTACGCGGTACATACTCGTGCGGCTCGGCCAACATTGTCTACCTCATACGCTGCAGGAAAGGATGTCCCAAAGCGCGGTACATTGGCGAGACCATGCAGACTCTGCGACAACGAATGAACGGACATCGCGCAACAATCACCAGGCAGGAATGTTCCCTTCCAGTCGGGGAACACTTCAGCAGTCAAGGGCATTCGGCCTCTGATCTCCGGGTAAGCGTTCTCCAAGGCGGCCTTCAGGACGCGCGACAACGCAGAATCGCCGAGCAGAAACTTATAGCCAAGTTCCGCACACATGAGTGCGGCCTCAACAGGGACCTGGGATTCATGTCGCATTACATTCATCCCCCACCATCTGGCCTGCGAAATCCTACCAACTGTCCTGGCTTGATACAATTCACACCTCTTTAACCTGGGGTTACCCCCATCTCTGGATCTGTAAAGATTTAATCACCTGCTAATGGTCGCATTCCAAGCATTGTTTGGCATCTTTGAATTTGTCTATATATGTGTTTCTGGAACATACCTCTTCATTCACCTGAGGAAGGAGCAGCGCTCCGAAAGCTAGTGACATCAAAACAAACCTGTTGGACTTTAACCTGGTGTTGTAAGACTTCGTACTGTGCTCACCCCAGTCCAATGCCGGCATCTCCACATCATTGTCCATTTAAGGCAGAGGAGAACTTTTTTCTCGGAGAGTCGTGAGTCTTTGGAACTCTCTTCCTCAAAAGGCAGTGGAAGCAGAGTCTTTGAATATAATTATGGCAGAGCTGGACAGATTCTTGATAAGCAAGGGGATGAAAGGTTATCGGGGGGTTTCAGGAATGTGGAGTTGAGGTTTCAATCAGATCAGCCGTGAACTTATTGATTGGTGGAGCAGGCTCGAGGGGCCGAGTGGCCTACTCCTGCTCCTAATTCGTATGTTATCACATCCTTTATAATAGATTGTAGCATTTTCCCTCCTACTGATGTCAGGCTAATGGGTCTGTGTTTCCCGTTTTCTCTCTCCTTAAATAGTGGGGATACATTTCCCACCTTCCAACCTGCAGGAACCATTCCAGAATCTATTGAATTTTGAAAGATGATCACCAATGTATCCATTATCCCGAAAGCCACATCTTTGGTGTTGAAAGAGGACCGGCTCTCCGTGTTATTGACCAGAGGCTGAGTGAGCTGACTCAATATCTGTCAGCTCATGAGGCCGAGCTGCAAACACCATGAAGGGACTCGATGATCCAGAGGAGAGACACCTGAACGTTGAGCAAGATGCCTTCTCAGCAAGCTAAGAATTGAATCCTTGGAAAACCGGCCGCGTGATGTCGGGGACTCCTGGAGGACTTGGAGAACCGAGGGTCAGAGAAAGAACATCTAGTTGTCGGCCAGCCAGAAGGTGTGGAGGGTGAGGCTCCCGTGAGGTTCTTCGAGGACCGGCTGCCACGTTTTCTCCAGCTGAATGTGAAGACTGGGTGTTTCAAATTAGAATGGGCATTGGATCCTGTATTTGAGGGCGAGGGATATTTTTCATCCCAGGACTGTAGTCATTCACTTCCACAACTTGAAAGATCGGCAGAAGGTCCTGGAGACGGGGACGGTGAGGTGGGACCTGGCTCCATGAGGGAGTGAGGATTTCCTTCTTCCAGGACTTTCCGGCAGCCACACAAACGAAACATCGAGGCTTTGATTAAGTTTGAAGGGAACTCAAGGCTGTGGGAGTGAATTATGTCGCTTTATCCTGTGACCCTGAAAATGATATCCGACATCTCCGGCAAGTCTTTCAATAATCCAACTACTGCCTTGGCCTGCGTTCAATCCATGAAGGACAAGGATTGGAGTGATGATTTGCAGCTCAGACTAACTCAGGCTCTAATCCGAACTCTTTCCCTGTCATGGTGTTGTTGTCTGAATTTATTATCTTTTATCCTATTGAAGGGAGTTGTTATTCTGTGAGCGCCGATTAAATGTCTTCTCCTTGAGTGTTACAGTAACTTGTATTATCTTATCTAGGGCCGTGTCTTTCTACTATTATCCGAGCGTTAATCATGGCAGAACTGCGTGGTGCCATTGCCGAAGGGTGGGTGGTGGTGGATGCAGGTCTTCATGGGTGGGTCTAAAATGCGGGAGGGACCTTCGCTCCCCATTCCCTTATTGGCCCTTCTTTTCTTCTCCTCATTTTGGAGAAGATATCCTGAGGGTAATAACAGTCTGGCCGTGGGGTTAATCCTCCGGGTCCTCAGTCTTATTGAGGTATGTCCCCTTGGATCTATTGTGGTGGTGATTCTTTTATATTTTTGTTATAATGGGAGGGTTTATGTGTTGTTGACTTTATCCTACTCTGGTACAGACGGGGCTTTTATCCGGGAAAGGAGCAGTTTGGGGAAACTTTGGTGCTTCTGGTGTAAAGTGAGTTGGAGGAGGGGGTAATGGTGCACACCCGATTGTGATGTGAAAATCTGTTCCTGTCTCTCTGTCGCCTAACTAATGGCGGCAGTTAATCTGCAAATTTTCCCAGGGAATGTACGGGGCATCCATCATCCTATCAGAAGGAAAAATATCCTCTCCTTTCTTAAGGAGAAAGTCGACGTAACCTTAGTGCAGAAAACTCATCTGGATGATGAGGAACAGTTCTGGTCAGCCTATTATAGGAAGGATATTATTAAACGAGAAAGAGTGCAGAAGAGATTTACGAGGTTGCTGCCAGGACTTGATGTTCTAAGTTATAAGGAGAAGCTGGATAGGCTGGGACTTTTTTACCTGGAGCGTAGGAGGGTTAGGTGTGATATTATAGAAGTCTATAAAATAATGAGCACAGAGAAGGTATATAGTCGACATCTTTTCCCTAAGGTAGAGGAGTCTAGAACTAGAGGGCATAGGTTTAAGGTGAGAGCAGAGAGATACAAAAGAGACCAGTGGGGAAGTTTCTTCACACAGAGGGTGGTGAGCATCTGGAACGGCTGCCAGAGGCAGTGGGAGAGGCGGGTACAATTTTGTCCTTTAAAAAGCAGTTAGACAGTTACATGGGCAGGGTGGGTATAGAGGGATATGGGCCAAATGCTGGCAAGTGGGGCTAGCTTAGTGATAGAAACTGGCCGGCATGGACAAGCTGGGCCGAAGGGCCTGTTTCCAAGCTGTAAACATCTATGACTCTACCTGGAACAAAAAGAAACCTTGCCTCAAGTTTGTTAAGCTCCAATCACCAGGAGCGAAGGGAGGAGATGGTCTCCCAAAATCAGGTTTCATCAATTGGCCTCTCGTCTTAGGTTCATAAGGGACTGGGTTAGGATGGGCCCAACATTCATCTGGCTCAATACAGAAGCAGACCAGTCAGGTCTCCCTCGATCCAAAACTGGCACAGGCTGATTATGGAATGCATCTCCATGCAATTTTTAATGTCTATAATTCATTCCGAGTCTGATGCATTGGGTAAAGTATGGGACTCCTATCTCAAATACATACTCTCCAATTTGACTGACTTGCCATGAGTGAATTCAATTTAACTTAGGCCGGGAGTAGGGCACAGTGGTTAATGCTGCTACCTCAGCGCCAGGGACCCAGGTTCAATTCCAGCCTTGGGTGGCTGTCTGTGTGGAGTTTGCACATTCTCCTTGTGTCTTTGTGGGTTTCCTCCGGTTGCTCCAGTTTCCTCCCACTTTCCAAAGATGTGCAGCTAAAGTGGATTGGTCACGCTAAATTGCCCCTTTGTGTCCAAGATGTTTAGGTTAGGTGGCTTGACCATGATCAATGCACCGGGTTACAAGGGTAGGATGGGAAGTGGGCTTCAGTGAAGTGTTCTTTCTGAGGCTCACTGCAGACCTGAGGGGTGAATGGCCTTCTGCACGATAGGAGTTCTATGTCATCTATGTTGTGTTATTCATTTTAATTTGTATATGCTGTTAGTCTGTTTGTAATATTTTACAAACGGAATTGTTATCCTCTGTTTTTATATAATCTTACTCTTTTTCCACACTCACTATTTTAACCTGTTAACTGGTTGTTCAATTGATCTGGCATTTCATCTCGAGGCTCTGGTCCTTCGAATACCCTGTTCCAAATTAATTCTGCAATGTGTTGCTTGTATTTATGTTGGCAATGTCTCTTGTTCCGTTCTGTGCCCATTTTGCAGCATTTTTTCTGTTACTCTGTTGCATTCGTTGTTTAAAAAATTATTTAAAAATAACAACTTATTAAAAATCTGTCCAACTCATCCGTGAATATATTCAATGAGCCCCACACCCCACTGGTCCCTGTTGAAAATAAATCCAGAGACTAACAAACCTCTGAGGGAAGAGATGACTGGAAATATATAACATAACTACAGTACAATATTACAGGGCTAGAAATAATAATAAATGTACTTTATTACAGAACCATAAATAATATATCTAATCTGTACCATATAACACGAGACATGTCTGTGTCCGGTATTAATTTACTGTCTCCTTAAATGTCAGCCATTGCCTGGAGAAACCAGCCGTTCAATTGTGAACCTTAGGAAAGAGACCATCCTTATAGCCAGACGAATAAATGTGTCAAGTTAAGGGAGCAAAGGATGTCAATGTCTTTAAGAGAGAGAGACCTGGGCCAAGCTTTGCAGAGTCTGCACCCTCCCTGGATTCACTTCCTTTCCCTTCAGTTGCTGCAAGTGACCAATTGAAGGTCAGAATGAGCAAAGAAATGGAAAGGGGGAGAAAATAAAGTGTTTTACTGGCAGATATTGGAGACAGGAGTCGATTTCAGTCCGTGCAAAGCTCAATCTTCATTCACATAAACACGCGCTGTGATTGGCTGGTGGACAGGAGTACTTCCGGTCCTCCAATTCGACCCATTGGTCAACATCTCAGCCTGAAGGTCAGGGGGTGGGCTCTACCCCGCACATGCGCAGTCTCCCCACTTCCTTGGACATGCGCAATCTTGGATCGAGGGGGGGGAGATCACCTAGCGGCTTCTCGCTCTGGCCGGAGCCGGTTGCCTGGAAACCTTGTCTGGGGCAGGTGTGGAGGGAGAACAATTGGTGGGGGTGGGGCTCTCGTGTCCGCGCGCCGGGCCTTCCCGTGTCCGCGCGCCGGGCCCGCGCACTGGAACCCGGAGATATGTTTGAGGTCTTTCCGCGGATCTGGAAGAATGTGCGGGGGGGCGGGGGAGTGCGCACGCGCGGGCTCGCCTGCTGGCGGCTTCGTTTTATTGATTGTTTAGAGCTTTTTGTCTTTGGTGCAGCTGATGTGTTTTTTGCATCGTGACTATTGTGTTTTGTGTGTTTACCCTGTCCTCTGTCTTGGTCTCTTGGGCAATGGAACCGCCTTTTGGGGCTGAACTGTGCCCCTCCGGGGAGGGGAGGGGTCTCTCTCGGTGTCGGTGTGTCCTTTCCTGATGGTCGGTGCTGCTCATTCTCTCCCACACACTCTCACAGACCGGCACATGCAGCATTCACTCAGATACTCCTTCACACACGCCTGCTCTTGCTGACATGCATGTACTGCTTCCACACCCATACTTTCCCACACGCACGTTGGGTCCGTTCCCACCGATGGGGGTCTACCGCTGGGAGGGGGGTCGCTGGCGGCTTTGTTTTCTTGCTGATTGTTCTGTATTCAGCTTTGTCCTGTTGCATTGTCGAATTGTTAACAAACCAAAAGATCCAAAACTTCCTCCTCCAAAACATCTGGGAGGAAATCAATGTTTAACCCTTTTCTTATTCTCACCTTCAGTTGGTCACTTGCAGCAACTGAAGGAAAAGGAAGTGAATCCAGGGAGGGTGCAGACTCTGCAAAGCTTGGCCCAGGTCTCTCTCTCTTAAAGACATTGCAATGAAATGAAAATCGCTTATTGTCACAAGTAGGCTTCAAATGAAGTTACTGTGAAAAGCCCCTAGTCGCCACATTCCGACGCCTGTTCGGGGAGGCAGTTACAGGAATTGAACCGTGCTGCTGGCCTGCCTTGGTCTGCTTTCAAAGCCAGCGATTTAGCCCTGTGCTAAACAGCCCCTTTGCTCCCATTGACATCCTTTGCTCCCATTGACATCCTTTGCTCCCTCAGCTTGACACATTTATTTGTCTGACTAAAAGGATGGTCTCTTTCCCAATGTTCACAATTAAAGGGCTGGTTTCCCCAGGAGATGGCTGACATTTAAGGGGACAGCAAATTAATATAGGCCACAGATATGTTTAGTGTTATATGGTACATAATAGGTATACTATTTATGGTTCTGCAATAAAATACATTTCTTATTATTTCTAGTTGTATAATATAGTACTGTAGCTATGTTATATATTTCCAGTCATGGAGTCATTACAGCACAGAAGAAATCCATTCAGTAACTCGAGTCCATATCGACTGTACAACAAACCAGTCAGTTCCATCCCCCCGCTATTTCCCCGTTCCCCTGCAAGTTAATTTCCTTCAAATACTGGTCCAATTTTATTTTTAAATCAATATTCGTCTCCACTTCCACCTCCATCGTAGGCAGCAAATTCTTAACCACTCGCTACCAAAATTAAATCCTTCCTCAGGGTGGCACGGTAGCACAGTGGTTAGCACTGTTGCTTCACAGTGCTAGGGACCTGGGTTCAATTCTTGGCTTGGGTCACTATGGAGTCTGCACTTTCTTCCAGTGTCGACCTGGGTTTCCTCTGGTTGTCTCGGTTTCCTCCCATAATTCCCAAAAGACACTTGTTTTGTGAATTGGACATTCTGAATTCTCCCTCAATGTACCCGAACTGGCGCCGGAGTGTGGCGACTAGGGGATTTTCACAGTAACTCCATTGCAGTGTTAATGTAAGCCAATTTGTGACACTAATAAAGATTATTATTAGATCCCCCCCCCCCTTTTATCTAATCAAAAGACGCTTGGATGAAGATTTTCACTTCTTCAACAGTGAGCCTGGATCCCTCATGAATCAGCCCCTCAGGAGAATTGGGAGGATGAATATTAGACACAGCAGAGTGAGAATGGAGGGAGAGTGTGTGGTATTGAGATTTACAACATTTGGGGAACGAGTGAGGAAAGAATGTTCCAGAGAAACTAGAATTGTCTGTTCTGAATTTCTGTCCTGGATTGACAGTGATGTCTTTTGTAAACATCTTTTATAGGATATCAGAAGGTTAGAATCTACAGACTGAAATCTCAAACCAAACGTCACATCAAGATCTGGTGGACTCGCTCCATTCGCTGGGACTAGAATATCATAAGCTGTTAAATCTAGAAAAAGAAAATGTTTCTCTGTTCTGACGGCTTCAAAAGATTTTAAACATCAGTGTGACTGGAAAAGCACCGAGACACACACACAGCGAATGAGAGTGTTCAAGACCACTGACTGGAAAGAGCTTTAACCAGTTACACAGCCTGAAAAAACATCTCACCATTCACAGCGGGGAGAGAACATACACGAGTTATGTGTGTGGACGAGGTTTCAACTGATCGTCAAACCTGGAGAAACACGAGGACACCCAAAACATGAAGAAACCCTGGAAATGTGGGGACTGTGGGAACGGATACAGGACTCCATCTGCACTGGAAGCTCATCGACGCAGTCACACTGGGGAGAGGCCATTCACCTGCCCTCAGTGTGGGAAGGGATTCGCTCTGTTGTCCTGCCTGCGGACACACCAGCGAGTTCACACTGGGGAGAGGCCGTTCACCTGCTCTCAGTGTGGGATGGGGTTCACTCAGTTACCCAATCTGCAGACACACCAGCGAGTTCACACTGGGGAGAAGCCATTCACCTGCTCTCAGTGTGGGAAGAGATTCTCTCACTTACCCAATCTGCAGAGACACCAGCAACTTCACACTGGGGAGAGGCCGTTCGCCTGCACTGAGTGTGGGAAGGAATTCATTCAATTACTCAATCTGAAGACACACCAGCGACTTCACACTGGGGAGAGGCCGTTCGCCTGCACTGTGTGTGGGAAGGGATTCACTCAGTTACCCAATCTGCAGAGACATCAGCGAGTTCACACTGGGGAGAAGCCGTTCACCTGCCCTGAGTGTGGAAAGCGATTCACTCAGTCACCCGATCTGCGGGCACACCAGCGAGTTCACACTGGGGAGAGACCATTCATCTGCTCTCAATGTGGGAAGAGATTCACTCAGTCATCTAGCCTGCTGATTCATCAGCGACGTCACACCGGTGAGAAGCCGTTCAGATGCTCTGTGTGTGGGAAGAATTTCATTCAGTCATCCAGCCTGCTGGTACACCAGCGCATTCACACTGGGGAGAGGCCATTCACCTGCTCTGTGTGTGGGAAGAATTTCATTCAGTCATCCCGCCTGCTGCAACACCAGCGCATTCACACTGGGGAGAGGCCATTCACCTGCTCTGTGTGTGGGAAGGGATTCACTCTATTATCAATCCTGCAGACGCACCAACGAGTTCACACAGGGGAGAGGCCATTCACCTGCTCTGTGTGTGGGAAGGGATTCACTCGATTATCAATCCTGCAGACGCACCAACGAGTTCACACTGGGGAGAGACCGTTCACCTGCACTGTGTGTGGGAAGGGATTCTCTCAGTTATCCCACCAGCAGTCACACCAAAGAGTTCACAGATGATTACACGGGGTCAGATTCAGCTGTCGGTGTTGATGTTAATCACATCCAGGAGCAACCATGTTCATTCATATAATTTACAGTGCTGAAGGAGGCCATTCGACCCATCGAGTCTGCACCGACCCTTGGAAAGGGCACCCCACTTAAACCCACACCTCCACCCTATCCCCATAACCCCACCTCACCTTTTTGGACACTAGGGGCAATTTATCAACCTGCACATCTTTGGACTGTGGGAAGAAACCGGTGCATCCGGAGAAACTCGCACAGATACAGGGAGAACGTGCAGACTCCGCACAGACAGTGACCTAAGCCTGGCTATCATACCTGGGACCCTGGAGCTGTGAAGCAACAGTGCTAATCACGGTGTTACCATGTCGCCCATTCTGACATCCTTCACTCCCTCTTTACACATTTATTTGTCTGGCTAAAAGGATGGTCTCTTTCCTAATGTTCATAATTAAAGGGCTGGTTTCCCAGGAGTTAGTGGACATTTAAGGGAACTATAACTAATATAGGCCAGAAACGTGTCAATTGCTATTTTAATAGAATTTACATTGCAGAAGGAGGCCATTCAGCCCATCGAGTCTGCACTGGCCCTTGGAAAGAGCACCCTACCTACTACCCACACCCTCATCCTATCCCCGTAACCCAGTAACCCCATCCAACCTTTTTTGGACACTAAGGGCAATTTTAGCATGGCCAATCCACCTGACCTGCACATCGTTGGACTGTGGGAGGAAACCGGAGCACCCGGAGGAAATCTACGCAGTCACGGCAAGTGCAAACTCGGTGCAATCAGTGACCCAAGCCGGGAATCGAACCTGGGTCCCTGGAGCTATGAAGCAACTACTATAGAGCCCCCCCCCCCCACCCGATTAGATGTTTTATGATGTGCATTACAAACGATCTGAACTTTCAAAATACAATAATGTTTTCTTGCTCAAAGCAAAACAGCTTGCGCAGACTTAGAGTTAGAGTAGAAATATGAAAATACGAAATAAAGATAGTAGACAGCTGGGCAAATAGTATAGAGTGATTCTAGAATGGAAAATGTCTGCCAGGCCCCCTACCTTGAAGGAAAATGTTATAAATCTGAGTCCATCTGTTCCTACCCCTGTAACATGCTGATTGGTTTGGGTGAGTTCCCAATATATTTGATTGGATGATTAGTTGTAAATCATCAATATGTAACATAGGTCTGACTGTGTTGCATCTTTGGGTGTTTTCTGTGTGTGGGAATGTAACACTTATCAGGTATTTGCTGACTGCTATACTATTCATATTTTGAACAATGGTAGATTCATGTTAACTATGGTGCTCATTTTGACCTTCAGTAGAAATGTTGCGTTTGCTTCTAGTTAGACTGCAAATATTTCAAATGAATTCTGTATGCTTTGCAGATTTCTCTGTAAGCTATGTGTTTTTTTTAAATTGTAATGAAACTGATTAAACTCTGTGGTTTAGTAGAGAAACCATTTAAAATGGTTTTTAAACTGGGTTGTATTTAAAACAAAATGGCTAAATCAGTGATCCTTTTACCTATCAGAAATAGCTGGTTTCCTTCAGTCCTCCCTTTGATAGATCGAAAGATTAAGTGAGATGTGTCATAATAAAACAAAAGGAAGGAGAAATACGATAGGATAGGAAAAGCGCAAAGAGGAACTCATTCATATTGTCTTTGATGGTTTCCTTGTTTGAAAACAGCCTTCAACAATAGAGCGTGCAAGCTTTGCATTTCAAGCATTGCAGCAAAAATTCTTTAAAAATTATTATTATTCAATAACAATCAATCAATTAATTGAATTTGATTCTGCTGATTCAGTAATCTTTTAGCAATGCATTAGTAATTAAGTCAAATAATTGATAGGTTAGTAACGGTTCAAGAATGATATTTTAGTTCCATTTCATTAACTGGTGGTGCAGCGGGATTAATGTGAATCATTCTGATTGGTGGGGCCCTGCATTTCATGAATAGTTGGCTAACGCATTTGATCAACAGGAATGTTACGTAGATGATGAATCCTGCTACACAAAAGAAAAATATTCCCTGTACTATGGACATTCCTGTGGCTCCCAACCACCCGCAATGTTTCTCCCAGATAGAGATATCTGAGGGTGTGTCAAGCTTTCTGACTTCTTCTTGAATGTGTGCTGCCAGATCTTTAACTTCTTTTGAATTATCTGGAATGAAAGTTCAACACTCCGCACCAATCAGGGCGCAGGTGCCACCTTTTTCGGCTAACACATAGTCAAGTGCCATTCGATTTTGTAATGCCACGGTTCGAATGGCTCGCATTTCGTCAGATTTTATTTGGGCCTCTCACATGAAGGCCAGGGTTATTTGGGAACCCGGGACGCACAGACTGTTGAGTGTTAGCGGTCGCGGAATTTGCCGTGACACCGTGACAAGCCAGGACCGCTACCCTACGGGAGTGCATGATAGGTAAAAGCCTCTGAGCACAGTTGCCTAGTACACCGGATACGCGATTGATAGATACAACACGGTTAACACATCATGGAAAAGAGAGGCACAAGGCAAAATACTCTGATACAAAAAAACAATGATCAGAGATGGGTGAGATCCCGATGCAGCCCCCGTAGAACAAAGAAACTGGTGGGATAAACAAAAGCGAGATCCGGCAAAAAAAATAAGGCAGGAGTCATCTTAGTTCACCAGTTAGAAGAGCAAATGACAGAAATGAAGTGCGTCCCCGTGCAGCGTTACGCTAATAATGTAAACAACAGATATAAAGCCTTCACACCGTTAGAAAAACAGGCTAAATTAAAGGAATTGAGCTCTCACTCTCCCACATTCACACCAAATCATTTTAAGCATAGAAATAAAGCGAGAAAAGATAGCGGCAGTACAGATTGTACAAACCGGCAAAAGAATCACAGGAAATTGTTACAATTATGGCTAAGGACTGTAGGGTAAAGAAAGGGAACTGTAAACATTGCGGGAAATCAGGACACCACAGTCACGGTTGCTGGCATAAGACAGAATTCTGGAAATCTAACTCAATTAGCCCAAAAGATCATGCAGCATTCCTGGAATGGCTCAAGGAGACGGGAAAGAAACAGGCTCCCTGGGGATGGACGTTTTAAATTAACTAAAGTTTAGACATGTCAAAAGGGAAAAAAAATAAAATAAAATGAAGTTAAATCCAAAAGGTCAGAACTCGTGGTCATTGAGGAATGAAGAGGGAAGGTACAATGTCCCTTTTGCTCATCCAGAAGCATTGTAACCCAATTAATAAAATGTGGAAGCCGGGTGGATTTCAATAAGACAGACTGTGGCATAGTAAAAAAAAAAAGGGGGGGCTGAAAAGCTCAATAAGCTTTTTGTTCAGAAATATCTGAGAATGACAAATCACCTCCCAAAACAAAAAAAGGGGAGTAATGTAAATACAAGATTATGGTTAGAAACTTAACAAATGGGCTCTTGTCGAGAAGAACTTCAGATCGTTTCAGATTTGCAAGATGGGATTTCCGTTTGAGATTAAGCCATTCAAGCCGTCCAGATAAATTCAGCAGTAATTCAATTCATTTGAGTTTTTAAAAAACTTGTAAGATTTCTTTCAAACACTGGTTAAATAGCGAACATTGAAAATTGAAATCAGTTTACAGAACAAGAAAGAAATTTGAGTGAAATGAAAGGACAGAATAAATAAAGTTTTAGATCACGTAAAAGACGCAAATGGCATCGTTCCAAGTTCTCCGCCCCCTTAGGTTCCGTACAAAATTTAACAGCAAGCTGTTGATCTGTAAAAACATATATGTCTCTAAGAATAGCTAATGCCTATAAAATCAATTAGTGGAAATTGACTTAAATGGAATAACATAGATAAAGTTTTATGATGTAGGAGAATGGAGGATCTTGTTCAGTATTTTAATTAAGTGATTGTGAAATTGCTGTCTCTTCAAGAATCTGTAGCCATGAGAAAGGGCTAACAGTTAACTATGATATTTGCGAGCTGTGATAATGTGTGTGTTTGGTTTATGAATGTTCATATATCTCTGCTAAGATTTATCTTCTGAGAAGTAACCTTGAGTTTATAATTTGGAACTTTAGAATAGGAACCATAAGGATTTTTACCGAACTAATTTTGGTTAAAGCACTGAAGTGCTAGGTTTCCTTTGTGAGTGTGGTGATATTTGTGAGTCATCTGACATTGTGCTTTAAAGATCATAGTTTGAGTGTAATTAACAAATTTTTCTTTTCAAAAGTTAGCATTGACATTTTAAGGGTAATTTTGATACACAAAGAATTTTAATCAGGATATAAAATCACGTGTGTAAGAATAAGAAAATATTAGTTTTATGGTGTTCATTGGAAGTTAGGATAGTTGAAATACATTTGACCAATCCGGTGTTGGATTAGTCCAGCGTTAAAACTTCCCTGACACAACGCAGATGTATTAATTCTGAGATTGCAGAATTAAGTGTAAGGGACAGATGGGTAAACAAAATATGTCCATGTTCATGTTTCTTGTTTAAACAAAAGAAGGGTGGTGACAAAATGACGTCTGGTAGAGAACTCTTACTCCACCCCTTTTCAAACCAGCAGAGAATTGACCCGTGCTTTTTAATGCCTGGATTTGGTATGTCACTCTTGCGGGGACCATGAATTGGATTCAATTTGAATTGGTTTTTGGAGCAGGCGAGGAGCTGGATTCAGGGTTTGCCCCTGTCCACACTCTGAGCTCTGGCTTTGTAACTCTGATAAAGCAATTTAAAAAAACAGCTGACGATGTATTTTTAATTGGAACTTACAAATTTTAAGTTTTGAATTGTCAGATATATTCAGATTAGCTAACCCACTCTGTCCCAAGCAGAATGGATCTTTTGTGTTTTACTTTACAAGTAACTGCAAGTGGAACACGATTTGCAGTAGCTTCAGGAATTTGAGATAGTTGGGTTATAGCAAACTGGCTAACTAAACAGACACGAACATGTCAGGGTCGGGTTCAAGCCCAACAGAAACAGGCGCGCAACCACGAGGAAAATAGATATGAAAAGATTGTAAAATATGAGAACTACTAACCCCTGGATAACAGACGTGTTCGGCCCATACAGGAACAAGCTTAATACGGACAACACCTAACACCTGGTGACGACCAGGACACTTTTCCTTTAAATTTTCAGATTAAACATCCAAAAAAGGCTGGAACGACAGCGGAGGTTGTGGGGACTCGTGATGACTCTTGAGATCTCAGAACAACTACGAGCAGATAAGAGCGCAGGAAATCATTGATTTCACAACGGACACAGGATGAACGTAGCTATATGAACTATGGTGCTTTCTATAATTTTATTGAAGGAACATTGATCCCAGCAGCCAGAGACTGTAACAATGGTAGAACTTATTTTATTGCGTGGCTGCAGGTACATTCAGGGAAAGACAGCCGATGCGTATACAAATTGTCACTGTACTTCTCGCAGGTTCAGGTATTGTTTATAATATGAAATAAATATGCATTGTGTTTTAAGTAAGGTTGTTATGAAGCAGGCTGCCAATGATACGGGTGCCACTAGATTTTGAGGGCATGACAACCTACACAGGGTAAGAAGAGGCATAATCAATGATGCAGTGACTTGACTTAACACAGAAACTTCTATGGTAAAGTCACTAGACATACAAGGGATAAATGCAAAGGTGGAACAAGTTAAAGGAATAAGGAAAGGAATATTAGAGAAACCAGAGAAAGGTCTACCTAGCTTGAGAGAAGATGGCCTGGATATACAATTGAATAGGACAACAGTGTTTGGGACACACACTAAGACAATCAACAATAATTAATAAACTCATCGACCGAGAAACAGAGACAGCTGGAAGGCTCTGACAGGGGCAGCTTGAATAGACAGCCCTCAACTGGCTAAGCTAGCCAAATGACAAGGGACGCTGGACAACTGTACTCTGAAGAGAGTAACCAGAGTATACTCAGCGATCCTCGACTGCAAAATGGACGAGATAACGGGGCTAGAGATGGTCCTGATGATCCCTATCATCACACCGGACTCAGGGCCATTCCCTCTCAACCAACTGGAGAACACTGGAATCGTACGGGCTAACACCTCCCTCAGGTACTATTCACCGAGACCTCTGCTATACGCAGGAATAATATATGGGATCTCCCTCACTGGGTGTAAACAGAAAGCGGACATTAAAGTGTGCCCCGACCCAGTAGGACAGGGAGAGTTGGACGAATGTGGGTTAATCAGAACTCATGGTTGTGCCTTAGAGATTACACCTGTCTCCATGCATTTTAAGTTTACGGAGGAAAAGGAAAATACTGCGTCTCCACCACCATAACCTCCTATCGCTATAACTTTTGTTCTCCTTAGGTCCACCTAGCTATGGCCTAGCAAGGATTATTTGAGTTAGGATTATAAAGAGCCAGAGATGGTCCCACACCTTGCAGAAACTCTGAGGGAACGAAGACTCAAGATCAGTCAATCAGTTAAGCTTTACTACCAGTTAATGAAAAAAATCCATGCTTTGAAAAAAAAATACACGAGGAACTACTTCAGAGTGAAAGTTGGTGGCAGAGAGTGTGGGAGTGTAAGATGAGCTAACTTGCAAACTAGTATGAATAACATCATTTAATTACAGACAGCAGAGTTAGTCAGGGAGGCAGGCATGATTGATATCAAGGCATTAAACGTGACATACATGGGTTCATTTGAGGGGTGATCTTTGAATCACAGGCACGGTGTACGTATGGAACATCAGGGAGGTTACATGCCCCAAAGGCCGTATTAAAACCCATCCTGCTGCCCTCATATCGAATCATTGTGATCATCTGGGATTCAGTAAACTTCTTCCAGGACCAAAAGGAGGAATTGTTGGGGGACATTTTCTGATACTGGACTATGATATAAATTATAGTTGGCTCTGTAACTACATTTTTGCTCCGATATTACTTTTGAATAGTTCTGCTGAGACAAAAGGTACTCATTGGCTTAGATCCCTGTTCAGAAGAGGCAATTTGTAGGAATAGACCTTGGGCGCGATTCTCCGAAATGGAGGCAGAGTGTTTGTGGCGTCGTGAACACCATCGAGGTTCCCGACTGCGCGAAACGGCCCCTATCCCGACCGATCCAGGGCCCGATAATGGGCTAGGTGCGGAGCCGCGTCATTTACACGCGCCAGGCCTTGGCGCCGCGTAAAGGCGGCGCCGCATACATGACGCAGCCGGTGCCGCATAACTGGCGTCACCCGCGCATGCGTGGTGCCGTCCTCGCTGAGTCCGCCCTGCAAGAAGATGTCAGACGGATCTTGCGGGGCTACGGAAGAAAGGAGGTCCTTCTTCAGAGAGTCCGGCCCGACGATCGCGGGCACCGACGATCGCGGGCCAGACCCCATTTGAGGCCCGCCCCCCCACCCGGGTGCAGGATACCCCTCGCCCCCCTGCAGGCCGCCCCCCCCCCCAACGTTCCCGCGCTGTTCCCGCCGGCAGCGACCAGGGGCGTCATTCTCTGACCCATCGCCGGGTTGGAGAATCGCCGGGGGCTGCCGTGAATCCCGCCCCCGCCGGTTGCCGAAGTCTCCTGTACCGGATATTCGGCGGGGGCGGGAATCGCGTCGCTTGGCGGGGCCCCCCCCCCCCCGCTGGATTCTCCGGCCCGGATGGGCCGAAGTCCCGCCGATAAATTGCCTGTCCCGCCGGTGTGGATTAAAACCACCTTTTGAACGGCGGGACAAGGCGGCGTGGGCGGGCTCCGGGGTTCTGGGGAGGGCGCGGGGCGATCTGGCCCCGGGGGGTGCCCCCACAGTGGCCTGGCCCGCGATCGGGGCCCACCGATCCACGGGCGGGCCTGTGCCGTGGGGGAACTCTTTCCCTTCCGCCTCAGCCACAGTCACCAACATGGCGGAGGTGGAAGAGACTCTCTCCACTGCGCATGCGTGGGAAACTGTCAGCGGCCGCTGATGCTCCCGCGCATGCGCCGCCCCGAGATGTCATTTCCGCGCCAGCTGGCGGGGCAACAATGCCCGTTTCCGCCAGCTGGCAGGGCGGAAATTCTTCCAGCGTCAGCCTAGCCCCTCAATGTTGGGGCTCGGCCCCCAAAGATGCAGAACATTCCGCACCTTTGGGGCGGCGCGATGCCTGTCTGATTGGCGCCATTTTGGGCGCCAGTCGGCGGACATCGCCCCGCTTCGGGAGAATTTTGCCCCAGGTGTGGACGGCGCCGGGGGTAACCCGCCGTTTTGGGCATGCCGCTCGGCCCATCCGGGCCTGAGAATAGCAGGGGTGCTGGAGAATCACCATTTTGGGTGTCACGGGCGATTCTCCGGTCTGCGCCGCGCGGAACTCGACGGGGCCGTTCTCGTCGCTTGGGAGAATCGCGGGAGGGCGTCAGACCGGCGTCGCGGGAAATGTGGCGACCCAGGCGGTTCTCCGAACCGGCGCGGGAGCGGAGAATCGCGCCCAGTGTATACACAATGTTTACTAATATCAGAAGGGACACAAAATGGCTGTTAGCTAAGATAGCAATACTAAAGACACAAAATGTCTGAACTAGCTACATTCCTGAACAATGGGTTGCAAGCTGTGTAGGCTACCTCATGGGAACTAGACATGGGTATTTCTAGGGAGTATGTTAACAGCCACTGATAACAACTTCACACAATAGCTCAAGGTCTCCAGCTGCAGACAGATATCTTTATGTTGAGTCTTGAGTGACTTTTGCATGAAGTTAGGGGCGGGTAAGACAACACCCACTTTAACCATATATGTGATAACTGGGATGCCAAGAAAATTGATTGACTGCATGTAATGAATTGTGACGTGAATAGAGTTGATTGATATGTTAATGAGAATGCAACTAATTCCACCCCTTGAATCTGTATATTAACCCAATGCGAACCTTAGCTCAAGTGAGAAAGAGTGCTGCCAAGCTGGGGAGCTTTCAGATCTTTCTCCCAGAGCTCTGATATAATAAACTGCTTCTTTACTCATTCATAAAGGCCTGCGTGTGAATATTTTCACCTCTAACAACTGGGAACTCACTTCAACATATACATATAAGCATATTTACTGATTAGAGTTAACAGAAGAATCTAAGGAAGAGTTTATTTAGATATTGAGTGGTCGTAACCTGGAATTCGTTTTATACAAGGGTGATGGCAGTGGAGTGGATTTACGACTTTAATATGAAAATTGGTATTTTAAGTAAATAAACTTGCAGTGGATTGGGGATATCAAGGGGGAATGGAACTGACTGGATTGTCTACAGAGTCAGCATGGACTCCAGTTGCTGAACGCACTCGTTCTGTGTCATCATGACTGGAACTATATAACACAGCCACAGTATATATTACACTGGAAATAATAATAAACATACTTTATTACAGAGTCATAAACAATATACCTAATTTATGCCATATAACAACACTTGACATCATATATTAATTTACTGTCCTCTTAAATATCAGCCCTCGCTTGGGGAAACCAGCCGTTTAATTGTGAACATTGGGAAATAAACCAAAGGATGTCAATGTCTTTAAGAGAGAGAGACCTGTTGATGGGTCGCGCCCTCAGGACTACTGTGCCATCCATTCTTGTTCCTACACCCGACCATGCTCCAGTACTGCAAAGGATGCGACAGCAGCGTGCTCAGCAGAAGGTGGCACATGACACTCGGGCAACTGATCTTCCTGCCCTGGCGCCTGGAGACAACGTCCGCATCCACCTACCAGAGGGTGGCTCGTCAGCAAGTGCCGAAGTTCTCCGCCGCGTGGCTCCCCGCTCGTTCCTGGTTCACATGCCTGATGGCTCCATTCGCCTGCTTCCGCGTTCGCTACGTGATCATACACCAGTGCCACACCCTCCTATTGTTCCTGATGTCGACTTCGTGGAGCTTCCTGACACCATGCCCATTCCTCTGTCACCTGTGGCCAGGCCCATTCCTCAGCCGGTGGATCCTGACCCACCCTTGAGGCGGTCAACCCGAATTCGTCGCCCACCTACGAGGCTGGACTTATGAGCCTGTTTGAACATTGAACTCACTGACGTATTATGCCACAATGTTAATATGTTTCTCTTTTTGTCGTTACAGGTGTTCGTTTTTGATGTTTGATGATTACGCTTGTTTTGTTTATGGTACAACCTCGTTGCTATGTTGCACCTGACACCTTCCTATGTATATAGTTTAGCCTCCTGTACATGTTGTAGATATTGCACACACACATTCAGCTGCACTCAGTACACATCTATATTTATTACCACATAGGCACATATTCTTGTAAAAAAGGAGGGATGTCATGATATTCAGATAAACATCATGGTGCAAACACACATACACACTGATGGACAGATCAACGGACCAATCAACACACACGCAACATCACAGCCAATCACAAGCAAGAGCACGCACTATAAAACGGGGAACACCACAGTTCCCGCTCATTCCAGCAGGAGACAGCTCAGGGCACAGAGCTCACAGCAAGCCACTCAGACATACACCATGTGCTGAGTGCCTCTTTAAGATAGTGTTAGGGCTGGGTTCACAGGTTAAAGGGTAAAGAACGAACCACAGTCATAAGTTTACAGATGTTGTTATTGATAGTAATAAAACAAAGTTGTACCATCTGCAACCGTGTTGGTTCGTCTGTATAGCAGAACACCCAACACAACACTGTCTCCAACATGTGTGAGTAAAACACTTTCTTTTGACCCCCTTTCCATTTATTTTCTCATTCTGACCTTCAATTGGTCACTTGCAGCAACTGAAGGGAAAGGAAGTGAATCCAGGGAGGGTGTAGACTCTGGAAAGCTTGCCCCAGGTCAGTCTGTCTCTTAAAGACACGACAACTATAAACCATCCATGAGTCCTGCCCCTGACCAGCCTGTAATATAACAGGGGCCGGTTTAGCTCAAGTTGTTTGGACAGCTGGTTCATGATGCAGAGGGAGGCTTCAATTCCCAGCTGAGGTTATTCATGAAGGCACCAGCTTCTCAACCTTGTATCGTGCCTGAGTTGTGTTGATCCTCAGGTTAAATCACCACCAGTCAGATATACCTCTCAATGGGGAAAGCAGCCTATGGTCATCTGGGACCTTGGCGACTTTACCTTTAATCTAACAATTGAATCCACTCGATATAATCCTCACCCATTCCGAAGCCTCGAATCGGATGCACCAGATAATTCGACTTGATCGAAAGCTTTCTCTGCATCGAAGGAGATCACCAGCCCACCCACTGTGTATTTCTGAAAAGCCTGAATCACATTCAGCAACCGTCCAACATTGTTACTGGAAAACCCAGGCTCCCCCCGCCCCCGCACAATTGTTGGAAGGATGCCTTCTCGCCAAAACTTTAGATCGTAATTTGAAGTCAAGATTCAAAACAGATATTGGCCAACAAGAGGCACACTCCTCTGGATCCTTCAGAATCAAAGATAGTAGCCTCCCAAAGAGTCGATGACAGCATCAACTGAGTCAAAAGAGTGACAATACATACCCATCAATGGGTCCAACAACAAATCCTCAAGCCCCCTATAAAACTCACACCCACAGCCATCCGCTCCTGGTGCTTTACCCAACTGAGCTCCTTCATGGCCTTTGAGACCTCTTCCCTAGAAAGGGGAGCATTAAGAGGCTCACACTGGCTTTCTGAGGCCTCCATATGCTTCAGGGAAGTGAATAAATGCTCCATATCCAGCAACACTTCACCAGACTTCAGAGACTTTATAATCCTGCATAGAATTCCCCAGATCCCTGTTTATCTCCTCTGTCCTCACAACCCTTCCCCCCCCCCCCCCCCCCCTCAAGCCGCACAGAGGGAATTGTTCCAATGTCGGCCTTTTTCTTTGTCAAACAGGTCATGTATTTGCTCGGTTTATTCCCAAACTCGTACAACGTCTGCCTCGCAAACCTTTCTCGACCTGCTGCATCAATCATTAACCTCCTTCAGCAATAGCTTATTCGAGATCTCCTTGTAATTCTGCTCGGCCTTCGTGAAACAAACCCCAGACATTGCTGGTTCTTCAGCATCCGAGCATAAACTTTACATGTCTCCCATAAAATGGAGGGGGGAATACCAGGGGTCGGGTTAACCCAAAGGAAGAACTCAAACTCGTTCTTACAATGCTTAGTAAATGAAGTATCTCTTATCAGAGAGGCAGCAAACCTCCACATTCTCGACCTGGGGGTGAACCCTCGAGTAGAATTCCAGAGTAACAGGGGGATGGTCCACAATCGATGGTCACGACGGTGCAAGAGGACACCAGGTGTAGGATCGTCCTTGACATAAAAATGTTGTTGATTCTAGTATGACATTGATTAGGGCTGGAAAGAAGGTAAAATCTCCTCCCCTCAGGTGCAAAGTTCTCCAAACATCCACATAACCCACCTCCTCACAAGTAAAGGCCAATGCCCTGGCTGGTGGGGGGGGGGGGGGGGGGTTTCTTGGTAACCAGGAGCTTATCTACCAGAGGATTTAAGGGACAGTTGAAGTCACCAACCACAAAAGAGTTAGTTGAAGCTAACTCTGCAAAATCCACAAAGGCCTTAGTAATGAACTCCGGGGAGTAATTTGGGGATCCATAAACATTCATTATTGAAACAATATCGCCATGCACCGAACCTCTAATGATCGCATATCTACCTCCTTTGTCCTTGGTGCAGGTTTCAACCTTAAAAGGGATATTTTTATTAATAAGGATTGCCACATCCCTGCTACTGGATGAAAAGGAGATGAAAAAAACCTGCCCCTCCCAATCCCGCCTCAATTTAAAGTGTTCCTCATCATCCAGATGAGTTTCCTGTAATAAAGCTATGTCGACTTTCTCCTTAAGAAAGGAGAGGATAACCATAGATTTGAGCCAGCGAAGTGGGATTGGAAATTTTCGGAGATGGGATTGGAAAGGAATTTGGACACTAAAAGATTTATTTCTTGGGGGTCGTTTTGCAGGGTTGAAGGAGCTGGGAGCGAAGTATGGGCTGGAGCAAGGTGAAATATATATGCAGATTTGAGACTTTGCCAGAAAGGAGATACAGAGTTTCCCAGTAGAGCCAGCTTCCACATTGCTGGAGGAGGTGCTGACGACAGGGGGACTGGGGAAGGGGGTAGTATTGGCGGTTTACGGGGCTATTTTGGAGGAGGAGAAGGCGCCTTGTGTATTGATGTTTGCCCTATGTATTGTTCTCATGTATGGAATGATCTATCTGAACTGTACACAGAACAATACTTTTCACTGTATCTCGGTACACGTGACAATTAACAACTCCAATCCTCACCATTGAGGTGATAGTATTTCTAATCAGTAAGGCTACTCCACCCACTCTGCCATATTCTCCGTCCCTCCTGTAAACTTTATAACCGGTATATTTGGTACCCAGTCCAGACCGTCCTGCTACTTGTTTTTGGAACTGTATTGAGTTCCCCTGAGGCCTTCCCCTCCCCCTCCATTTATTAGTTTAAAGTCCTTCTGACCTCCCTATTTATCCTTTCCACGAGGACACTGGTCCTAGATCGGTTCAGGTGGGGACTGTCCCAACGGTACAGATCCCTCCTGTCCCAATACTGGTGGCAGTGCCCCTAGAACCCCTCTTTCCCGCACCACTCCTTTAGCTACGTGTTTACTTCCGTAATTTTCTCATCCCTGTGCCAAATTTGCACGTGACTCGTGTAATAATCCACAGATTACATCCTTTGAGAACCTGTTCTTTAATTTTGTTCCTCGTTCCTGATATTCCCAAACAGGTCCTATTTCCGAGTCTTGCCGATGTTGTTTGTCCCAATGTGGACCACAGCAACTGGATCCTCCCCCTCCCTCTCCAATATCCTTTCAAGCCGGTTAGAGATGCCCCTCATCCTGGCACCGGGCAGGCAACATACCATGTGGGACTCTCGGTCCTGCTTCCAAAGGACGTTATCACTTCCCTTAATTATAGAATCACCGACAACTACCACTTCCTCCCCCCACTTGGATGGCCTCCTGTACCAGGGTGCAGTGGTTAGCCAGCTCATCCTTCCTACAGTCACTGCTCCGATACCCTGCCCCTCCGTGTCCGCTCCCTGGAGACTCGGCTGTGAATCCCCGAGATAAGGTTTTTGTCCTCACAGCTCCGACACTCCATCCCTCCGAGTTCGCTCCCTGGAGACTAGGTATGGGGAATAGGTATTGGAGACGAGGTATTGGGGAATGAGAGGAAGGAATATTCCATAGAAACTAGAATTCTCTGATCTGAATTTCTATCCTGTACTGAGTATTGACTTTTGTAAACTCCTTTTACAGATATTACAAGAGGAGGAATTGCAGACAGAAATCTCAATTGTCACGTCTCGGTCTTACAGAGTCACTCCTTGGGATCTGAGTATCATCGGACTTTGAACCTCGAAGGAGAAACGTTTGCCCGATCTGTCGGCATCAAAAGATTTTAAACATCAGTGTGACTGGAAAAGCACCGAGACACACACACCCGAGTGAGTGTGTTCCAGGGGACTGACTGTGGAAAGAGTCCAAGTCTCTGTCCTAGAGGAGCTCCTGCCGGTGGCCACTGTCTACGCCGCTTTCGGGGGTTTCCGCATTTTTTTACTCCCCCCCCCCCACCCCCACGATTTTCGGCGGACTTTGGGGCTGTTCCGGGCGTCCAGCTGGGCCGGTTTTATAACCGGCGAGGAAATCCACGCGAGTGTCTGGCGGCCGGAGCTGAGGTGTCGGGCCCGGGACGCACGCATTTGGAGCAACGGGGGCGGAGCCAAACTGAGGATGAGGCGGCAGGCCCGAAGCCAGGACGCAATGTAGTGGAGATGTTCCACACCGGGTGGCTCCCGCCTAGAGTGTGTTTTTTTAAAGAAGTCGGAAGTCCGGCCCCAGGGGACGTTTTGAGGAATATTTTTAAAAACTTTTTTTGGAAGAAATTTTTTGTTTTTAGATTGTAGAAAGAAAAACAATAAGTCGTTAAAAGATGCAAAAAGGGCTCTCCGTCCGGGCCTGGGCGGGAATGGCGCATCCTCGGGGTTGGTGGTGACTCACCCAGCAGCCTGCCCTCTCTCCCCGGGTGTGGGGATGTCGGAGCCCCACCCGGGTGTGGGGATGTCGGAGCCCCCCCAGGTGTGGGGATGTCGGAGCCCCCCCCGGGTGTGGGGATGTCAGAGCCCCCCCCCCCCCCGGGTGTGGGGATGTCGGAGCCCCCCCCGGGTGTGGGGATGTCGGAGCCCCCCCCGGGTGTGGGGATGTCGGAGCCCCCCCCGGGTGTGGGGATGTCGGAGCCCCCCCAGGTGTGGGGATGTCGGAGCCCCCCCCTCCACTGTACCACGAGTGGCGGCGCCTGGAGCTCTGCGCCCTCCACAACCTCCTGCAGCAGCCGCTCTTCACCCAGCAGCAGCTGGATGGGCTGAGCGGCCAGCTGGCTCCCGACTCTCTGGTGAATCCACATCGCAGTTTGTTAGGAACCGGGAACTATGATGTCAACGTCCTCTTGGCTGCCTTGCTAACTCAAGGTCTCGTTGCGATTTGGTGGGATAAACGCAAGTCGCTCAGCAGCTTGGTGCTGAGCCGGGTCCATGGCTTCATCCTCAACATTCCCTCCAACATGACGCTGGGCTTTGTCTCGCTCCCCATCCAGCGCAAGCACTGGGTGGCAGTCAGGCAAATCAACGGGGCCTACTACAACCTGGACTCCAAACTAAAGGCCCCGGTTCCTATCGGGAATGAGGAGGAACTGACGAAGTTCCTGCAGGACCAGATCACCCAGGATGCCTGTGAGCTGCTGCTGGTGGTGCCGAGGGAGGTGGAGGAGGACGGAAGCTGGCTGCTTGCTCCCTGAACGCGAGACGCGGGAGATCGGACAGCGGGAGCGGGAGGGGGGAACGTCTCGCCGCCGATGGCGGGCTGACTCAGACCTCCAGCTGTGACGGATGAAGCCAGCGCGCTGGGGAGGTGGAAAAAATAATTGGAAACTCTAAATTTATTAAAAAAAGAACTTGAAATGTTTAAAGAGACAATATCAGCAGGACTGTTATTGAATCATTGCCTCTATCATTTCCTATATTGATCCATCGTCACATAGTTTAAGTTCATTGACCAGACTGAAACAAACAGGAATGGGGTTTTAATACATAATATTATGCAATGTTGCTTGATGGTACAGTTAGAACTCAGCTCAATTCCTCGAGGTCACTCTCTCATTGGGAATATCACATCATTAAATAAAAGAATGACAATGTTAGGGGTGAAAATATTCACACGATGACCTGAGTATAAGTAAAAAAAGCAGTTTATGATGTCAGAATTCTGGGAGGGAAGGTCTCAGACTCCACAGCCTGTGACAGCACCTTCTCTCACTTGAGCTAAAGCTCACATGGGATAATATACAGATTCAAGGGGCGGAATTAGTTGTTTTATCATTTACATACAATCAATCAACTGTATTCATGTCACACTTTTTACATGCAGTCAATCAATTTTCCTGGCATACCCAATTATCACATATATGGTTAAAGTGGGTGTTGTCTTACCCGCCCCTAACTTCATACAGAAGTCATTCAAAACTAACTAATGTGCCCTGTCTACAGCCTTAGACCTTGAGCTTATCAAGGATACATTGCAAGTCTTGTTCTGTGAAGCTGTTATCAGCGGCTGTTGGGACACTCTCTATACATACCCACGCTTGGGTCTCATGAGACAGTTTACAGGGAATGTGGCTTGTCCAGCCATTTTATATCACAAAATAGCTAACAGCCATTTTGTGTCTTTTTTGTGCATACACTATCTATTTCTACAAATTGCCTCTTCTAAACAGGCATCTAAGCCAATGAGTACCTTTTGTTTCATCAGAACTATTCAAAAGTAATACGGGAGCACAGATGTAGTTGCAGGGCCACCTATAATTTATGTCATAGTCCAGTATCACAAAATGCCCTCCAACACCCCCCCCCCCCCCCCCCCCCCCCCCCCCCCACTTTTTGTCATGGAAGATGTTTACAGAACTCCAACCATATTCGGGTGTCCGACCAGTCAGGGTTGGAAACTGGTGCGGAGGCAGATGTTGTAGCCTTCGCCTCATTGATCGCCTGAAGACGGATCCTGATGGGTTGAAGAGCAACCTCTCCACCCTGTGCCCTGGCGTGGCGGGGGGACCAGTTGGAATTCTTGACTCTTGAGAAGGTTAAGTTTGAACTGAGGGGAAGGATGGAGGGGTTCTACAATTCATGAGCATTATTCATTATGCACTTTCAAGAACTGGATAACATCGAACATTAGTTGAGGTGGTGGGTGGGAGGGTTGGGGGAGGGGGAGGGGGGCTGTGTGTATTAATGGCGACTATGGGTGATTCCTGATTCCTTTTTGTCATTTGTTTATGTGAACATGCAAGCTAATGTTTGTGGTTTGGTGGGAGGATGGGATCGTTGTTATTGATATGGGGATTGACATATTTGTTACTGATTATTGTTGGGTGTAAATTTGGGAGAAAATGTGAGAAAAGAGGAGAATAAAAAAATATTTTTTTAAAAACTCACTCTCAACATTTTTTATCACCCAAATGTACTGGGGAGTTAAAATTGGACTGCTACCAAACTCGTCTTATCTTTGTTTTGGAACAGACTGACCTAAACATGGGTTAGTTACTTTCGAACCTATCTCTTAAATCCAAGCGGTTGGAATTTTACTTAAATCAGAGTTTCACATTAGATGAAGTTTCGTTTCCTATCCAAACTAATTATAAACATTTTTTTAGAACTAAACACAATAAAAAACCTCTTATTAGCATCTCAAATGGAACAGTAAATTCATTTGTTACATTTTTAACTATAACTGTTGCTAACTCGCCAGAACAAGGGAGGGGAGAATATATGACTGTAATGTTTAGGGCAGCCTCCCCCTTGGTAATCGCAGGAGGAGCTGTACTTGTCCTTATCTACTTGCTCTGAAAGGCCTTGGTTTAAAGTTTGCAAAAATGCTTTTTCACAGACGGAGTTTTCCTTTGAGACACAAGCCTGTATTTCATTTCCAGCTGTCCAGCTGAATGGTTTCATTTTATCGTTCAGTTTCCTGTGTCTTCAGGCAGGTAAAGTGACACCATTGCCATTCCTCAGCAAATTTGTGTTCCTTCAGGATTAGTCTTACCCTGTGGGTTTACTAAATGTCTCTCCTTTTCCTTCAATTCTCAGTATCTATTGGTTCTGGCCACAGGGAGATGAGGCTCAGTATCCTCGGCCCAAGGGCGATTGGTGATTGTGTTTTATCCACTGGGGCGGCCCCACCCTATCTGCCCAACTGTGTTGCTGCAAACTGCAGCCACCGGCTGGACTGGATTGTCTCATTCCTTTGTCTAATTATTCACTAAATATAGGCTGCTCAGAATTATTACCCCTTTTGTTCTCTATCCTTCTTCTGACCCATCCGCCAGCTTTCCTGTCCCCCAGCCGTAAGGTGTGGGTCCCAACCATCTTTCTGCATTAACTGAGATTGATGTTCCGCTATGAACCCTGTGATGGAGCTCACGGCTCCTCAATCAGAACCCGGGACATTCTTTCTTTTTGTATTCGGCAATATTTATTTATTTATTTTCTGATGCGATGGAGAAAGAAATCTAACAAATAGACAAAGGGAAAGAAAATTCAGTGAACTATGCGGCTTCAACTAGACACTCGAGTGAGCATTGGCCCACTTGCATGGCTTCAACAACCTGTGCAGCTTCAACCAGACGCTCGAGTGAGCGTTGGCCCATCTCCGCGGCTTCGAATCCGTCAGTCATGTTAGCATGGCTTCAACCAGAATGGTCCGCCTGCGTTCATTCCCTGGTGCGCGGTTTCAGATAGACACGTGAATGAGTGTCAGTCACGCCTGTGCAGCTTCGTCGACGTTGGTCACAGCCAGACATAGTGTTCGAGCTAGGAGGGCCAGGCACGTCGAGGATCACCGAGGGTACTGGGCGCGGGGGTGGGGGGGCACCACGCCACCAGGAGTGGGATAACGTACAGCACAATAAATACCTCTTTGCACAAACATTATGACATTATGATGCCTCTGTCACTTTCTTCTGCAATGCGGGCTGACCCCTGGTCCCTTTGCCCATCTCTCCAGGCATTCCCCCCTCCCTCCCCCCACCACCTGACGTGGCACCCACCCACCCTCTGGCCGTGGACGTCCCTGAGGCTCTGTCCCATGCCCTGGGTGTGCAGATGCTGCGTGTAGGCTCTTGTCTCCCGAAGTGTTCAGGCATCAAAGTTTGATTGCAATGCTAGGCAATGACTCCCACATGCGACAAGGCCTGCCCACCCACGGGAATCCACTTGGCATCTGTGAAGGGCTCACTTTAAGGGCTTACAATTGCCAATTCCCTATCAGCAATAGCCTTCAGCCACGCAGCCAGAGGCCTCAGCAGCCGGTGGGGGTTATGGGTGGTCGTTGGGGCAGTTGGGCAGGGACAAGGGTTGCCCCCGGCCGGACCGGGAACACATGATCCAGGGGTTGGCATGGTGGTGCCCGAGTGGTTACCACCCCCAGAGCCTCCCCCCATCCCGGCCCATAGCGACCCACCCCTGCGGAAGGTCCCCCACCCCCCGACAAGTACTGGGACAGCATGCCCAGCGCCCCCGGACTCTTTGCCTGTGAGCAAAGATGTCTACACACCTCCTCGGCTCACCACAGGAGTCCTTCTGCCTGGTTCAAGCTTTTCAAAAGAAATACTAATCAGTGCCAGTGGACATGGGCTGGCTCTCATTAATTGTATGGAAATGGGGCTGAAGAGGTGATAATTGGTTTCTCACCTCGCTACGGCGAGATCCTGATTTCACCAAGGGGAGTGGGCCAGTTGCATCGCAAACTGTTTGGCGTCTGGCGCAGATCTCGTTTTTGGCATTTCCCGCTATTCAGCGGCCTCGTTACTTTTGATCGAGAGCGCAACGAGGCCGGAGAATCGCGCCCATAGTCTGTAGTGTCAGTCGTGGCTCAGTGGGCAGTTCTCTCACCTCTAAGTCAGAAGGTTGTGGGATCAAATCCCAGTCCAGGGACCCGAGGGCAAAAATCACATCCAACATTCCTCATCTCAGCACTGAGTGAGTGCTGCACGGTCAGAACAGCCTTCTTTCAAACAAGATGTTAAACTGAGGCCCTGTCTGCCCCTCTCAGTTGAGTGTAAAAGTTCCCACAGCCACTATTTTGAAGAAGAGCAGGTGAGTTATCCCCAATGTCCTGGTCAATATTTATCCCTCGATTAACATCACTAAAAACAGATCATCTGCTCATTATCACATTGCTGTTTGTGGGATTTTTGGACACTAAGGAGCAATTTAGCGCAGCCAATCCACCTAACCTTTGCACATCGTTGGACTGTGGGAAGAAACCGGAGCACCCGGAGGAAACTCATGCAGACACAGGGAGAACATACAAACTCCACACATCTCTCATTACTTTAGACATGAATACAACAAAACTGTTTCTTACTATCCCTTTATCTGATTCTATACAATCCCTTATTCATGGTTTCAAATGTTGAGGCTAATCAGAGCTTGAAGGTCTCTCTTGCCAGTACATTTATCCTCATTGCACATTCTTTACAGACACAGAAAGTAAGCATTACATTTTTTACAGCAAGTAAAACTGTCTTTTAACATAACAATTGATTCATTAACTGTAACTCAATTAAGTCTCATTACTTATTCAATCATCTGTCTGACAGGTAGCTAATTAATACAGTAATCTTCAATTAATACATTTGGTTAATACAGGATACAGTAGTTCAAAGACAGTTTTGTAGAATACAATAGCTTACTTTCTTACTAATTTTGATCGGATGGAACGATGAATCTTATTCTGGAGCCATATGTTGGCAATATATGATGACCAGTAGCTTTTCAAAATTTTGGAACGATTTTGTAGTTTAAACAATTTTGACTCCTTCAGCAGTTTCTGGAAACATTTTGGTTTATACAGTATTCATTTTTAATTAGAAGTCCACTAACGTGCTAGAGTTTAACATGGCTTCCTTGACCTTGTTACTTATAACAGTACAGATGGATGAAGATGATTTTTTAATTAAATTTTGTTACTAAGGCATACCCATCGTTCCCCACATGACAACAGTGGCTACACTTCAAAGCACTTCGCTGGATGTAAAATGTGTGAGGAGATCCTGTGGTCATGAAAGGTGCTATAGGGAATTTCCGGGTGCGGCTATGCAGAGCTAGATCGCATATTCGGCAGCTCCCGCTTGGAACGGACTTTTGGGCTCTTTTACAGGGCCCCCACGACATTTGTTTGACATTTCCCGGTGTGGGAAGAAGACTGCAGCATTCCCCTGACAGTGTCCCCCAGGAATGTTATGTCTTTTGGCTGTCAGACCCGGCAGAAACAGTAAAGGATTTGGCTTTGGCTGCAGGTTTATACAAAAGCCTCTTCCAGCATGCAGGCGGGGGAAGGGCAAGCTTAAAGCTGCAATCTGACTTGACTCTATCAAAGGTGAATTCTAGCAGCAGAGGGAACAACTGTGAAAAGATCTACCAAGGCCATTGAATAAGCAGGGACGAGGCTTCCGGTGGCGGCCATGGAGGAGTAGGTCGCGCATTCGGCAGCTCACGTCTGGAACCGACTCTCAGACCTTTTTCAGGAGTTTCCATAGACTTTTTGGGGCAGACTGGTGAAGCAAACACTGCCAACCTCTATGAAACGGACCAGAAGTGTAACGGCCAAATAAGCGGCACTGGAGCAACGGGAGAAGCGAGGGAAAGAAAACAAAATGGCAGCGGCCAGGGACAAAGGGGAGCTGCAGGAGTTCATCAAGCGCTGCTTCGAGGAGATGCGCAAGGAGATGTTGGCGCCTATGCTTTCGGCAATTGAAGGACTTGGGATCACGCAGAAGGCCCACGAAGCTAAGATCCAGGAGGTACAGAAAAGAGTCAGTCAGAACGAGGACGAGCTCGTGGGCCTGGCGGTGAGAGTGGAGCAGAACGAGGCGCTACACAAGAGGTGGGCGGGAAGACTCGAAGACCTGGAGAACAGGTCGAGGAGAAAGAATCTGCGAATCCTGGGTCTCCCTGAGGGAGTGGAGGGGGCTGATGCCGGGGCATACGCGATGCTCGAGGCGATGATGGGCACGAAGGCCCCTTCGAGGCTGCTGGAGTTGGACGGGGCACATCGGGTGATGGCGAAGAAGCCCCAGGCAAATGAGCCGCCAAGGGCGATGGTGGTGAGGTTCCACCGGTTCACGGACAAAGAGTGGGTCTGAGATGGGCCAAGAAGGAGCGGAGCAGTAAGTGAGACAATGCAGAGATCCGAATATACCCGGACTGGAGCGGGTTTCAACTGGGCCAAAGCGGCGTTGTACCGGAAAGAAGTGAAATTCGGAATGCTGCAGCCAGCGCGACTGTGGGTCACATACAAGGGCCAACACTATTACTTCGAAACGCCTGAAGAGGCGTGGACCTTTGTACAAGCCGAAAAGTTGGCCTCTAACTGAGGGTTTGTGAGGGTAGGGGTGATGTTTGAGGTTTGATGTGTGATGGTTGTTGTATATAGGGGGTCAATCACGCGCAGGAAATGTTACATGGGCTGGGGGAGAGAGACAAGGCCGCGACAGGAGCTGCGCCAGAGGGGGCGGAGCGGGCTTTGGAAAGTGCGGGGTGTTTTCCCGCACGCGGGAAGAAAGGTGGGAAAAGGAACGAAGGAATGCATTTGGATTGGGAGACTCCCACGCGGGGAGGTCAATGGGACGGCGGGGAAAGCCGGGGTCAGCAGGCGTCAGCTGACTTACGGGAGTGACATGGGGGAGCAAAAAAGCTAGACAGGGGTCTAGCGGGGGGTAGGGAAGTGCGGGGGGGGGGGGGAGGGTTGCTGCTGCACTGGCCGAAAGGGAATGGGACACAGAAGAGGTGGTTGGGACGGGGGTCCCCCCTCTGGGGGACTGGAGGGTGAGGGAGGCGTGGACACGGGACTGGCCCAGAAAAGGAGATGGCTAGTCGGCGGGGCGTGGGGGGGAGGTGAGAGCCCCTCCAATCCGGCTGATAACGTGGAATGTGAGGGGCCTGAATGGGCCGGTGAAGAGGGCTCGAGTGTTCGCGCACGTAAAGGGACTGAAGGCGGACGTGGCCATGCTCCAAGAGACACATCTGAAGGTGGCGGACCAGGTCAGCTTAAGAAAGGGATAGGTAGGACAGGTATTCCACTCGGGACTGGACGCGAAGAATAGAGGGGTGGCAATATTGGTGGGAAAGCGGGTGTCATTTGAGGCCAAGACTATTGTAGCGGACAATGGAGGGCGATATGTAATGGTGAGCGGTCGGCTGCAAGGGACGTGGGTGGTGTTGGTAAACGTATACGCCCCAAACTGGGATGATGCAGAATTCATGAAGCGCATGTTGGGGCGCATTCCGGACCTGGAGATAGGAGGCCTGATAATGGGAGGGGACTTCAATACAGTGTTGGATCCAGCACTGGACCGCTCCAAATCAAGGACTGGAAAGAGGCCGGCGGCAGCCAAGGTACTTAGGGGGTTTATGGATCAGATGGGGGGAGTGGACCCATGGCGGTTTGCAAGGCTGCAGGCCAGGGAACTTTCTTTCTTCTCTCATGTACACAAAGCCTACTCCCGGATAGATTTCTTTGTTCTGGGTAGGGCGCTCATCCCAAGGGTGGAGGGGACGGAGTATTCGACTATAGCCGTTTCGGACCATGCCCCGCACTGGGTGGAACTGGAACTGGGAGAGGCGAGGGACCAACGCCCGTTGTGGCGGCTGGATGTGGGACTGCTGGCGGACGAGGTGGTGTGTGGGAAGGTGAGGGGGTGTATCGAAAGGTACTTGGAGGCCAACGACAACGGGGAGGTGCGAGTGGGGGTGGTATGGGAGGCGTTGAAGGCGGTGACCAGGGGAGAGCTAATTTCCATTAGGGCTCATAGGGAGAAGACAGAGGGTATGGAAAGGGAGAGGTTAGTGGGGGAGATTTTGAGAGTGGACAGGAGATACGCAGAGGCCCCAGAGGAAAGATTACTTGGGGAAAGACAACGGCTCCAGATGGAGTTTGACCTGTTGACCACAGGGAAGGTGGAGGCACAGTGGAGGAAAGCACAGGGGGCAACCTACGAGTATGGGGAAAAGGCTAGTCGGATGCTGGCACACCAGCTCCGTAAGAGGATGGCAGCGAGGGAAATAGGGGAAGTCAAAGACGGAAGGGGAGCCACGGTTCGGAGTGCGACGAAAATAAACGAGGTATTCAAGGCCTTTTATGAAGAGCTGTACAGATCTCAGCCCCCAGCGGGGGAAGAGTGGATGAGACGATTCCTAGATCAGCTGAGATTCCCGAGGGTGGAGGAGCAAGAGGTGGCTGGTTTGGGGGCACCAATTGGGTTGGAGGAGCTGAGCAAGGGTTTGGGGAGCATGCAGGCTGGGAAGGCCACGGGACCGGACGGATTCCCGGTGGTGTTCGACAGGAAGTACGCAGACCTGTTGGCCCCGCTACTGGTGAGGACCTTTAATGAGGCAAGAGAGGAGGGGACCTTGCCCCCGACAATGTCGGAAGCGACAATTTCTTTGATCCTAAAGCGGGACAAGGACCGACTGCAATGTGGATCGTACAGGGCGATCTCGCTCCTCAATGTGGATGCAAAGTTGCTGGCAAAAGTGCTGGCCACGAGGATCGAGGACTGTGTCCCGGGGGTAATCCACGAGGACCAGACGGGATTTGTAAAGGGCAGGCAACTAAACACCAATGTGCGGCGGCTCTTAAACGTGATAATGATGCCATCGGAGGAGGGAGAGGCGGAGATAGTGGCAGCTATGGACGGGGAGAAGGCCTTTGACCGAGTAGAGTGGGAGTACCTCTGGGAGGTGCTGTGCAGGTTTGGGTTCGGGGTAGGGTTTATCAATTGGGTTAAGCTCCTTTACAGAGCCCCGATGGCAAGTGTAGTGACAAACCGGCGGAGGTCGGAGTACTTTCGACTGTACCGAGGGACGAGACAGGGGTGCCCCCTGTCCCCCCTGTTGTTCGCATTGGCGATCGAACCATTGGCCATGTCATTGAGGGAGTCTAATAAATGGAAGGGGGTGGTCCGAGGGGAAGAAGAGCATCGGGTGTCGCTATATGCGGATGACCTGTTGCTGTACGTGGCGGATCCAATGGAGGGATGGTGGAGGTCATGCAGACTCTAAGGGAGTTTGGGGAGTTTTCGGGCTATAAGCTCAATGTAGAGAAGAGTGAGCTCTTTGTATTACAGGCGGGGGACCAAGAAAGAGGGATAGGGGACCTACCGCTGAGGAGGGCGGAGGGGAGCTTTCGGTATCTGGGGATCCAGATAGCCAGGAGTTGGGGGACCCTACATAAACTGAATCTGACGAGGTTGGTGGAGCAAATGGAGGAGGAATTCAAAAGATGGGACATGTTACTGCTCTCGCTGGCGGGTAGAGTGCAGTCGGTCAAAATGGTGGTCCTTCCGAGGTTTCTGTTTGTATTTCAGTGCCTTCCCATCGTGATCACTAAGGCCTTTTTTAAGAGAGTAGGCAGGAGTATTATGGGGTTTGTGTGGGCGAATAAGACCCCGAGAGTAAGGAGAGGGTTCCTGGAACGCAGTAGTGACCGAGGAGGGTTGGCGCTGCCAAATCTGGGGAGCTACTACTGGGCAGCAAATGTGGCGATGATCCGTAAGTGGGTTATGGAGGGAGAGGGGGCGGCATGGAAGAGGATGTAGATGGCGTCCTGTAAAGGAACGAGCCTGGGGGCGTTGGTGACGGCACCCGCTGCCGCTCTCGCCGACAAAGTATACCACGAGCCCGGTGGTGGCGGCAACGCGAAGGATCTGGGGCCAGTGGAGACGGCACCGGGGTGCAATGGGAGCATCGGTGTGGTCCCCAATCAGGGGTAACCACCGGTTTGTCCTGGGGAAGATGGACGGGGATTCCAGAGCTGGCATCGAACGGGGATTGGAAGAATGGGGTACCTGTTCATCGACGGGACGTTTGCGAGCCGAGGGGCACTGGAGGAGAGGTTTGAGTTACCCCCGGGAAATGCCTTTAGATATATGCAGGTGAGGGCTTTTGTGAGGCGACAGGTGAGGGAATTCCCATTGCTCCCGGCACAAGAAGTTCAAGATAGGGTGATCTCGGGTGTATGGGTCGGGGAGGGCCTTCTAGATTTCTCCTTCTAGATTTAAAGGCTGATGATATTCAGGTCCCAAGGAATAGAGTGACTCCGTCACATCAAGAGGTTACGTTTGAGATTTCTGTCTGTAATTCCTCCTCTTCTAATATCCTATAAAAGGAGTTTACAAAATGAGTTTACAAAAGTGCAGGATAGAAATTCAGAATCGACAACTCTCGTTTCTATGGAACATTTTATCCTCTCTCATTTCCCAATACCGAGTCTCCAAAGACTACCCCATATGTCGTCTTCAGGGAGCGGATTCGGAGGGGTAGAGTATCAGAGCTATGAGCATTGGGAAAGAGACCATCCTTTTACCTAAATAAATAAATGTGTCAAGCTGAGGGAGCAAAGGATGTCAATGTCTTTAAGAGAGAGAGAGACCTGGGCCAAGCTTTGCAGAGTCTGCACCCTCCCCGGATTCACTTCCTTTCCTTTCAGTTGCTGCAAGTGACCAATTTTAGCCCAGCATGAAAAAAGAAATGGAAAGGGGTGAAAAGAAAGTGTTTTACTCACAGATGTTGGAGACGGGAGGAGGTGTGAAGCTCAAGCTCATTCAGAGTGAGGAGCAGCAGCTTTGCTGGGCAGGAATGAGCAGGTTAACAAGCTCAATTTCCAAAGTCTGCAGGCAGACAATGCGGGATCTCTGATTGGCAGGCGGAGACAAGGCCTTCCGGTCCTCCCAGTTTGCCATTGGTCAATACCCCTGCATGAGGGTCAAGGGGGCGGGTCCCCTGCACATGCGCACCTACCCCGTCCCTTGAACATGCGCAGTCCCGGACCTGGGTGGAGGTCACCGAGCGGCTTCAGCTGGTTGCCTGGAATCCGTGTCTGGAGGAGGTGTCGGGGGAGGGGGAACAATGGGGACGGGACTGCGCACTGGAACCCGCAGACGTCACCGTGGAGCAGAATGATTTGGTATTGGTTGATTCAGGCAGGGCTCCATTGTGACGTCACAATTCGGAGGTTGGACAGTGAGTTTCAGACTAAAACTTCCTCCTCATCTGGGAGCTCAGTGTTTCCCCCTTTCCATTTCCTCTCTCATTCTAGGGGGACATTGGTGACTTGCAACAAATGAAGGGAAAGGAAGTGAATCTAGGGAGGGTGCAGACTCTGAAAAGCTTGGCCCAGGTCTCTCTCTCTCTTAAAGACATTGACATCCTTTGTTCCCTCAGCTTGACACATTTATTTGTCTGGCTAAAAGAATGGTCTCTTTCATAATGTTCACATTAAAGGGGTTAAGCCATTTATTATTATTTCTTGTCTTCTGATATAGTTCTGTGAATAAGTTCTCAATTTTATTTCAGCACTTGAGTCCATGCTGACTTTCTGCAGAACAATTCAGGCTGTCCCATTTCTCCTCGATATCACCATAGAACAAAGAAGAACAAAGAAATGTACAGCACAGGAACAGGCCCTTCGGCCCTCCAAGCCCGTGCCGACCATGCTGCCCGACTAAACTACAATCTGCTACACTTCCTGGGTCCGTATCCCTCTATTCCCATCCTATTCATGTATTTGTCAAGATGCCCCTTAAATGTCACTATCGTCCCTGCTTCCACCACCTCCTCCGGTAGTGAGTTCCAGGCACCCACTACCCTCTGCGTAAAAATCTTGCCTCGTACATCTACTCTAAACCTTGCCCCTCTCACCTTAAACCTATGCCCCCTAGTAATTGACCCCTCTACCCTGGGGGAAAGCCTCTGACTATCCACTCTGTCTATGCCCCTCATAATTTTGTAGACCTCTATCAGGTCTCCCCTCAACCTCCTTCGTTCCAGTGAGAACAAACCAAGTTTATTCAACCGCTCCTCATAGCTAATGCCCTCCATACCAGGCAACATTCTGGTAAATCTCTTCTGCACCCTCTCTAAAGCCTCCACATCCTTCTGGTAGTGTGGCAACCAGAATTGAACACTATACTCCAAGTGTGGCCTAACTAAGGTTCTATACAGTTGCAACATGACTTGCCAATTCTTATACTCAATGCCCCGGCCAATGAAGGCAAGCATGCCGTATGCCTTCTTGACTACCTTCTCCACCTGTGTTGCCCCTTTCAATGACCTGTGGACCTGTACTCCTAGATCTCTTAGACTTTCAATACTCTTGAGGGTTCTACCATTCACTGTATATTCCCTACCTGCATTAGACCTTCCAAAATGCATTACCTCACATTTGTCCGGATTAAACTCCATCTGCCATCTCTCCGCCCAAGTCTCCAAACAATCTAAATCCTGCTGTATCCTCTGACAGTCCTCATCGCTATCCGCAATTCCACCAACCTTTGTGTCGTCTGCAAACTTACTAATCAGACCAGTTACATTTTCCTCCAAATCATTTTTATATACTACAAAGAGCAAAGGTCCCAGCACTGATCCCTGCGGAACACCACTGGTCACAGCCCTCCAATTAGAAAAGCATCCTTCCATTGCTACTCTCTGCCTTCTATGACCTAGCCAGTTCTGTATCCATCTTGCCAGCTCACCCCTGATCCCGTGTCATGATCCTGATCCTGATTCACGAAGTCATTCAGCCAGATAGACCAGCGCGTTCACACTGGGGAGAAAGTGTTCACCAGGATGTGGTGTTCACCTGCTCTACTGCGGGAAAGGATTCTGTGATTCATATCGGCTTCTGACTCAGCGAGTTCATACCAGGGAGAGGTCATTCACCTGCTCCATTTGTGGGATCGGATTCACTCAATTCTCCAGCCTGCGACACTCCAATGAGTTCACACCGGGGAGAGACCATTCACCTGGCTGACTGCGGGGAGGGAGTCACTTGGTTGAAGAATAAAGAACAAAGAAAATTACAGCACAGGAACAGGCCCTTCGGCCCTCCCAGCCTGCGCCGATCCAGATCCTTTATCTAAACCTGTCTTCTATTTTCCAAGGACCTACTTCCCTCTGTTCCCTGCCCGTTCATATATCTGTCTAGATGCATCTTAAATGATGCTATCATGCCCGCCTCTACCACCTCCGCTGGCAAAGCGTTCTAGGCACCCACCACCCTCTGCGTAAAAAACTTTCCACGCACATCTCCCTTAAACTTTCCCCCTCTCACCTTGAAATCGTGACCCCTTGTAATTGACACCCCCACTCTTGGAAAAAGCTTGGTGCTATCCACCCTGTCCATACCTCTCAATTTTGTAGACCTCAATCAGGTCCCCTCTCAACCTCCATCTTTCCAACTAAAACAAACATAATCTACTCAACCTTTCTTCATAGCTAGCACCCTCCATACCAGGCAACATCCTGGTGAACCTTCTCTGCACCCTCTATAACGCATCCACATCCTTCTGGTAATGTGGCGACCAGAACTGCACGCAGTATTCCAAATGTGGCCCAACCAAAGTCCTATACAACTGTAAAGTGACCTGCCGACTCTTGTACTCAATACCCCGTCCGATGAAGGCAAGCATGCTGTATGCCCTCTTGACCACTCTATCGACCTGCGTTGCCACCTTCAGGGTACAATGGACCTGAACTCCCAGATCTCTCTGTACATCAATTTTCCCCAGGGCTCTTCCATTGACCGTATAGTCCGCTCTTGAATTAGATCTTCCAAAATGCATCACCTCGCATTTGCCTGGATTGAATTCCATCTGCCATTTCTCTGCCCAACTCTCCAATCTATCTATATTTTGCTGTATTCTCTGACAGTCCTCGCTATCTGCAACTCCACCAATCTTAGTATCATCTGCACACTTGCTAATCAGACCTCCTATACCTTCGTCCAGATCATTTATGTATATCACAAACAACAGTGGTCCAAGCACAGATCCCTATGGAACACCATTAGTCACCTTTCTCCATTTTGAGACACTCCCTTCCACCACAACTCTCTGTCTCCTGTTGCCCAGCCAGTTCTTTATCCATCTAGCTAGTATACCTTGAACCCCATACGACTTCACTTTTTCCATCAGCCTGCCATGGGAAACTTTATCAAACGCCTTACTGAAGTCCATGTATATGACATATACAGCCCTTCTCTCATCAATTAACTTTGTCACTTCCTCAAAGAATTCTATTAGGTTTGTAAGACATGACCTTCCCTGCACAAAACCATACTGCCTATCACTGATAAGTCTACTTTCTTCCAAATGTGAATAGATCCTATACCTCAGTATCTTCTCCAACAGTTTGCCTACCACTGACATCAAGCTCACAGGTCTATAATTCCCTGGATTATCCCTGCTTCCCTTCTTAAACAAAGGGACAACATTAGCAATTCTCCAGTCCTCCGGGACCTCATCCGTTCTCAAGGATGCTGCAAAGATATCTGTTAAGGCCCCAGCTATTTCGTCCCTCGCTTCCCTCAGTAACCTGGGATAGATCCCATTCGGACCTGGGGACTTGTCCACCTTAATGCCTTTTAGAATACCCAAAATTTCCCCCTTCCTTGTGCCGACTTGACCTAGAGTATTTAAACATCCATCCCTAGCCTCAACATCCGTCATGTCCCTCTCCTTGGTGAATACCGATGCAAAGTACTCATTAAGAATCTCACCCATTTCCTCTGACTCCACGCATAAATTCCCTCTTTTGTCTTTGAGTGGGCCAGTCCTTTCTCTAGTTACCCTCTTGATCTTTATATACTTTGGGATTTTCCTTAACCCTGTTAGCCAAAGATATTTCATGACCCCTTTTAGCCCTCTTTATTGCGCATTTGAGATTTGTCCTACTTTCCCGATATTCTTCCAAAGCTTCATCAGTTTTAAGTCGCCTAGATCTTATGTATGCTTCCTTTTTCATCTTAGCGAGTCTCACAATTCCATCCGTCATCCATGGTTCCCTAATCTTGCCATTTCTATCCCTCATTTTCACAGGGACATGTCTGTCCTGCACTCTAATCAACCTTTCCTTAAAAGACTCCCACATTTCAAATGTGGATTTACCCTTAAACAGCTGCTCCCAATCCACATTCCCTAGCTCCTGCCGAATTTTGTTATACTTGGCCTTTCCCCAATTTAGCACTCTTCCTTTAGGACCACTCCCGTATTTGTCCATGAGTATTCTAAAACTTACGGAATTGTGATCGCTATTCCCAAAGTAATCACCAACTGAAGCTTTAACCACCTGGCCAGGATCATTCCCCAATACCAGGTCCAGTATGGCCCCTTCCCGAGTTGGACTATTTACATACTGCTCTAAAAAACTCTCCTGGATGCTCCTTACAAATTCTGCTCCATCTACGCCTCCAACACTACATGAGTCCCATTCAACGTTGGGGAAGTTAAAATCTCCCATCACAACCACCCTATTGCTCCTACATTTTTCTATAATCTGTCTACATATTTGTACCTCTACTTCACGCTCGCTTTAGGGAGGCCTGTCGTAAAGTCGCAACAATGTTACTGCACCCTTCCTATTTCTTAGCTCTACCCATATTGCCTCAGTGCTCGAATCCTCCATCGTGCCCTCCTTAATCACAGCTGTGATATCATCTCTGACCAGTAATCCAACTCCTCCACCCCTTTTACCTCCCTCTCTATCCCTCCTGAAGCATCTATACCCTGGGATATTTAGTTGCCGGTCTTGCCCTTCCCTCAACCAAGTCTCAGTAATACTAATAACATCATATTCACAGTTACTAATCCAAGCCCTAAGTTCATCTGCCTTACCTGCTACACTTCTCGCATTGAAACAAATGCACCTCAGACCACCTGTCCCTTTGCGTTCATCATCTCTTCCCTGTCTACTCTTCCCCTTAGTCACATTGAGTTTATTATCTAGTACCTTACTGGCTTTAGTTGCTGCCTCTTTACTGACCTCTAACTTCCTAATCTGGTTCCCATTCCCCTGCCATATTAGTTTAAAACCTCCCTAACAGTGTTAGCAAAAGCACCCCCTAGGACATTGGTTCCACTCCTGCCCAGGTGTGGACCATCCGATTTGTAATGGTCCCACCGCCCCCAGAACCGGTTCCAATGTCCCAAAAATCTGAACCCCTCCCTCCAGCACCATCTCTCAAGCCACGTATTCATTCTGACTATTCTTGAATTTCTACTCTGACTGTCTCATGGCACTGGTAGCAATCCTGAGATTACTACCTTTGAGGTCCTACTTTTTAAACTTATCTCCTAACTCCCTAAATTCTCATTGTTGAACCTCATCCCGTTTTTTACCTATATCGTTGGTGCCTATATGCACCACGACAACTGGCTGTTCACCCTCCCCCTTCAGTATGTCCTGCAGCCGATCTGAGACATCCCTGACCCGTGCACCTGGGAGGCAACATACCATTCGGGAGTCTCGTTTTCGACCACAGAAACGCCTGTCTACTCCCCTTACGATTGAATTCCCTGTGACTATAGCCCTGCCAGTCTTTTTCCCGCCCTTCTGTGCAGCAAATCCAGCCACGGTGCCACGAACCTGGCTACTGATGCCTCCCCCTGGTGAGCCCCCAACAATATCCAAAACGGTATACCTGTTTTGGAGGGAGATGGCCACAGGGGACACCTGTACTGCCTTCCTGCTCTTTCTCTGCCTTTTGGTCACCCATTCCCTGTCTCCCTCACTAATCCTAATCTGCGGTGTGACCAACTCACTGAACGTGCTATCCACGACCTCCTCATCATCGCGGATGATCCAAAGTGAGTCCATCTGCAGCTCCAGAGCCGTCATGCGGTCTAACACGAGCTGCAGCTGGACACACTTCCCGCACATGAAGGCGTCATGGCGATCAGCATGGCGTATGGACAGATCGGTGAGGGAGGGAATGAGGGAGAGGGAGGGAACGAGGGAGAGAGGGAATGAGGGAGGGAGAGAGGGGAAGGGAGAGAGAGGGTGGGAGGATCAGCATGGCGTATGGACAAAAAAAAAAGGGCAGCACAGTAGCATTGTGGATAGCACAATTGCTTCACAGCTCCAAGGTCCCAGGTTCGATTCCGGCTTGGGTCACTGTCTGTGCGGAGTCTGCACATCCTCCCCGTGTGTGCGTGGGTTTCCTCTGGGTGCTCCGGTTTTCTCCCACAGTCCAAAGATGTGCAGGTTAGGTGGATTGATCATTCTAAATTGCCTTTGGTGTCCAAAAAGGTTAGGTTGGGTTATGGGGATAAAGGGGATAGCGGGGAGGCGTGGGGCATATGTAGGGTGCTCTTTCCGAGGGCTGGTGCAGACCCGATGGGCTGAATGGCCTTCTTCTGCACTGTAAATTCTATGATTCTAAAGGGCAATTAGGGATGGGTAATGCAAGCCTGGCCAGCAAAGTCCACATCCTGTAAATTATTCAAAGAAAGAAAAAAAGTTAAATCTCACCATCCTCCTCCTGCTTTTCCCCAATTCTCCTTCCCTGAAGGTGCTGACCCTCGGGTTCAGTTTCACTCTCACCCATTGCCCTCCCCAATATGTCGCACAAGTATCTAGATCTTTGAAGTTAACAAACTGTTTTGCTAAGAGGGACGTCACAATCAAATCCGCTGACCATCCAGACGCACTTTATGTCAGGGTGGGGGTCACTGCACCCCCTCACTTTTCATCCCAGTCCCAGGAGTTTGGAAACTTGGCGCCGGGTGGGTAATGGCGATTGTGGTGCCCAGTATCCACCGCGTTAGAGAAACTTCTCTATCCGCCGCGCGGGTGGGCGGCCCGGGACTGCGCAGGTCCAAGGGCGGAAAAGCTGCGCATGTGCGGAATACGGCGATTCCCATTGGTCAAAGGGTCCGCGCTTCTTGCGGTCAAACGTTTATCCATGGCCACGTGATGCCATTGTCTTCTGGCGGCGGATAACCAATGGAAAATCCTGGCGAACCGGAAGGACTCTTGTCCTCCAGGCAATCAGAGCGCGGGCTTTGGGTGAATGAGTTAGCTTCACACAGATTGAAACTTCCTCCTGTCTCCAACATCTGAGAGTAAAACACTTTCCCCCCTTTCCATTTATTTTCTCATTCTGGTCTTCAATTGGTGACTTGCAGCAAGTGAAGAGAATGGAAGTGAATCTAGGGAGGACACAGACTCCGGAAAGGTTGGCCCAGATCTTGTTCTCTCAAAAATATTGATGTGCAGATGCCGGCATTGGTCTGGGGTGAGCACACTAAGAAATCTTACACCACCAGGTTAAAGTCCAACAGGTTTGTTTCGAATCACTAGCTTTTGGAGCACAGCTCCTTCCTCAGGTGAATGAACAGGTAGGTTCCAGAAACATATATATATATATATATATAGACAAAGTCAAAGATGCAAGACGATACTTTGAATCGGAGTCTTTGTAGGAAATTAAGTCTTTACAGATCCAAACGGAGCAACTGGAGAGAGGGATAATCACAGGTTAAAGAGGTGTGATTTGACTCAAGCCAGGACAGTTGGTAGGATTTTGCAAGCCCAGGCCAGATGTGGAGTGAATGTAATGCAACATGAATCCAAGGTCCCGGTTGAGGCCATACTCATGTGTGAGGAACTTGGCTATAAGTTTCTGCTTGCCGATTCTGCATTGTCGCGCATTCTGAAGGCCGCCTTGGAGAATGCTTACCCGAAGAGGCTGAATGCCCTTGACTGCTGAAGTGTTCAATTTGTCTATATATATATATATCCCATATGGTCTCTTTCCTTATATGGGCAGCACGGTAGCATTGTGGATAGCACAATTGCTTCACAGCTCCAGGGTCCCAGGTTCGATATCGGCTTGGGTCACTGTCTGTGCGGAGTCTGCATATCCTCCCCGTGTGTGCGTGGGTTTCCTCCGGGTGCTCCAGTTCCTCCCACAGTCGAAAGATGTGCAGGTTAGGTGGATTGGCCATGATAAATTGCCCTTAGTGTCCAAAATTGCCCTTAGTGTTGGGTGGAGTTACTGGGTTATGGGGATAGGGTGTGGAGGTGTTGACCTTGGGTAGGGTGCTCTTCTCCAAGAGCCGGTGCAGACTCGATGGGCCGAATGGCCTCCTTCTGCACTGTAAAATTCTATGATATTCACAATTAAAGGGCTGGTTTCCCAGGACATGGCTGACATTTAAGGCAACAGTAAATTAATATCAGCCAGAGATATGTCTAATGTTGTTATGTGGTACAGAAGGGCGGCACGGTAGCACAGTGGTTAGCACTGTTACTTCACAGCTCCAGGGTCCCAGGTTCAATTCCCGGATTGGGTCACTGTCTGTGCGGAGTCTGCATGTTCTCCCCGTGTCTGTCTGTGTTTCCTCCGGGTGCTCCGATTTCCTCCCACATTCGAAAGATGTGCAGGTTAGGTGGATTGGCCATGATAAATTGCTCTTCGTGTCCAAAAATGTTAGGTGGGGATACTGGGTTACAGGGATGGGATGGAGGTGTTGACTTAAGTGGGGTGCTCTTTTCAAGGCCCGGTGCAGACTCGATGGGTCGAATGGCCTCCTGCACTGTAAATTCTATGATTAGATAAATAATTTATGGTTCTGTAAAAAAGTACGTTTATTAGTTCCAGTATTTTTTTTCTTATCAATGTTTTTATTGAGGAAATCATACACAGACATCAAACACAACAAAAACCAAAAAGAGAACAAGCAGGAAATCGGTTAATAAATAACTAACACCCCACCGTCCACCCA